>NW_022436971.1:19893044-19957804 GCF_009761245.1 Sapajus apella
GACATCATGATTGGAAGTCATTTTTATTGTCCTCTAATACTCATCATTGTTTGAAACCAGCTACTGGCAAGCTTTGAACGTGTCATCTAGATGAAGTCAGGAGATGAGTTCCAGGATATGTGTTTGCCTCCTGCATATTCAGACTTGCGGTAAATGGCACAAAGTGGAGGTGACCCCTCCAGAGTGCAGTCACAGGCTCTTGAGTCATTTCTATTATCAGGTTGGTGAGCAATATCAATCCAGCCTTTATGGTACAGCTTCTTATTAATTGCATTAAAACATCAAAAATGTAGTTTTCCTTGGTGCCTAAGAACTGGTTACACGTATTTCTTTCAAAAATAATGTTTTCTCTTGGCGTATAAAGTAGGGCAGCTTTAAAAAATTAAACGCCCCTCATTGCTAATTAAAGTACAAAGTAGTGGTCAAAATTAAAGCTAATTTTTGAGTTTTTTACAAACTCATTTACAAAAAATTTCCTAAGTTTAGTAGTCACCCCTAGGATATCATTTTTCACCATGATTTCTTTTTTCCTTATCACTCTCTAGGTCTCCAGCCCTCCACTGCATCTCTCTTTGTTTGTCAGAAATCAGTACATCCCTCCAGGTCCTGCTCAGATATCCTCTTTTCCTCAAAGCCTTTTGGGTTTATCTTGACTGGGAAAAATATCTCTCCTACCTCAGAGTTTTGATATTGATATTTTAAATTTAGCCCTTTTGTAAAACTTACCATTTTATGAAATATTATAGTTAGTATATACAAGTCTTCTTGTCATATTATGAACTCTTCAAAATAAAGACAATTGCGCCACATTAGACCCACAACAGAGTCTTCTTCAGTGTCAAGAACATAATTGTCTGTGTAAGCTCTGACTGCGAGGACAGAATACCAGAGCCTAGGTGGATGACATAACAGACACTTCTTTTGCACAGTCCTGAAAACTGGGAAGTCCAAACTCAAGGCACTCACAGATTTTATTCTGGTGAGGACCAGTTCCCGGCTGTCTATTGTCTGTGTCCTCACACTGTGGGAGAAGAGAGAGAATTCTGGGGTCTATTGCTCTTCTTATAAGAACACTAACCCCATTGTCTAAGTCCATTTTCACACTACTAGAAATAGCTACCTCAGACTGGTTAATTTATAAATAAAAGAGGTTTATTTGACTCACAGTTCTGCATGGTTGGAGGCCTCAAAACCTTACAATCATGGCAGAAGGTGAAGGAAGAGCAGTATCTTATTCACAAAGTGACGGGAGAGAGAGCAAGCACAGGGGAGACTGCCACTTTTAAACAAAAGATCTCCCTCACTATCATGAGAACAGCATGAGCAAATAGCCCCCTTGATCCAATCACCTCCCATCAGCTCCCTCCCTCAACACGTGGGGATTACAATTCAAGATGAGGTTTCAGTGGGAGCCCAGAGCTAAACCATATTATTTCATCCTCAAGAATCTCATGTTCTTCTCACATTGCAAAACCAATCATGCTTTCCCAACAGCCCCCCAAAATCTTAACTCATTCCAGCATTAACTCAGAAGTCCACAGTCCAAAGTCTCATCTGAGACAAGGCAAGTCCCTTCCACCTATGAGCCTATAAAATCAAAAATAAGTTAGTTACTTCCAAGATACAATGGGGGTACAGGCATTGAGTAAATATTTCCATTCCAAATGGGAGAAGCTGGCCAAAACAATGGGGTCACAGACCCCCTGCAAGTCCAAACCTCAGTAGGGCACTCATTAAATCTTAAAGCTCCCAAATACATTAAGGCTTTGTCTTAATGTCTCACATCCAGGAATATTGAGGCAAGGGGTGGGTTCCCATGGTTCAGAGTAGCTCTGCCCCTGTGATTTTTCAGGGTATAGCACTCCTAGCTGCTTTCATGGGCTGGTGTTGAGTGTTTGCAACTTTTCTAGGTGCATGGTGCAAGCGGTCACTCCATCTACCACTCTGAAGTCAGGAGGACAGTGGCCCTCTTCTCATGGCTCCACTAAGCAGTACCCCAGTGGGAACTGTGTGCAAATTCCAACCCCACATTTCCTCTCTGCATTGCCCTAGTAAAGGTTTTCCATTATGGGCCCACCCCTGTAGTTGACTTCTGCCTGGACATTCAGGTGTTTCCATACATCCTCCGAAATCTAGGTGGAGATTCCCAAAGCTCAACTCTTGTTTTCTGTGCACCCACAGTCCCAACACCACATGGAAGCCATAGAAGCTTGGGGCTTGCACCCTCTGAAGCAATGACCCAAGCTGTACATTGGCATCTTTTATCCACAGCTGGAGCTGAAGCAGCTGGGATGCAGGGAGCCATGTCCTGAAGCTACACAGAGGAGCAAGGCTCTAGGCTTAGCCAATTAAACCATTTTTCTTTCCTAGGCCTCTGGGCCTGTGATGGGAGGGGCTGCCATGAAGAGCTTTTAAGTGCACAGAAGGCATTTTACCCATTGTCTTGGTGATTCACATTGGACTCTTCATTACTTAAGCAAATTTCTGCAGCTGGTTTGAATTTCTCTCCAGAAAATGGGGTTTTCCTTTGTATTGCATAGTCAGGGTGCAAAATTTTCCAAACTTTTATGCTCTGCTTCCCAATTAAAGAACCAGCTTCAGATAATCCTTTGGTGAATGTATATGATTGAATACTTTCAGAATCAGCCAGCTTTTGAATGTTTTCTGCTTAGAAATTTCTTCTGCCAGATAACCTACGTCATCTCTCTCAAGTTCAAGTTCAAAACGCCATCAGTCCCTCTGCTAAAGCATAGCAAGAGTGACTTTTTGCCAGTCCCCAATTACTTTCTTATCTCAATCTGAGATGACCTCAGCCTGGACTTCATAGTCCATATCACTATCAGCGTTTTGGTCAAAACCTTTCAACAAGTTTCAAGGAGGTTCCAAACTTTCCCACATCTTTCTGCCTTCTTCTGAGCCCTCCAGACTGTTCCAACCTCTTCCTGTTACCCAGTTCCAAAGTTGCTCCCACAATTTTAGATACCTTTATAGCAGTGCCTCAAACCTCCAGTTCCAATTTTCTGTTAGTTTATTTTTACACTGCTATAAAGAACTGCCTGAGACAGGGTAATTCATAAATAAAAGAGGTTTAATTGACTCACAGTTCCACATGGCTTGAGAGGCCTCAGGAAACTTACAATCATGGCAGAAGGTGAAGGAGAAGCAGTACCTTCTTCAGAAAGTGGCAGAAGAGAGAGCAAGTACAGGGGAGACTGCCACTTTCAAACTATCAGGTCTCGTGAGAATTAGGAGAGTGGCCCTGCACCTCCCACCAGGTCCCTCCCTTGACACATGGGGATTACAATTCAAAATGAGACATGAGTGGGGACACAGAGCCAAACCGTATTACTCATTATGGGCGCTCTGCTCTCATGACCTCATCTAAACCTAATGATCTCTCAAAGGCATCACCTCCAAGGACATGGGGGTTAGGGCTTCAACAAGTGAATGTGGATGGGCAGAAATATTCAGCACATAAGAAGGGTGGTATTCAGGTATTTATTGAATTAATGAGAAATGAACCTGTTTTTAATGTTAGATGGTATTGTTGGGAGAGTGCTTAATAGCACTAAGATTGTAGAGGTTTGGAGCCTTTGTGGAATCCCCAGCTTCATCCATCAGCTCTGAGTGGGAAGGATCTATTATGCTGTCTTTTGTTTATAAAGGAGGTGCTGACATTCAGACAGTAAAGTGACTTGCACAGGATAGCAATGGTAAGACCAGAACCCAGGTCTTGCGTCTTCTCAGCCCAGTACCCAGGTCTTGCGTCTTCTCAGCCCAGTACCCAGGTCTTGCGTCTTCTCAGCCCAGTACCCTTCCTTCTGTGCCACCTTTATCCTATTCACTGTAGGCCCTTCCCTCTACTCACCTGCCATGATGGCTCATCTAATCGGTTATTTTTTTCTAGATAGTGACAATGTCCAGAAACTTTTCACAAAAATTTTAAAAATATGGATTATTGCACCTGCTTGTTGGATTTGTCACATAAAATTTTTATTTGTACAAATGTATGGGGAACATGTTCAATTACGTTACATGCCTAGGACTGTGTAGTGGTATCCATCTTCTGAATAACATGCATTGTACCCATTAACCAGTTTCTCATCTCGATAAATCAAATTGTGTTAACCCAGCTAATGAGAATCTTACTTTCTGCTATTTATTTACCAGATTGCCAAATACCAAAAAAGAGCCATAATGATAGCTATTGTTTCTTACGTGCCTGTTATGTCTTAGTCCATTTGTGAGGCTCTGGAAGAATATTAGAGACCGGTGACTTAGTAGTGGTGGCTTAAACGGAAGAAGTTGATGTTCTCACAGATCTGGAGACTGAAATGGAAGATCACGATGCCAGCACAGTTGAGTTCTTGTGAGGACTCTCTTCTTGGATGGCAGGAGGCCACCTTCTTGCTGTATCATCATATGTCTGACTCCAGGGTGAAGGAAACTCTCTTCTATCTTATTATGAAGACACTAATCCCTTTCATGAGGACTGCATATCATATTAGCTCATATCATATTATGTGTGAAATACCATCTAGGATCGTAAAATTTAAAACTTCTATTAATTGCCACAATCATCCTTAAAGTAAGGAATGTTCCTTTTTTTTGTACAGAAAGGGGTGAGAGAAATGTAGCTTGGCTGAGAGTACAGAGCTCATAAACAGTGGAGCTTGGATTTGAACTTGGGAGTTTCTGATTTCAAAGTCGTGCTTTTTTTTCAGTACTAAACTACCTCCCTACACTACACTGTGCATGAATGATATTGGGTGTGTGGGATCACAAACCCTGTGGGTGTTGCTTCCTCTCACCTACTTCTGCGGACTTAGAAAGAAAAGCATGAAGTTGATAGGTTTCACTCTTACTTTGGCTTATTTTTTTTTTTCCTTTTTCTTCCATTGTTTTTTTACCCTTTTTTTTTTTTTTTGCTTAACAGCCAATTTTTTTGCCTTTGTTTTGTTTTTGCCTTTTGTTTCTTTTTAAAAATATGTAACTAGAAAAAAAATATATATATATATTCAAAGATATGTCAGTGTATGATAAAGAGGGAAACAACATACATACATTACTTGGGTAGAAAAGAGATGTTAGAAGCAAGCATTTCCCATTCCTTCTGTTCTGATTATTGTAAACAATAAATATAATGAAAATTTTGGCTAGGTTCACATCCTCAAACTCTTAGCTCAGAGATAAATTTGTCTCTGAACCTCAACTGTCCTTTTTAATTTTTATAATGTCTTTTTTTCCTCTGGAATGGAGCTAGAAGAAGGTTTCTGAGGATTCTTACAAGGAGAAAGGGAAAAAAAACAGGAACAAAAAATAAATAGAAGAAAGAAAATGTTAAATTAATTGAGGCTGGGTTTTGTGTGTGTCTGGGGTTTGGCCTTGTGTGCCTGGTTTTTATTAGCTCTGCCCACAGCCCAGGGTTAACCTGGCAGCTCTCTGTGGAACTGGCTGGGCTCTTTATTGCCACGTGCACCCACCAGCTGAGCCAAATCCCTGAATATGGAGCCATGGTGTATAAAATAATATGTGGCTTTGGGGGCACTATCCCTTTGCTCAAAGTAAGGATGGGTGCCTTAGCTTTGTAGTAATTTTAGCTGACTGGATCACTTTTCATATGGGAATTCCAATTTTCTATTTTGTTTGATTATTGCACTTATGCATTATGCATTTCAAAGGACACATTTATGTAAACCATTCTGGGTCTTTTCTAAGAATCCAGCCCAGATTGAACTTACCTTTTCTGTTATGGATACAAACAAAATCAGTTTTGTTTATTTAAAAACAACAGAGACATAGTAATTATTTAAATCAGTATATTCTCCTAATTCTTACAATAATGTGCTTATCGGCCTCCATAATAAAGAAGTGACAATGGAGCGCTAACTCTATGTATTTACATTGTCTTTTAAGCCAAAGCAAAGAAGCGAAAAATCAACAACCAACAAACCATTCGTTTTACGGAGGCAAGAATCCTGGATTTAAATAGGAGTTTTGACTCTCATCTCTGCCGTGTATGGCACTTCAGTTTTCTCACCAGGAACATGGCAGCACTAAGAGTTCTCGTAGGTCTTCTGTGGGAGTAAGTGAGGGAGCATGCAAAGTGCTGGGCACACGGCGAAGCCTCAGTATCTGCTGCTACCTTTCTTTGACGTATCCATACATATGAATGACAGGTGAAAGAATCTGTCACTTAAACTTACTATGGTTCTTTGCACTCCTCTGCTGTGCTGGGTAATTTTTGCATCACCCAGTTTTAAAGTTTGTAAGCAGAGTTCTGTGCCATGGGGGATACCTTTAAAAATCAAACTGGACTGAGAAACACACCAGCAACCAGAAGAGTCATGCTCCAGCCTGGGGATAGCTATTCAGCCCCTTCTGAAAATATAAATACAAGCAGAAAACTCCCACCGCAGCCAGAGCACTTGAATAAACACAGCGGCCCCCTCCTCGCCTCCCCTCCACCTCCCTCGCCGCCTGTTTTTCCGGAAGTCTGTGAAGTTCAACAGTCTCTCCTTCAGACCTGCAGAGCAGGCAGGTCCTCGTCCCATGGCCCCCCGGGAGGCTAAACCTCCTCCGGTGCAACTCACTGGAGCCCTTCTGGGGTGAACTAAAAGGGAAGAAGGAATTTCCCAAGCAGAAAGGACCCAAAGGTTACCTAAAGCAGCACGTCTGATATTGGGGAACCAACTTGCACTGTGAACTTGTCCGCAGGGCTTTGTAAAAGTGGTTTTTATAAAATCCTGGCTTCTCCTGCTGGGGGTTGTGGGTGTGCAGTCTGAGTTGTTTATCAGATGGTTTTGCCCTGGGTCAGCCATCGTTTTCACCCCATCCTTCTTGTGGTCAGTGACTGGGGTCAGAATGTGTCTCTGGTTCTTGAGTAGTTTTTTTCTGTTGTAAGTCAACTGGGTCCTGTGAGGATTGAACCGGTGACCTCGCCTCCATTAGCACCAGGCTTTCATCACTGGAACTCACCAGCCCAGATGAACTAAACACACTCTGATGTGTGCTCTGCTGAGTTTTGAAAGCCGCTCTGTTTAAATGTGCTGAGGGCCAGACCCCACCGCACACCTCAAGTTCACTCGCACACCCTCTTCTGCGGCGATTTGGGTAGCCCTGGAATTTTTATTGAATGTTCATTGTTTGGTGGAGCATGAAAAAAGAAACGCATGGGGCTACGTCCAGACGCGGACGGAGAAATGTACAAAGAGCAGCAAGTCCTTCCCCCAGCAGAGTTCAGGAGTAAAACGTAATGGGTCTGTGTGCTTTCTTCCTTTGATTTCAAAGAGCCTGCAGCTTGTAATGCAGCAAACCCTCAAAACCAGAGCAAGCCCCATGCTAAAAGTATTAGGTCTTTCTGGTACCTGAGGGAATGCGTCCCCCCTTCTGCATGAGATGGGCTATATTACACACAGCTTGTTAAGTGTGTGACAGATCAGCTGGAGAGTAGACTTCATGTGGGCCCCAGGCTGGCACACTGGCTAGTAAACCAGCTCCATACACAAACAGCCTATTCCGGCTCTCGGTTGCCCTGGTTCATGTTTCAGCCTGCAGCCATTCTGAAGCCGATGTTTTCTGCAGGACAAGAGAGCATGGCTGTGCATTTCCATTCCAGACGCCAGCCTGCACCAGATGTGGGGCCCTTATTTTCAAGGAGGCAGGGGTGTCTGCTGACCCCTCGCCCCGTGTCTAATGAAAGATGGACTGTGCCGCATTTTCTTATGGCAAATTCTATATCAGAAGACAGGAGATTTAAAAATTAATTCAAGATTAATTTAGGGATGACTGCACATGGAATTATTTGGCCAACTAATGAAAAATGAAATTTTCACAGAAAATTGTAGAAGCGCCCAATTCTAATCCGATTTCCCATAAAGAATTATCATGTCCCAGGACCCTTCTTGAAACCCCAATTAATCACTCATGCACCAGGCTTTCCCACACTGTCTGTGAGTGAGCACACATTAACCAGGATGCCACGTATGTTTGCCGAAGGATTCCTGTTTGAGGAAGGAAAACACTAATCAGCTCTTGACTAAACCTTAAGCGAAGAAACCAAAAACAACAACAACAAAATAGCCAAGGGAGATTTTTTTTAAAAAATCAACTATCATTCTCAGCAAACTGACACAAGAACAGAAAATCAAACACTGCATGTTCTCACTCACAGTCGGGTGTTGAATGATGAGAACACATGGACACAGGGACAAGAGCACTACACACTGGGGTCTGTTGGGAGGACTAGGGGAGGGACAGCAGGGGTTAGGGAGTTTGGGGAGGGATAGCATGGGGAGAAATGCCAGATATAGGTGATGGGGGGATGGAGGTGCAAACCACATTGTCATGTGTGTACCTATGCAACACTCCTGCATGATCTGCACATGTACCCCAGAATCTAAAGTACAATTAAAAATATATATATATATAAATAAAAATAAAAATAAAAATCCAGAAAAAGAAAAATTTGTTAATTTTTAAGCACATGAGAAATAAAAAAACAGAAAAAAATATTTTCTTATTTGAGGTCCTGTTAAATTTTAATTTACTAGAAACAACACAGGCCTCACTGTCTCACTGAATCAAAAGGAAAACAGCAAGTCAAGAAAACTCCTTGTAAATGTAAATACCTTTTTTGCGGTAGTGGGATTGTGGTTAACTCTAATTTAAAAACACCCATGCTAATTGAATCTACAATAATTAGGTCCTAGCCTCAAATTTTGAGGTGTCATGGAGAAAAACATACATTTTAGAAAACAAAGGTA
The DNA here is from genome assembly GCF_009761245.1 of Sapajus apella. Classification (NCBI taxonomy): domain Eukaryota; kingdom Metazoa; phylum Chordata; class Mammalia; order Primates; family Cebidae; genus Sapajus; species Sapajus apella. The sequence continues at coordinate 19,901,810 of NW_022436971.1, forward strand.
GTACCCATTTAAGGCACGTGCTACCCAAATGAAAAATCATGCAATAAAATCACCCTGGGGTGGTTGTGCTCTGTTTTGAAATATTAAGAACTGAACTTTCTCTGCACATCTCCCAGCTTCAAAAGGCAGAATGCATCTGGACAGCTTTTAATGGCTTGCATTTTCTTCTCCTCTAGTTTTATAGGCGAATGCACATTTGAGAGAGGATATACCTTAAGCAGTAGACTAACCTTCAATAATGCATTTTGTTTAATGCCCTATTTGGTCCGATCATTTCCTGAAAACTACTCACGTGGTCCCTTATTTTCTAAGCACAGACAAGAAAAAAATCAAGCAAATTACGGTGGGACTTTGAAAAAAATGAAATGGAATGTGTTTTCTGAGCCGTCCACGGTACATCACAGGGAACAGCAATTAGGAAACTAGCAGTGAGTCCTCACACTCCAGCTACGTGCAAATTAGATGGGCCACCGTCAAGGGAGGATGGAAATTTTGCCTGATCAGGTGTTTTCATCCATGGGGAAAGAGTCCTCATTTACATAGTGTCCCCTCCCCCCTACCAGTCCATCTTATGCCTCTCTGGGGCCAGTTACCTCATTAAAGGAAACTGTTTCAAAGGGAGTGCTGTCTGCTGTGGTTGATGGCTTTTTTTTTTCTTTTGCTGAATCAGCAGGCTTGATGTTGAATCAGTTTCTACCGCCTCTACCTTTTGAAAGCAAGAAAATATGGTTAGCTGAACAATGCCTTTAATTTGCAGAATATGTGAAGACAGAGGTAAGAGGAGCCAGAGCACAGAGAGAAAGCTTTTTATTTATAGAAGTGATTGGTGTTGAGTTTACATTTTCTCACTTTATTTTTGTTATTATTACGGTTTTTTCCACATTCGTATTTCCAGAATGGTGTAGGAGATGGAAGATCAAATAGACTCGTGGTTTTTAAGATTTCTGAAAGCCATTACTCCCAACATAGAAAACACAAAAGTGGTGATGGGGACTAGTGCATCTCTGGGGTTTGGCATAGGGGAGATTCAAGCCCAGCTTCCCCGTTCTGCAGAGGGAGGGTGCCACCCACATTGCTCTGCATGTCCAGAGTCCAGGGGCTTCCCCAAGGGTCAGGAAGGAACGTAGCCGGAACACTGCATCCCTTCCTAGAATTGGAACAGAAAGAGGAGCAGGGTTGGGGAGAGGAAAGCTGGCATTATGTTTGGAACACACGGAATTTGAAGTGCCTTTGAGACATCAGAGCAGACAGGCCGAGCTACATAGCTGGATGTGAGTGGCAAAGTCTTAGAATGAGTTGAGTGGGTGACTCATGGTAAGAACTGAAGTCATCAGAGTGGATGACCACCACGAGGAAGAATATGTTGTGGAGAAAAAAGAGAAATGAAGGGGGAACCCCAGAATATCCGGAATATAATGTTTTGGCAGGGGAAAAAAAGACACTAAGAAGGTGCATCCAAAGAGCAGTATAAAACCAAAATTTCATGGTATCAAAGAGCCACAGCAGAGTAGGTTCAAGGACAAGCCAGGGCCGGGTATGGTGGCTCATACCTGTAATCCCAGCATTGTGGGAGGCCAAGGCAGATGGATCAGCTGAGGTCAGAAGTTCTAGATCAACCTGAGCAATATGGTGAATCCCCATCTCTACTAAAAATACGAAAAATATTAGCCAGGTGTGTGGTGTGCTCCTGTAGTCCCAGCTACTTGGGAGGCTGAGACAGGAGAATTGCTTGAACCTAGGAGGCGGAGGTTGCAGTGAGCTGAGATCGCACCACTGCACACTCTACTCCAGCCTGGGTAACAGAACAAGGCTCTGTTTTTTGTTTTGTTTTGTTTTGTTTTTTAAAGAAGAAGAAGAAGAAGTCAGTAAGAAAAGGCGGGCGGTAAGCAGCCCACAGTCGGGGTACGTCCCTCCTGAGAATGATGAGGATGCTGTTTGTGGACAACCAGCTGGATTCTTCGTTTGGTGATTACCTGACTTTGAGCATCTTGGCTACATGCTCATACTCTCCAATTTTAGCTTGTTCCAAATTGAAACAATCCAGGAATATTTAGAACTTTTATTAGAAATAGATAAGGATAACATAAAACATTGACTCCCAAAGGGAATAACCATACTTTTAAAAAATTAGGGAAACGATCATATTTTTCAAGATCGGTAAGAATTTTTTCTCCCAATTCCTAGCAGCCATGTAGTGTTGAGAAGCTGTGAACTGAAGGGCACCTTCTTTCCTTTCTCTCTAGTGAATGTGCATCGTTCTGCCTTTCTACATAGGTTGATAGCTTTTTGGAGGCAAAGGCTATATGAAAAGAGTGCTCGTATGACATTATTGGAATTTTTCTGGTCGTAAAACAAAGACTCTAAAAATTTTCTTTTAATTGAACATATGGTTTGTTTAGAATAATTGATGATAATGCACAAGGCTAGAACAACAAACAATGTTGAAGATAGGATCTGTGATTATTAACAGATGATTAGATTTCTCCAGGTTCTACCTTAAGGAACGTCCAGCTACCCAGAGTGTGAGCATTGTAGTTAAGAGTGCCCCCTAGCCAATAGGCATCAGACAAGAAGGCCAGGTAGAAGCCAGCTGTCCTAATGCCCTGCCACCTGGGGCACCCCTTCCACGTTTCCAATGCCCTAGCCCCTGACAGTCTGGGACTGTGGGGTTTCCTAAAAAATATGAATGGCTCATATTTGAAGAGTGGCTCAAAGAGGATGTTTGTCAAACCTCTCATGAGTTGGCAGAAAGAGCACCTGATTTAGAATAAGAAAACTTACATTGATTTTTTTCAACCTCTATTTTAGTTTTAGAAGTACAGGTGCAGGTTTGTTATATAGGTAAATTGCATGCCATGGAGGTTTGGTGTACAGATTATGTCATCATCCAGGTAATAAACGACCTGACAGGTCGTTTTCCCTCTTCTCCCTCCTCCCCACTTCCACCCTCAAGTAAGCCATGGTGTCTGTTGTTCTCTTCTTTTTGAAGACCTACATTTAAATCTCCATTTTACCCAGGGATGTAAAATTCAGCAAGCTTATTTGTCTCTTTGAGATGTAGTTTAGTTTTCTATTAGATGGTGATGATTATATCTATTTCTTGATATCTTTGTGAGGATCAAATATGATAATATGTATGAAAATTCTTCATATGTGATAAATGTTAGTGGTTTCTCAAATGTGGCAAATGTGGGCAAGGAATTTAAGATCTCATTTTCCCCACGTGTAACTCTAAAATGGGAGTTGGTGTTTGTTTCAGTTCAGAGAGAACACAGTGTGTTCGTAGAGCTAAGGATGGAATTTGTGGTACGAAAAATAAGGATGCTTTGCTTTGCTTTTGCACGAAATATGTCTATTGTAGATTGTTCCTTTTTCTTGTAAGTCTTGTCTTCTTTTTCTCTCTCTTTTCTGAAATTTCTCCTGCTTGGAGGAGGGTCCCTACTTTGGAAAATCATATCAGCACCACGCCTGTCCTTAGGGTGGAGAAGGCAGGAAGCTTCTCAGGATTTAGAATCGAAACCTGATTCAAGGTAGCAGAGTGCACTCTCTTTACAGCATCTTGTTGCTTTCTGCACATCAGCACTGTTATTCTCTTTTAGCAAAAATCCTTCCTTCCTCACTCATTGTTTCTTCTTCCTTATAATTTAGGCAAACATATGGGAGTCGTTTTCTCTCTAGCCCTGACTTGATGTGACCTTCCATCTGCAGTACCCAACCAGTAACCCATCACTTTGTTCTTTTCTTCACATCAGGTTCCGAAGAGCTGCTCTGCCTATTTTCCTTTCCATGTTAGACCATGAGACACCATCAGATCTTGGGTCCTGCCAGCCCACTCTAGTCCAGTCCATTGTGATTGAGGTTGGATCACAACCCCAATTTTATTGATATTTATTGAAATTTGATATTTTAAAAATGATTTTGGGGGGCAGCAGAGATTATGAACAGAGAATATGTTCTCCCCGGGGAATGTGGGATGATTAGGTTATGGTTGGCATCATTGGCACAACAGCAAGCAGGAAGTAGTGAAATAAATGCTGGCCGTGACCACAACATTCAAATATGTATAGAATATCATCAGTTTCACACCTAAAACATATAGAGTTTTAAGCACTGTGTTAAGATGTTGTGAAAACCAACTATAAATTAGCCCTCAGTATTTTGGGAATTAACAGTGTATTGGGGGAGGAATGAAAGCATGCCTATAATTATGTAATAATAAATAATAGTATACCAGCCAGGTGCAGTGGCTCATTCCTGTAATCTCAGCACTTTGGGAGGCCAAGGCAGGTGAATCATCTGAGGTCAGGAGTTCAATACCAGCCTGATCAACATGGTGAAACCATGTCTCTACTAAAAACTTAAAATCAGCTGGGCGTGGTGGTGTATACCTGCAATCTCTGCTACTAGGGAGGCTGAAGCAGGAGAATCAATTGAACCCAGAAGGTGAAGGTTGCAGTGAGCTGAGATCATGCCATTGCACTCCAGCCTGGGTGACAGAGGGAGACTCTGTGTCAAATAAATAAATAAATAATAGTAAATCAATACATTGACCTAATTCTTAATGTAAAATTGTTTCTAGTGTCTCACTTTCTCACGGCTTACCTTGTTAGGTTTTCATCTCAGCACTTTTAGGAAGATAGTGTGGTTGTGTCATAGAGGAGAGCATAAAGTCCCAATTTTTTTTTTTTTTTGAGACGGAGTCTTGCTCTGTCACCAGGCTGCGGTACAGTAGCAATCTCAGCTCACTACAACCTCTGCCTCCCGGGTTCAAGTGATTCACTTACCTCAGCCTCCAGAGTAGCTGGGACTACAGCCACGTGCCACCACACACAGCTAATTTTTGTATATTTAGTAGAGAGGGGGTTTCACCATGTTGACCAGGAAGGTCTTGATCTCTTGACCTCGTGATCTGCCAGCCTCGGCCTCCCAAAGTCTAGGATAACAGGTGTGAGCTCCGCACCCAACCCTAAGTCCTAGCTTAAAAGAGTAGCTTCTGGTTCCAGAGCTTGCCAGGCTCCACCAGCCTTGTCCAGCCCACAGACTGTGGACTGCTTGTAGCCCAGGGTGGCTTTGAATGAGGCTCAACACAAATTTGTGAACTTTCTTAAAACATGATGAGTTTTTTGTGATTTTTTTTTAACTCATCAACTATCATTAGTGGTAGTGTATTTTATGTGTGGCCCAAGGCAATTAATTCTTCTTCTTCCAGTGTGGCCCAGGGAAGCCAAAAGGCATGGACTCCCCTTCTAGTGTTCTCTCAACATAGGTCATGATGTAGGACAAGTGCCATATGCTTCTGAATCCATCCTCAGCAAGGGCCACATAAGACCCTTCACTGGTCATACACAAGGTGGAAATAAGGACATTTTGCAGGATTTGAGACCTCATCATTTTCAAGAGAAGAACAGAGTTTTGTAAAGAGAGGAGAAGCTCCAGGGTGAGTTCCCCTCATGTCATGAAATTCAGGAAATGGCTTGGGTTACACAGTTGCAGTGCACAAAATTCTGAAAAGCATAAACTTCTCATTAGTATCATCATTGTCATATGAGACCTAGGAAGGTCAACAGACCTAAGATGGAGCTGGACTGGTCAGGGGAGTTAGTTCAAAGTTAACATCAAAGGCTGGGTGTGGTGGCTGACAGCACTCTGAGAGGCTGAGGTAGGAGGATTGCTCGAGCCCAGGAATGGGAGACCAGCCTGAGCAACACAGTAAGATCCTGTCTCTACAAAAAATAAATAAAAAATTAGCCAGACGTGGTGCCTGTAGTCCTAGATACTTGGGAAGTTGAGGTGGGAGAATCACTTGAGCCCGGGAGGTGGAGAGTGTATTAAGCCATGATTGCACCACTGCACTCCAGCCTGGAAGACAACACAGAGCAGTCCTTGTCTAAAAAAAAAAAAAAACCAGCTGGTCATGGTGGCAGACACCTGTAATTCCAGGGAGGCTGAGGCAGAAGGATGGCTTGAAGTCAGGAGTTCTAGACAAGCTTGGCCAACATGGTGAAGCTCTGTCTCTGTAAAAAATGCAAAAATTAGCTGGGTGTGGTGACTCATGCCTGTAGTCCCAGCTATTGAGGCCTCAGTGGGAGAGAGGCCATCTGAGGCATGAGAATTGCTTGAACCCAGGAGGTGGAGGTTGTAGTGAGCCAAGATCCCACCACTGCACCACCGCAACCAGACTGGGCAACAGAGGGAGATTCTGTCTCAAAAAAAAAAAAAAAAAAAGAAAAGAAAAAGAAAAAGAGAAACACACAAACCATAAAACAAATCAAAAACCCACAAACAACAACAACCACAAAAAGCAACATTAGTGCTCAGTGTTAATTAAACTACGTGTTAGGACAGTGAACATAAGAACAGCAGGACATTGTTCGCCCTGAGTTGCTGATTTTTGTAGGCCATGATAATAACGTCTTATTTATTTGTGGATATGGCACTCATGACTTGTGGCAGTCATATTGAAAATTTATGTCCAGCTTTATTTTGTGGTTTAAACACGTAGGATTTTGTTTTATTTATGCATTCGTTGAACGATGTTATTTCCCACTAACTGCTTCCTGCGTGCTGGGAACCCAAAGATGAGCAGCCCAGGCTAGTATCTGCAGAAGCTTACATCATCTCTGTGTTAGGACAGGGAAAGCATCACCCTTGAAGTTTCACTTCTGGCCATATGACCTGGGGCCAACTGATGCTCAGTTTCCTTATGCACAAAATGGGAGCATTAGTACCTATCTTATTCATAAAGTTGTTCTTAAGATAAACAAGATGATACTTAAAAACCTAAAGCAACTATCCCAGTGCCTGGCTTGAGGTCAGAGATCATGTCACACACCCCCTAAATCAACAGTACCGAACACAGTGACTGACACATAGCAGGCCTGCAATAAATATTAGATCCTTTGTTTTATTCCCCACTCGATGTTGTATTTTTTTTTTTTTTTTTTTTTTTTTTGAGACATAGTCTCACTCTGTCGCCCAGGCTGGAGTGCAGTGGCGCCATCTCGGCTCATTGCAACCTCCGCCTCCCTGGTTCAAGGGATTCTCGTGCCTCAGCCTCCCAAGTAGCTGGGATTCTAGGTGTGTGCCAGAACCGCAGCTAATTTTTTGTCTTTTTGGTAGCGATAGGGTTTTGCCATGTTGGCCAGGCTGGCCTTAAACTCTTAACATCAAATGATCTGCCTGCCTGGGCCTCCCGAAGTGCTGGGATTACAGGCTGTGTCATATTCTTTTAATCCTTCCCAAGAGACAATTGCCTGTTTTCTCTGATCTTACTGAATTGCTGGCGCATGCATCACATAGTTGAGGAAATCCCTCTCAGTTCTAGCTGCATTTTCCCGGGGCCTCTGCACTCTGTATTTTGAAACTAAATGGGCTTCTCTTTTGCATCCATCTTTTACATTGTAAATGTTCTTGCTGAAATTTATTCTGTATATTTATTGGCCTTTTTCTTCTTTGTTAGTCACATTGGACAATTTGAAGTTACTGCTATTGCCTAGATGAGTACTTCGTAGTCGAACTTTCTGAAAGTATAAAATGTCCTATACCTATACAGAGCAGTACAGCTATTGACCATGTGGTTCTTGACCACTTGAATTGTAGCTGATGTTACTGAGGATCTAAATGTTTACTTTGGTTTAAGTTTTAATTTTGATAATCTCATGTGGCTAGTAGCTACACATTATAAACTGCAACTTTAAAATTATTAAGATCCCCACTTAATCAGAAACCACCTAAAAAGACACTTAATTGAATAGATTATAGAACTAACAGATACGGGGTTAAAGATGTGGGACTCTAACTGCAGGCTGTGCATCTGCCACACACGCACAGCACAGGAACCCAGCCGTGCTTCCCCCTGTGGGCGTGACATGCTCCACTGTGATGGGTGATCCAGACACAAGGCAACTGCTGCTCTTCAGTATAAAACTTCCGAAAACTGTTTCCATAAGAGGAAAATTGTTGTGTCCATGTCTTGCTTCAGGTAAGGAGAATGAGAAATGAATCATCCATTTAGGACGTGGCTAAGGCCGGTGAGCGGGGTGGAGGAAGGGGGGCCTGGTGGCGGTTTTTGGAAAGCCACAGCCTCATCTGACGTTGCAGACTCAAGGGTGAAATGCTGGGAGCCCAGCCGGCCAGAGTACTGCCTGCCATCTGGTAGCAGTTGGGTAGAGAACTCAAGCAGATGAAACCGAGCCACACAGCTGGTATCAGATATTAGAAAATGTTCAACTAAAACTGCAGAGTGGCTTTGAGCAGAGCTGGTCCTGAGCCTGGGATTCTGGGACAGGGCCCTAAAGTGTCCTTTCTAAAGCTTACTAAGGGGGTGAGGATTTCCTGCATATGTGACTAAGCATTTAAGACCCTCTTGATGTGCCCGTGAGAGAGTACATGCACATCCATTCTTAAGCCAGCCAGGTTGTGGTCCAGCACAGAGTTGTCACACAAATCATCATTCTGTTTTTTTCCCAATATGATTTGGGTAATCCTGTCTTCAAAAGTGCATCTCAGATTTAATTGTGAAGCATCCAGTTATGATCCCTCATCATTATAATGGAAAGTTGAGGAGAAATGACCGTCAGAAACAATCCTCATGTGATCCTGGTGCAGTTTAAAGAAGATGGACTATAACCCTAAGGGATTGTACAATCCCTTATACAAACGTTATACAAAGTATAAAAACTTCATACAAAGTACAGGACAGGATGCACTGACTGATAGGCTTAGCGTGTCAAAGCTGCCCACCTGACTCACGCCCCATGTCCACTGGCTTACATTTACAGCTTCCATTGCTGAAGGAGTGAGCTGCAGCCTGCCACTTCCTCGCTCCCTATCCCCATTTTGGCTGCAGGGCATATGGAGGAGGATGGAGATGAGGAAAGAAAACTCTGGGAACTCCTTTCAGGTCAGGAAGTCTGCAAGGAAGACATTTGGATGGCCAGAGAGGGACGCCCACCCAACGCTAGTAACAAAATGTGCTGCTCACAAGGTACCACCTGGCATGCATTCAGTGAAGGATAGTCTCCCTGATGATGGCCTGTGAGGTCACGTTTCTGGGGTGGTAGGAATCCCTGAACAGCCCCGTGTCTCTACTGTTTACAATAGAACCGCCGTTATCCAAATGCCAGAAGACCATCCACCAAAACGGACGTGGAAGTTGTATAGCCTTTTACGATGCTCTGAGACGGTAAATGGTTTTGCAAAATGGGCACAGGTCACTGACCTGAAAATGAAATTCTGTTTATTAAAAATGACTGTTCCCATGTTCAGATGTAAAGAAAAGAGCTGTCACTGTCTTTTCTTCCTATCACTGCTTGGCATGAGTTATTAAACCATGTCCTGGAAAGAAGCCAAGGGTGCATATGATTAAAGTGAACTTCTGAAGAAGTGTAAATTTTTCAGTGTGATATCACAGGCGTGCAGATGCAAATTCACGTCTGCTCCCCTGCAAGAACGCCCTTCGGAAGGTAGGCATGTGTAAGACACTTCTTGATAACCCAGATTTCTAGCTGAAAAGGAATTGAGGAGATGTGCTTCCCCGCAGAAGGTGGTTTCCATCTGGCCCATGTTGAAAAGACATTAGCGGGAGGACCTCACTGCCAGAAGACTTCGCAGCAGGAGCGCAGCCCAGCTAATTTATGAGGGTCCCACACCTTAGCGCCATGGGCCAGGCGGGGCTTGGCCCTTTCTCACCCAGCGAGGTCTCTCAGGCCAGGGGCTGGAAAGTTTCCAAACCTCTTAATTGATTGCTTTCTCTGATCAAAAGCCTTGAAATACTGGAGTTTCCAACATCTTTTGGTAGCTCTATTCTGATTCCAAATTGGCTCTTGAATTACATGAATGATAATTTTGTTCCAAGCTGAGATCCATAAGGGATTCTAATCTTGGGATATTTTGGAACACACAGTGGGTTTTAGTAGGTAGTTTTATTTCAGAAGCACCCAAGTGAAGTATAATGAGCTTAATGGCACAGGCCTGTCGCTGGTTTTGGAAAGCATTCTGATGTGGAGTGAGTGGAGAGCCCTCTGATTATTTGAATATAAGGGGAAAAATGAATTTACAAGACACAAGGATAAAAAATCTTAAGTGGGCAACAGAATATTCAAAATGAAATTAAAATATTCAAGGGTCCTTCAGTGAATGCATGCTGGACAGTACCTTGTGAGCAGCATGCCTTTGTTACTAGCACTGGGCGGGCATCCCTCTCTGGCCATCCAAGTGTCTCCCTTGCAGCCTTCCTGACCTAAAAAGAGTTCCTAGAATTTTCTTTCCTTATCTCCCTCCTCTTCCACATACCCTGAAGCCAAGGTGGGGATGGGAGCGTGAGGAAGTGGCTGGCTGTCCCTCACTCCTTCAGCAATGGAAGCTGTAAATGTGAATACTGGGGTTGGCTCAGCTGAGCAACTTTGACACACTAACCCTGTTGGGCTTTGTACACAACCCCTTAGGCTTAAAGTCCATCTTCTTTTAACTGCACCATGATCAAATGACAAGTACACACTGTGACAGTGCTTTGGTTCCAAGGGTGTCCCTCTGGACAGGGAGGACTTGGTACTTGGAGAAACGGTGACACAGCATGAGGGGCACTCAGTAAGATTCAGCATCAACATCAGAAAGAGCCAGTGTGTTCCCAGTGCTCAGGCATTCACCGGGACTTTTCTTGTTGTCCTGGAATTTCTGCTGAGGACTCTGCGTTGAGGTGGATGGGTAATAAAGCTGCCCATATTCCTACAGAGCTTGTCAGCAGGTCCAGAGCAGACAGCCAAATTACCCCCACTTTTAGTCTTCTTAAGAGAATTTTAAAAATTCATCAGAAATAAAAATTTTTGACAAGTATGGGTAGAGAGCATTGTATTGTGTCTGGTCCCTTCTTCTCGGGAGAACTGAAGGCATCCCACAACCTCCATCTGTTGAGGTTGGCATTGTTGACCAGAAGGTGAAACTGATCTCAGTGTTCTCACACCCAACCCACCCGCTGCCTTGATGGTTGCTGAGCTGCAGAAACTCACAGACCCAGCAGACTTGAGCACAAAATTCTCAGGAGAACCTGACATATCCACAGTCTGAGGACAGAAGTGTTAATCTCCTACTCCAACCTGGAGAGTCGTGAAGGTGGGTGTTCTGGGTCGGTGGGGACCCCCACAGGGCATAGGAAAGGCAGAGAAGTAGGTGAGGGCTTTCCCCCAAGAGTCTTCAGGGCATTTGCTACGCAGACCTCGTGGATTCAGGACACATAAACCCTCTAGAAATTCAGGTAATTGAACAGATTATTAAGAAGAAATGATAGAATTCCAGGAACACTGGAATTTTTCGTATGAATTTTTAATGCACATCTCACCAAAACTGACTAAACAGAAACAACAACAAAAAATGTAAAAATGGCAAAGAAAGCTGAGGAACGCAAGACTAGGGAAGATTGGTGTCCTAACACAGACACTGAGGAGTGTTCGCCAAAATTTGTCAGATGGAGAAATACAAACACAAGTCAATGCCTCAAGAGAGCAATGTTATAAAATAAAAAATAGTTGAATGAAATTCTGAAAAAGTCTCTTTCGGGGACAAAGCCTGGAAATACAGGGGCTCAGGGATGTGTCTGGGGATCCTGCCTGGAGCTCCTTTCTCTTCTGTGGGTAATAGCACCTAGCAAAGCAGCAGTAGCCCACCCGGGGGAACTCGGAGGCCAAAGGCAGCTAGCGCTCTGTTTGCTGACAGCAGAGGGGATCCATCTGACTTCTGAGAAACATATCCGCGGGACGCGATTGATCAGGCCTGTAATCCCAGAACTGTGGGAGGCTGCAGCAGGTGGATCACCTGAGGTCGGGAGTTTGAGACCAGCCTGGCCAACATGGTGAAACCCTGTCTCTACTAACAATACAAAAATTAGCTGAGCATGGTGGTGCACACCAGTAATCCCAACTACCAGAGAGTCTGAGGCAGGATAATTGCTCGAACCCAGGAGACAGAGGCTGCAGTGACCTGAGATCACACCACTGTACTCCAACCTGGGCACAGAGCAACATTTTCTCCAAAAAAATTTAAAATTAAATTAAATAAAAAGAATACATCCAACTCAAGGGGAGGGGATGTTGAAGGCTGAAGGATCTATGGTGGGAAAAATGGGGCATTTTCCAAAAAGTTTGTTCTTCAAAACTAAAAACCAGTAGTAGCTGAAGCAACAGGAAACTCACAGTGTCACATCAGACAAAAAGCCCTTAAAACCCGGGACTTCTACTCGTCCCACAGCCTGTGAGTCTAAGTTGAGGGGGCAGGCAAAATCTATGGGAAACTCCCATGACAAGCTGGGCTGTGTCCTTCCAGTGCGTGGTGCGTGGCAAGAACTCAGGACAGGAGGGAGGAGACCTGCAAATCTTCCAGAGCCTGGCACCCCTTCCGCCTCCCTAAAGCACCAGTATTGCTGAGCAGACAACTGAGACATGGTCACTCAGAGCTGCAGGCAATGGTAAAGGGGAGACACACATGATGTCCAGGCAGGTGGGGGCAGGAGGGCCGGAACACCATTTGACCTACATTACTTTGGGACCAGTTGGTGGCCAAAATGAATCGCCCCCTTTCAAAGATAAATAAACCACTCAGGAACAGAAATAGAGGAAAATAAACATAACAAGCAGAATATGTTCACCGAGCATTTTGGAAGATTTACGTCAGGAAACAACTATGTTATCAAAACAGCACATCTTCAAGAACTTTAAAAAAAATCTGAAATAAAAATTATTTGATGATAATATCCTGAGACACAAAGGAAATAAAGGTGAAAGGTAATATTGTAGCATTGAATGAGAACCTAAAATCACCTGGGTTGTTAGTTGCATGTGAAGTCAATAAAAACAAATTTACAAATGCGCAGGGGACAGGTTGTTCAGCTTCTCACTCCCGTTCTTCTCTGTAAGTTACATGAAGACATAATTGGAATAAATAACAGACAAACAGGAAGGCTTTGGTGTAAAACCTGGCAATAAAGTTAAAAATAAATGCAACTAAATTCAATTAAACAATTATTATGTTTTCTAAATCTGTCAGTTTTATCCTTCATGGAAGAAAACCACAGTAAGGTGAATGTCACGTTAAGTGTGCATTAATTGGTTGTAGCTATATATGCTTGGGCCCCCTAAAAAAGTGAAGGAGCAGAACTTAAATAGTGCCATTAATTCAGCCTGCCATCCTACTCAAAGCCTATGTCCCAGTGACCATGAGATGGAAGGTACTTCTGCAGTCCCCTTAGAGGGAATCGGGTCCCACGCAGTTCCCAGAGAGGGAGCCCCTCTCTGTGTTGTGGCTCAAGGGCTTGAAGATCTCCACTTGGTTACACTGGGGTCCCTAACAGCAGGCCATTTACTTCATCTCATACTGAACCACAGAAACAGCTGCTTTTTTCAACATTTCAAACCAAAAGCTGAACTTGTCAATCTTACTGAAAGGCTTTATCGGCATTTAGCAGTTTGTCTTCTTAGGAATTTTCAAGAGTAACTTTGACTATAGATGCTTTTTATCTTGTCCATCCCCTTTGGAATCAAATCTCTCATAAAATATAGCTCTGCAAAAATTATTTACCTGTGGTAGACTAGAAAAAAGTTTCAAAAACTTCGTTGCCAAACTTGGGATATGAAGTTGGAGATGTATGGATATCCTAATAGAATCTGCTTTTATAAAAATAATAAATATTCCTTTGCTTAATGTTGGTTTATCACTAGGACAAATAAAAACAGATTATCTCCTCAAATGGAATGGGGCAAGAACCAAAATCGAAAACACGAGATCATATAGCAACTGATTAAAAGCAACAGCAACAGCAAATAAAAACAAACAATTGTAGAATCAAGAAAACATGGAAACATAATTTGGACTTAAAAAATTGGGATCATGAGGCAGTATGTACTGTGTTGGAAATAGATGCTTGGTGCTGCAAAGAAAAATCAGCACTGAGACAAAGGATCTTTCGGCAATGCAATTTTTGCTTCCCTGACTGCCTACCCTCACTAGCTATGGAGCCACGAGAGTACAATGAGCAAAGGAAAAACAGACAACTTTATCCCTTACGCATTTGGGGTTGTCCTTACTGCTGTGTCTGATCTCCATTGGCTGGAGCCAGACCTCATAGTCTAAACTAAAACCTGACTGGCTAACAACTCGAAACTTTTCTAAACAGGTAAAAGCAATAGAGAGCTGGGACATGCCTGTGAGCACGTCCAGCACAGACCTCGTGGTTAAAATACAAGGATATGGAATGTACTATGTGCCTGTAAGCACGACATGTGTAACAGCTACATAGGATAAAGCTTAACAAAGTTATTAGCACACTTATTCTTTAACAAGAAAGGAAACTTTGAAAAGGAAACTTTCTACTTCCCACATACTGGAAGAAGACTAAAGATCGTATTCACGTAAGAACCAGTTACTTACATTGATTAACTCAGGTGACAAAATGTTTGGATGTTTTTCATTTTATTATTTAAGCTTTTGTTTTAGTTTTTTAAAAGAGAAACGTGTATTATTTGGGTGTATGTCATTAGACCCAACAGTAGTCGTTTCAATTAGTCTCGTACACCTTCTACCACGAATATTTAGTCTTGTACAATGACTCCTGAGGGTAAGAGTGAGAAACTGATAGATCCACATAACCTTCAGTGTTTGGAGAAATGTTTGATGATGTTCAGAATTTGCATTTTTTTCGTTAACATGGAAAGCACACCAATGACTATAAGCAAAAAAATTTTACATCAATAAAGTTTTGTTTTTGTTGTTTTTTTGTTTTTGAGATGGCGTTTTACTCTGTCACCCAGGCTGGAGAGCATCTTAGCTCACTGCAACCTCCATCCACCTTCTGGGTTAAAGTGATTCTACTGCCACAGCCTCCCAAGTAGCTGGGATTACAGGCACACACCACCACGTCTGGCTAATTTTTGTATTTTTTGTAGAGACAGGGCTTCACCATGTTGGCCAGGCTGGTCTGGAACTCCTGGGCTCAAGTCATCCACCTGCCTCATCCTTGAGAAGTGCTGGGATTACAGGCGTGAGCCGCCTCACCCAGCCTACATCAATAAAGTTTTGATTAATTTTCCGATGATGCGGAATGTTAAATTAATCAGTATCCCACTCTTAACATATTCCAATTCATCGATCAACTGAAATTTCAAGGCTCTTCTTGGATTCATAGTGTAAATTCAACTTTAACAGGAAAATGTCTCCCTTCTCTTTTCCCTCCCTACTCCTCTCTTTTCTCTGTTATGTAAACTTGGATCTCTGTAAAGATTTAATAAATCTTGTGGATTTTTTTTTTCATAGATGAAAATCTTGCTGTCTTACAAAGTTATGGAAATAATGTAATTGTCAGTGTATCATTTTGAACATACTTTCTCTTTTCTCTTATACCATAAGCTGTTGATTCTCGTTTTGTTTAGGCCCAAATTATACAGATTTTTTTCTAACACCTCAACAAGTAAAGGTGGTATAATTAATGGTTCTTCTCAAAGAACAGAGAAAAGAAGTTATCTCCACTGCCCTGGAATAAATACAAAATAGAGAATAACTCTGGTTAACTTTGTTAGGGGAGAGCATTCAGTGGGTATCTGTCTTATCAAGTCTCTGACTATACTGATGATTCCTTTCCTTTTATTCCATGCTGATGGTTCCTTTCATTTCAAAAGAGAAGACACTTTGGATTTAAGAACTCATAGGTATCAGAATTTTTATTACTAATTTTATGTTTTATGCTAAAACTCATGTTCTATAAATCAAAGCTTTATGTCTACTTTAAATTAGAATTTACTATTTGGCATTTAAAGGAGTCCAAAGAAATATTTCTGTGAAATTAGACTGGGATATTAGTAATTATCTTGTCAAAAGTCAAAAGTCAAGATAGTTGCTTGCGTATTTTAATATTAAGTACCAATTTTGGTGATGTAATATGCATATTTTATTAATTATTATACATGCAGATTTATTGGATTTAATTAGGGTCATATATGCAGCATTGGCAGACAGAAATGAGTTGAGTGAATATTTAAGGCCTGCAGTGGCTCCAGCTCCTAGCCCTGTTGTTTTAGGGTATGAATGAAGACAAACTAACTACTATTACAAATGACCTTTAATGATATGCTGATGACAAAAAAATAAAGATATTAAATATTAATCCACTTTGTAGGCCTCTTTCTTTTTTGTTGCTGACATTTCAGCTTGATTTCTTATGCTGTCTTACATGTAAATGACTGAAGCTCAGCTCCAGAGTTGTTTATTTTGGGAAGAAGATGGAAATTAATAAAAGGGTGTGAAGCTGGGATCCTCGGGAGCCACTCTAGCCAGATAAGAACAGACTTGGGGCTTCGCCTTTCCTGATGAGGGTTAAGAAGCAGTCATGAGATGGGACTGTCCAGGAGGCAGCCAGGTTCTCACGAGGCTGTCCTGTGGCTGAGCCGCTGGCCTCTAGCACTCGGGCACATTGGCAGCCTCCCTCACCGCCCCATCTGAGACCAGCAGCTGCGCTGGGTGAGCAGTAATGAGTTGGCCCCCGTGGGATTGAGATTGAGATTGTCACCTTCACACTGTGATGACAGCTTGCAAAGCCCCAGTGAGAGAAATCCCAGCCCCTTCCTCATCGAATCCCCTCATCTTGCTCCCCTTTTCAAGAACGGAAAGTCAAAGCCTGTTTTCGTTAACGCGCAACATTAAAACAACCACCATACAAAAATCATAGTTTATTTTCAGTACAAACAATCCCACTACCTTTAAAGGAAAACAAAACAGACATCTGGATGGCATGATCTACTTGGACATCATCAATTGCTGGATGCATCAAACTGAAACAGCAACAAAAACAGGGAAGAAAATCAAACTAATGTGAAAAGTCACAACAGAAAATGTTCCGCTAAGGGGGATTGTGATATAATAACCTTTAAAAATTATCCTAAAACCTCCAGAATCCAAAGTGTTCCTGTCTTCACTATTCTTTCTTTCAGAAATACAGTAAACTAAATATAAACATGGCTAGATCACTGCAAAAGTCCAGATTTTACGATTTGGGCTCAAACAAACATGAGAAAATAATTAAAGAGATGGCTTTGAAAACCCTGCTGACTTTTAACATAAAGAATGTTCCGGAATGGTTAATGACCGATAATAGATCATATTCATAAAAGCTGCCTTTGCAGCACATAAAGGTCTTCCATTTGGAAGCATGAGTCACGGCTACTCTCAGGTTGGCAGCTCTTTATTGCCAGTGTCAGGAGTCCTCTGGGGGCCCATGCCGGTGTGCTGCGAGCAATCACGGAGCAGGTTTGATTTCAAGACTGTTCACTATTTGACTTCTCCTCAGAGACTGCCAGAAATAGTAGCAAGGAGAGCTTAAAATGATGGCAGTGTGAAGGGACTGGTCCGCTCATGGGTTAGGCCCTGGATGGAGATGATGAATGCTTAGCACACAAACCACTGGAAAGCAGCAGTGAGCAAAGTAAGGAACCTTCCTTGCTTCATGAAGCTGTGCTTTCTTGGGGGAAGGAGGCAATGAACAGTCAGGCTGCGGGGTGGCAGGCAAGGAGGGAAACGCAAATAAACACAGGGCAAGAGACTGAGGGAGGACAGAGGGCAGGAGCTGCTCTGTGTGTCACCGTACACGGACCATGGAGCAAGTGCTTGAAGGAAGAGATGCAGCCAGCGATGCAGGCTTCTAGGGGTTGGGGACAAACCTGCTCACGTAGGAAGCTGGAGAAAGAGGGATCTAGGCAGAGGAAAGAGCACATGTCCCGAAGGGCAAGCACTGGATTAGAAATAAGTGTATGGATTTAGAAATAAGAAATAGTTCTCAACATTGGAGAACCCTAAAGCTTGATCCTCAGATCTTTTCTCTTTTCTGTAATTAACATGTTTATAGTTAATACTCCCAGACCATGACTTTAAATGCAAATATATTGAACAGCTGAATGCGTATTTCTAGTTAGACCTCTCCTTTGAACTTCACTACCTACCTGACGTCTCCACCTGGAACTCAAACAGGCATATGCCCAAACCTGCTTCTTCAGCATTTTTCTCAGGTCTATAAACGGTGTTCTGAGTTGAATTACGTGCCCCCCAAACATTCATACGAGAAAGTGCTCATCTCTAGTCCCTCAGAGAGTGGCTTGTGGAGTTTGGATATAGAGTTGTTGCAGACATAATTAGTTAAGTCAAAATAAGGTCATACATGGATAGGGTGGGTCCTAATCCAATATGGCTGATGACCTTATTAAAAGGGGGGAACTTGGATGCAGAAGCATGCACAAAGGGAAATGCCATAAGAAGGTGAAGGTAGAGATCCAGGGGAAACCTGTAAGCCAGGGAATGCCGGAGATTGCCAGAAAACAACCAGGAACTAGAGAAGGCTGGAACAGAGTCCCACTCACGTTTCAGAAATAGACAACACTGCTGACACCTTGGTCTCGGACTTTCCACCTACAGGAGTGGAAGGCAATAAATTTCTGTCATTGAATCTGCCCAGTAGGCAGGACTTTGTCATGGCAGCCCTAGCAAACAAACACAAGTGATAATAATGCTATGCTTCCATTTGCTCTAGCCCCAAACCTGCACTCTCTTCCATTCCCGCACCTCCAATCAATCTGTCTGCAAAAGTTGATCACATCTCACCACCTCCCAGCTCCTGCCTGGACTCCCATTATTGACTGCAATAATGAAGTCACCTCTTAACCAATCTACCTGCTCTTTCCCTTGTTCCTCTGCAGTGCATTCCGTAACAACACCTTTTGCAATGTGTAGATCACATCACTGCTCTTCTCAAAACTCTGAATGATTCACAAACATGTGGTTTCATTTCTGTGATGACCTTTTCAATGCATATTTTTATTATCATCTCAATCTTTCTATGGCAATTGGTCTGTTCAAAATGTCCATTTCTTAATTCAGTTTTTCTTAATTTATGTTTTCCTAGAAATGTTTACCTTTCCTCCAGGGTTACATATTTATTGCCGTAGGGTTGCTTGCTATGTTTGCTTACAATTCCATTCATCTACTCTAGGACTTACATACGCTTCCTTTGTTAGCCCTAATCTCTCTCCCCTTTTGCTTTTTTTCTCCTGCACAAACTAAAGGAATTTATCTGTTTTATTATTCTTTACAAGGAATAAAGAATCTATAAACATTTTAATTTACTTTTTCTATTTTTGTTTTATTTTTTGATAATATTAACCTTGATTTTAATTATTACTTTTCCTCCTGTCTTTTTTTTTTTTTTTTTTTTTTTTGAGTCGCAGTTTCGCTCTTGTTGCCCAGGCTGGAGTGCAATGGTGTGACCTTGGCTTGCTGCAACCTCTGCCTCCTGGGTTCAAGCGTTTCTCCTGCCTCAGCCTCCCAAGTAGCTGCTAACACAGGTGCATGCCACCATGTCCAGCTAATCTTGTATTTTTAGTAGAAATGGAGTTTCACCATATTAGTCAGGCTGGTCTCCAACGCCTGACCTCAGGTGATCCAGCCACTTTGGCCTCCCAAAGTGCTGGGATTACAGGCATGAGCCACAAAGCCGGGCCAATTCTTTAAATTTTCTCTAGATCTACAATGGCAGAGATGTTGACTGCTCACCTCCATCTCGTTCTTATCTCATGGGTGACACACGATCTATCTATCATCATTATTATTATTATTGCTTATTTTTAAATATCTTTTTCTTTTCGCCTTCGGTTGGGGGATACTTACTCTTTTAACTGAATAGCATTTATTTTGATTTTCATACTTTTATTCTCAGCAATCAAGGCGATTTTTCACTCTCCACGTTCTCAGGTAACTCTGTGATTTAAAACTTCCATTGTCAAGAGAAAGTAGTGGGCCCTAGAGATTGGCTATTTTCAGGTAACACTGTCTTCCTCTTTACTTCCACCTCACCAGAGCAGGAAAGACTGCAAGCCTTAGGCACCATCAGGACCAACCCCATTGTAGTCACCTCCAAAGGTAAAAAATGAACACAAGGCCAAGATACATGGGCTGTTCTGCTCTGTGCATCTTTAAAATGACTTCCTCCCCACGCTCCCTCAGCGATCAATTCTTCCCTTATCCCTCTTGTAACTCCTGAGACTAAAGTCTGTCACTAGCAGAATACCCCACCTTCAAACTCTCCTGTGAACGTCGCCTTCACCCTCTTGCTTTGGCTAAAATGACCTGTCCCCACCCCCCACAGTCATCTCAAGGTGGTGGTTTTCTCCACATCTTTGCACAACTGGACCTCGGGGTGAGATAAATGTGCTCTTTGCTTTTTATCGCCTTTTCCAGAGTATTCTGTTCTCCACTCTAACCTCTCCCAACTCTGATGCTTCAGCTGTCCAATTACACTCCCCACCACTTCCTCTGCTTTTTGTAGTATCCACCAATACTCAGAAGATTCTCTTTTCCTAGTTGTGGCTCCTGGCTCCTTGCTCCTCCCTCCAGGACAACTTCTGTCGTAGTTCTTGGAAACTGCACTGACTACAGAAATGAGCCTTTCAATACCCTATCTAAGTTCTTTGGTCTCCTCCTCTCCAATTATCTTGCTCTCCCTCCCATTTCAGACTCCCATTCTCCAGGTCACATTTTGGATCTTGTCATTCCCATTGATTTTGTCCTTCCATAATCAGTTTCAAGCATTCTACTCTACGCCCATAATTTCCTGTATCTTCTGCGCACTCATTCAAGTGCCTGCAACCCAACCAGTATTTAACATGAGCAGGATAGACCATCAGCTCTTGCTACTCTAGTTTGTCTGTCCCTCACGTTCCTCAGGTTCTCACTTTCTCTCGATTCCACATTAGAGTCTACAGTCAACCTAAGCCCTCTCTTGCTTCTCTCTTGACATCTGACTTGCTCATGAAAACTCTGGTGAAGTCTAACTTTCTACCTGTTCTATTTTTATACCCAGGAAGCTGAACATGGATGTAGAGAAATTCATAAGCATACTGACTGATCTTTCCAAATTTATGGGCTGGGCATGGTGGCTTGCACCTGTAGTCCCAGCATTTTGGGAAATTGAGGTGGACAGATTGCTTGATCTCAGGAGTTCGAGGCCAGCCTGGGTAACATAGTAAGACCCTGTCTCTACCAAAAAAAAAAAAAAAAAAAAGTGTAGGCATGGTAGCACACACCTGTAGTCCCAACTATTCAGCAGGTTAAGGTGGGAGAACTGCTCGAACACAGGAGGTTGGAGCTGCAGTGAGCCGTGATGGAGCCTCTGCACTCCAACCTGGTTGACAGGAGACCCCGTCTTAAAAATTAAAAAATAATTATGACCATCAGGTTTAGGCTGTCAGTGCTGTCCAGCAACCTTTGGATATTTCTGATTCCTTAACGTTTGCTTTTCCTGGATAAGTAGCTTATTTCTCTTTCACATAAAACCACTAGTACCACCTCTTTTATCCTCAATCTCAGCTAATGGCCTTGCCTTCTACAGCCTTGAGAAAAATAGAAGCAATCAGAGGAGAATTTTCTAACCTTATAATACACATCAATGAAACCAAGTAATTGCCTTAGCTCCTACTCATATTACTGACCTCCCCCTGTTCCCATCTAGGGCAATCTTCTTCAGAATTAGATCCCTTCTCTTTTGGTCTAATCATGGGCATCACTATATTTCTACAAAATCATCCATTTTACTCTCTCCTGTTACCAGCCCATCCAACTGCAAATATGCTATAACTTCTCTCAACTAAAAAAAAAAAAAAAAAGATATACCTCTAAATACCTTGACGCCACATCCCTTCCAGCTGCCACTCCGTTTCTTTCTTCGCCCTTAACATCAAAACCCTCACATGGAGTTTTTGTCTCTGTGTACACTGCCTCTCACCCCATTCATTCCATCTCGCATCACTGAAATCAGGCTCCTGTTCTTGCCTCTCTAAGGAAGTGGTTTTTCTTGAAGTCACCAATGTCCTCTGTATTGCTAAACCTGGTGGCCATGTTCCCATCTTCATCCTATTGGATCTACCAGCGGCATTCAGCACAGGCTGCTGCTTCCTCCTGTCTGAGACACTTTCTTCCCCTGACTTTCCACACACCACGCACTCCAGGTTTTCCTTGTGGTCACCAGCCATCTCTCCCCAGTCTACTGTGTCTCCTTCTAATGATCTTCCTCTACATTTAACTGTCTGAAAAGGGTGTGGGCCTTAGATTTTTCTCTTGCTTCTTTCTACATTTATCTCTAGGAAATCCCACTGAGCCTTAAAGATTTAAATGTCTTCCGTGTTGTGATGACTCAAATGCTCATGTCTAGGTCAGACTTCTTTCCCGACCTCAAGGCTTGTATACACAATTTCTACCCAGATCTTTCCATTTGGGCTTTAATGGGAATCTTACAGATGACACATCCAAAACCACTTTCTTGTTCTTTTACAATTCTCAGTAAAAGATAACAACACCTCTGTAGTTATTCAGGCCAAAAACCTTGGGATTACCCTTTGCTGTATTGTTTTTTCCCTCACCACATATCCAATCATAGAAAATTCCACCAGTTCTACCTTCAAATATACCTGGAATCGGATAATTTCTTAAAATTTCCACTGCTATCTCCATTGTCCAAGGCAGTGTCATTTCTCCTAGATTATTTTGTTTGCCTCTGAACGGATCTCCCTCTCACACCCCTGGCCTGCTTCAGGCTCCTCTCATGACAGCAGCCACAGATAAAGCCAGTGTCACTCCAAGGCCTGCAAGATCTGACCACTGCTGCTTTTCTAGATTTACTTTCTGGTAGAGGTAGGACCTAAAATGCCATCTGAAAGCCACACACCCCCAGCCACTTCATGTACCTGGTCTAGCGACAGAATAGAAAATCAAACACTTAACACAACAACACCTGAGTTTCAATGCTCACTCCATCAGAAGGCGTTTTGTCTTGGTCAATTTTTGGTGATCTCCAGTCTTCAGATTATACCTCATACTGGGTAACGGTAAGATTCCTGACTAACCGCATGTGTCTGCAGTCATCATGTCTAAAATGGTAAGAACAATTTAAAATTTTGTCTCCTCAAATCTTAAGCCCCTGTTGTGTGTGCCTGTGTTCTTCTGGATATCACAGGAGGAGACTTATTCAGAATTAATTCCTAGTCTGAAAATAGAGGGACTGCTTCTAAATTCTTAATAGTACTTGGGAGGTTTGTTCTGTTACATTAGGTGAAATTTAGAGCAGTTTTCTAAACATTGTACTGTATGGGTTACAGATTTGCCAAGGCCTCGGCACCTCCAGGCCTTGGTGAAGCCAGAGTCACTGTGCCAGGTGTGTCTAGTCATGAAGGACCTGAAGGACCTCATCACTGATGCACAGGGTACCACACAATCATGATCATTTGCTCTCTGTGTATTGTTCTGGAAGAGCCAAGTCAGAGGACATGGATGGATGGTCCTTCATCCCAGCCTACCACGCATGCATTGGTACTCACTGGTCCTTCTGTGTTTTCACAGCGCTTAAAATTAATGTTTAATAAATTTTAGTTTTCTGCCTTGCATCGAAGTAATTTCTGTATATTTAATGTGTCTACAATTAAAACGACATCCTCCAAAAGAGAGCAGAGGAAGATGTGTCACAGATCTGGAGATAGAAGAGATATCACCTGCATTTGAAGAGTGTGACACAGATATCTGCTTGCTTTCTAAAGTCCAGTTTCCGCTTCTCCCTCAGTCGAAGCTGAGCTCTCTGCTGCTCAGAATAAAAGACTGCGCCAGTACATCTCTAGCACCAAGATCCTGGCCAATGAGCTATTAGAAATGAAAAAAGGAAAGCTGCTTAAACACACTCAGAAAGTGTGTCCAGAGGCTTTGAAATAAGATGATGAAATACGAGATAGCACTTGGGATCATAATACTGCCATTTGGAAACTATCTTATTTTTATTACTTAGAACAAAGTAAGACCAACAGAGAAAAACTAAACTAGTGAGGGACAGTGGCTATGGATAGAAACATATAAGAGAGAAATCCATGGATTGCGCCAGGCACGGTGGCTCATGCCTGTAATTCTAGCGCCTTGGGAGGGTGAGGCGGGCAGATCACATGAGGCCAGGAGTTTGAGACCAGCCTGGCCAAATTGACAAAACGCTGTCTGCACTAAAAATACAAAATTTAGCTAGGTGTGGTGGTGGGTGCCTGTAATCCCAGCTACTCGGGTGGCTAAGGCAGGAGAATCGCTTGAACATGGGAGGTGGAGGTTACAGTGAGCTGAGATCACCCAATTGCTCTCCAGCCTGGGCAACAGCAATGAAACTCCATCTCAAAAGAAAAAAAAGAAATCCATGAATTGTTAAATTATGCCCATTGTGGTGAGAGGTGTGGGAGAAGGCTTGGCATTGCCTGGGAAGGGTGCACTCCGCCTGGGGAGCAAAGGGGACTATGGGCTTGGTTACAAACAATATTGAGGGGGAAATAGTGAAATTGAAGGAGCTCTTGAGGATTCCATTAAGGGCTCCCAGAAAGTTGAAGCTGAAGGCTCCTGTTCAGGTTATAGAGAGAATGAGAGTCCAGGCTTGCGGCACGTGGAAAAGGGTAGAAAGACGAGATGCAAAGCCCCAGCCTGGGGAGCTGGATGGACTGATTAGCACGAGGCTGCTGCAGCACACGTAAAGCTCCGTGGTGGCACCAGCAGGTGGCTCTGGGGACTTTGTCCACTGGGCACAGCGGCCTGGGGGCAGGAGGACAAGAGTCAATGGTGGGAATCCCAGGGATGGGAAAGCAGAGTGATTCCGGGCCTGCGTCAGAGCTGAGGGGCTGGTGAAAGCGAGATTCATGAAGGGGACTGCCAGGGGCAAAGCCTGCACCAGGGACAGGTGCTGCCAGGTGAGGAACAGAAGACACCGAGGCCTGAAGAAAGGACACATGTTACAGGATTGAAAATGGGAAGGGGGGGATGGTCAGAGATATGGCCCGGCGTTTCTGCACCACTGCCACTGCCCAGTAAGTGGACTGATCTGCACCACTTGCTTGTTTTCATATTTATTTATTTTACTTTTATTCTCAGGTGTGGGACAATATTGTACCATTATTGAACGGGACAATATGTTTAACAGGTGTTTACATACAATATGTTTAAATACAGCCTGGCATGGTGGCTCACACCTGTAATCCTAGCACTTTGGGAGGCTGAGGAAGGGAATCACCTGAGGTCAGGAGTTTGAGACCAGCCAGGCCAACATGGCGAAACCCCCATCTCCAGACGTGGTGGCACACGACTGTAATCGCAGCTACTCAGGAGGCTGAAGCAGAAGAATTGCTTGAACCCAGGAGGCAGAGGTTGCAGTGAGCCGAGAGCACACCACTGCACTTCAGCCCAGATGGCAGAGCAAGACTCTGCCTCAAAAAAATGTTTAAATACATAAACCTTTATCATTTTCATGTTCATTTTAAACGTATTGTTGTCATTTAATCCCTCTGATGCCCTTGAAATGGACACATAAAGCAACGCGAGTTCAGTTTTATAATTTTGCTTTACGTGGTAGAGCAATGAGGAGGGTTCCCGGCTTCGGACGGCCGTCTCTCCATTTTCAAAGCCAAAGCAGATGCACTGCCTGCAGTTGGGAACAATCGGGCTAGTGCTCAGCCGGGAAGCCCACCTCCCTGGTCTGTGGAGATCATTCCCTGTCACATAACAGAGCTAGCTCATTATCTCAGCTACATTATAAATCACTCGAGTACTGCTGTCACACATTTCAGTCTTTTTGGAAGGACCCTCAGCCCCTAACTCAGATCTTCGCTCGGAAAAAAGAACATGGCCTTCAGCATAATAGTTTTGAACAAACTATTTAACATTTTTCAGATTCAGTTTGACCATTGAAATCTGGGCATCTTCATCTGGGTATCGGGGCTATTGTGAGAATTACATAAGGTGGTTGGTTATGAGAGTAGACACTGAATAAGGACTGGACCAGAGGAAGCCACAGCAAGGACATGTGTGGAGGTGGTGGCTGTGGACGTGAACATTAGCATGCATGGCCGATGCAGGCACGCGGAAGGTGCTGTGGACCAGATTCAAGAGAAGCCTGTGGAAACCTGCCTGGATTTGGGTCGGAGAAGCTGGGCTGGAGGGGTGGTGGCACAGGGCGGTGGCACAGGGTAGAGGTGAGCTATCGAGGGAATTAGAAGAGGAGGTGCTTTAAAGGAATTTCATTTCAGCCTGGCTGAGTTGCAGTAGACAAGACACTTGACACATTATTCATTTAGAACACTTTGAAAGGATTTAAGTTGCTGGCTGACAAGTTTAGACTTCATCCTGTGTAGAACAATTGACATGGAACTTTTGTAAGCTGAAGAGTGACCCATCAAAGCAGCTTCAAGTGGATGAGACTTTCAGAAGCACTGTCAGCCCAGCGCCTTCGGTGTGATCAGGATGGCGCAGATGACGGTAAAGTAGAATCCATGTGGTGTGATGATGGCAGCAACCAGAGACCTTCGTTTCTAAGCATCTGTGCTTCTGAAAGGGGCGTGGGCTTCGGAGTCAAACAATACCATCTGGGAACACTTTCGGCCTACATAAAGATGGGCCTACGTCGTGTATTATAAATTCAGCGCTTCTTGGTTGACAGAGTAGGAACCCTTTCTTCTGCAACAGAACATGTATTAATCCAGTATTAAGCCGCCGTGGTGTGGGCATCTCATGGTGTTGGAGGAATGGCGCATCTCGCAGTGCCGGAGGATAGGGGTCCTCTGGGGTGTGAGACTGCATAGGTGGAGAGAAACGTGCTGGCTGATGTGTGAGTGAACCACCCTCAGAGAACCACTGTGGCGGCATCTCGGGGGGCACCCTAGAATCTGAGTGTCTGTGAGTGGGTAGATGTGTGGGATAGAGGCCGCTCTTGCTGTTCGGTCACAGACACTGCATCACACACACTGTAATGCACACTGCATCACAAACACTATAACACACTCTGCATCACACACACTATAACACACACCACATCACACACACTGTAATACACACTGCATTACAAACACTATAATGCACACACCGCATCACACACACTGTGATACACACTGCATTACAAACACTATAACACACACTCTGCATCACACACACTATAACACACACTTACTGCATTACAAACACTATGACACACACCCGCTGCATCACACACACTACAGCACACACCTGCTGCATCACACACACTATAACGCACACTCTGCATCACACACTACAGCACACACCCACTGCATCTCACACACACTATAACACACACCCACTGCATCACACACACTACAGCACACACCTGCTGCATCACACTCACTATGACACATACTGCATCATACACACTATAACACATACTGTTACATACACACTGTATCACACATAGTACTGCACAAACACACTGCATTACACACATGACATCACACATACCACATCACACACTATAGCTCACACTGCGTCACACATTTTATGGCACATACACACTGCATCATGTGGACATTAAAACACACACACTTCATCATACATATGACACATGCCGCATCACACAAACATTACATCACACATGCTGCTTCACATATCTTATAACACACAGTACATCACACACACGATACCATGTGCACTGCTTTACACACATGTAACACCTACACACTGAATCACACACATGGTAACACAGGCCACATCACATACCCATTACTGATCACATGCAATCTATGACACAGCAGTCCCCAGTCTTCCAGGGACCAGTTTCATGGGAGATACTTTTCCATGGACAGGAGGCTAGAGGGCATGGTTTTGGGATGGAACCGTCCCACCTCACGTCATCGGGCATCAGTTAAACTCTCATAAGGAGCATGCAACCTAGATTTCCGTCATGCGCAGTTCACAATACGGTTAGTGCCCCTGTGAGGATCTGAGGCTGCTGCGGAGGTGATGGAGGCGGAGCTCAGGTGGTGATGCTCCCCCAAACCCCCCACCACCCTCTACTGTGTGGTCCATTTCCTAACGGGCCACGGACCAGCACCAGTCTGTGGCCAGGGTGTTAGGAAGCACGCCGTGACACACTCTGCATCACACACGCCTGTATATATATGTATTGACATGATCTGTCATCTATCTATGTATGTGTCTCTCTATCCAGCCATCTCTCTGTCCACAATCGTGTCACATGCCTGAATATATGAACTCATGATATAGTTTAAATACAATGGTACCAGATGTATTTGCTTTTCTTGATTACTTTGATGTAGAGATTACATTTCCCTTTAAAATGGAAAGTCCTCTTTGGCAAATTTTAAAAAGTTAAATGTAAGATAGAATAATAAAGGTGAGAATGTTGATTTCTTTAAATATTAACATTTAATAATTTTAAATGTTTTTCCTAAATAAGTCAAATAAATTATCATTAAATTAGCAAAATAAAAAAAATAATAGTAACATAGTTATTTTTCAAGTGTCCTTTAAAACTGAATCTTTATTAAACTAATTTATAGCACTTTGGATGTTACAATACTTTCTATGATGTTTTGTGCATCAAAAAATTGGTATTACTAGGGATTTTAAAAATGTGTCTACACATAGTAATGCTGACATCATGTAAACTGGCTTCAAGCACTGAAAAACTGTAACAACACATTGACAGATATCTCAGCAGTGTAACATTCTTTATACTTCGTATTCTTTTATACAAAAGAGCTGGGTTGTTTGTTTCCTTTTGCTGTTCTGTAACTTGCACCCCAAGGGCATTTTAATGAAACTGAACCTACAGATCAGAAAACAAAACAAAACAAAACAAAACAAAAAAAAAAGAAAAAAAAAACATGGACAACACGGAGCTGTATTCTTTGTCCCCAGCACACACAAGTGCACATTTATGTCGAGAGAAAAACAGGGCAGGGAGGCGGATGCTGCTGTACCTGAAGTCTGGGATGAACATGGCTCTAGCAGCCGCATCGGAACAACGCCTCCGGAGCAGGGCAGGTGCCGCAGAGGCAGAGACAGGATTCTCGCCGGCTCCTCCGCCTCCCCTGCAGGCTCGCCAGACGCTGCCACTGCACAAGGGCCTCTTGGAAAGCCCTCCTCCCCGGACACCCCCTGGAAGGCCCTCCTCCCCGGGCCCTCCTCCCCGGCACCCCCTGGAAGGCCCT
This sequence comes from Sapajus apella, assembly GCF_009761245.1. Lineage (NCBI taxonomy): Eukaryota > Metazoa > Chordata > Mammalia > Primates > Cebidae > Sapajus > Sapajus apella. The sequence goes on from NW_022436971.1 coordinate 19,930,855, forward strand.
CCTCCCCGGGCCCTCCTCCCCGGCACCCCCTGGAAGGCCCTCCTCCCTGGGCCCTCCTCCCCGAGCCCTCCTCCCCGGCACCCCCTGGAAGGCCCTCCTCCCCGCTGGGAGCTCCTGCTCACTGTCGAAGGTGCTGCTCCCTCTGCCTCTGCTGTGGATGCCTGGCCTGAGAGAGGTCCGCCCAAATATTGATCCCTGTGAGCTGATGGGGCTGTGGCCTCTCAGGGTTCGGATTTCAGGCTTTCAGCACAAGCCTGGACAAGCAAACAAACACCTGGGGCGTGTTTTAGTTGAGGGGGGAGGGGAGGCCCAGGGAGCACGCACCTTCCTGCCGGCCTCTGGAGCTGCTTTGGCCACCAGGCCTTCGGGAGAGAGCAACGCCGGGCGCACGTGGCTCCCTCTTGCCCTCGCTCCTGCTCCCCTGCTCTCGGACTCTCTCCCTGTCCTCCTTCTTCTAGGATCTAAAAGTGCTGTCCCCCAGAATAACTGGCGCTTTAGAGGCCGAGGAGGGGTGACAATAGTCTTATTTTCGGTCTCGAACGTCTGAAGCTCTGGCTTTCCGCAGACACCTTAGCGGAGGGTGCCTGCCTGTGTGTGCACAGGACAGCCAGAGCTGCGTCCACGCTGCAGAAGCCCCTGGAAAGTTCCGCTGTGGAGAGGAACAGGGACCCTCAGACGGCCCTTTTCCCCGGACACCCTAGGAATGTCCTCTTCCCGGGACAGCCCCTGGAAGGCCCTCCTCCCCGGGCACCCCCTGGAAGGCCCTCCTCCCCGGGCACCCCATGGAAGGCCGTCTTCCCCGGGCACCCAATGGAAGGCCCTCCTCCCCAGCACCTAGTGGAAGGCCGTCCTCCCCGGGCACCTCGTGGAAGGCCCTCCTCCCCGGTACTTCGTGGAAGGCCGTCCTCCCCGGGCACCCCCTGGAAGGCCCTCCTCCCCGGGCACCCCGTGGAAGGCCGTCTTCCCCGGGCACCCAATGGAAGACCCTCCTCCCCGGCACCTCGTGGAAGGCCGTCCTCCCCGGGCACCCCGTGGAAGGCCGTCCTCCCCGGGCACCCCGTGGAAGGCCGTCCTCCCCGGGCCCTCATGGAAGGCCCTCCTCCCCGCTGGGTGCTCCTTGTTTCTGGAAGCAAAGGTGGCAGAAAACAGCAGCTCCAGCACTAAAGAGACTTCCTCCTCAGATTTCCAGGCCACTCGCTCTGCTCTTTCGAAGTGTCTTCCAGTGTTGAGGAAACAAAGTGGGGGACATCATTGTCCCTGATCTTATGTTATTCAGTGCTTTGCAAGATAAATATGCACATGCTTATGTGTGAAGGTTCTGCACGTGACACCTGCGGAGAAACCGCAGGGAGGAGGGCGGGGGATATTAGCCAAGGGCTGGATGGGCCTACAGTGAGTTTCACTTCCGCTCTCGCCTTAGCCAAATAGTGGTTTTAAACCTTCTGCTTACATTGAAGTGTCTCTTTTTTGGTTTGTTTCTCAATAAGTAGGATGTAAAATTGTATTTCTGGAAAGAAAGGAAATAAAATGAATAACAATAGAGAAATACAGTAACATGTTAGCAGTCATTTTTCTGGGTGATACGTCGTATATATATATACATTATATGTATATATATATTATATAATATATTATATATAATATATATATATAATATATATATTTATTCCTTGAGCTTTCAATAATGTGTATGTATTACTTTTATGGAAAGGCATAATAAAATTTACTAATGTTAGGTTTTGTTCTGACACTCTTGGAAGGGAAAGGTGCAGAAATTGCTTCAATCCTTAAGTAGATTTGACTTACAGCTTAAAATACCATTCAGAATGAAGAATTAGGGCTGATAACATAAGGTTCCAGGTAAAGAAACCTGCACTTTTGTTTCCAGGGACGCTTTTATCATTAGAATTACAATGAAGCCTTCCAGGGAAGGAGAGGAAAAGGGGATTTCTCAGGTCCCTAACCTTAAATCAAATAACAAATGCGGAGCACATCTGCCCACCTCAATGAAAAAATAATCAAAAGAACAGTCTTTATACTGAATCTCAATTAACATCCATTAACTTTATAATGGACATTAAAATATAAATTTTTAAAGTGAATTAACAATTTAGGGTGGAAACGATGAAGTCTTTTTCTATTTCTTTACTGACGTCCTTTCTCGTCTTCTTATTTACATCTGGAAAATCTCTGTGGAACCATAAAGAAACTGAAGGAATGATTTACAATTGCAATTCAATATATGTGAAAGTCTACAAGCCTCCCAAATGCAAACTCAGTGATAAGGTGCGTGAGTTCAGTGTGTCAGTTCAAGCTGTTTGTTTCATTTGGAGTTGTCATAAGGCTCCGTAAAGGACATTTTCTTTTTCTTTTTTTTTTTTTTTGAGATGGAATTTCGCTCTTGTTACCCAGGCTGGAGTGCAATGGCGCGATCTCGGTTCACCGCAACCTCCGCCTCCTGGGTTCAGCCAATTCTCCTGCCTCAGCCTCCTGAGTAGCTGGGATTACAGGCACGCGCCACCATGCCCAGCTAATTTTTTGTATTTTTAGTAGAGACGGGGTTTCACCATGCTGACCAGGATGGTCTCGATCTCTTGACCTCGTGATCCACCCGCCTCGGCCTCCCAAAGTGCTGGGATTACAGGCGTGAGCCACCGCGCCCGGCCAGGAGGTTTTCTTTTAGGTGAAGTGGCTTCCCATTCCAGTGAGTCAAAACGATCTGATAATATATATCACAAAATTATTTAATCTTCATTACATATAAAAATATCGATATAAATATATTGATGTGTGCTTTTCTATATTAAGTGTATCGTCTTTAATAGGTAATACATGAAATATCTGATAGATAATATTTAAAGCTATATCATGCTTTAGTAGGCTTCCTTACCCACTTGGAGCTTTATTCAAAGTTATACCCCACACCCTAAAAAATGCTTTGTCATCCAAAAAAGAAAAAAGATTCTTAAAGACATTGGAGTTGTGTCTTCATAAATTGAGAGCTATGAAGGCAAATCACAGTCATGACCCAGTTCTGAGTGGAAAACAACGGCTCAGTTGTAATGCTAGAAACTGTAGTGATCAATTTATTTAAGTTTACGTTTGATGCCTTTCAAAAATCAGTCATAAAAATGCCTAAACTCCTTAGGTCCAGGTGAAGTTGGCTTGTGAAAACCCAGAGAAAACCAAATGGTTAAAAAATGTGTCTTCTATAAGCTTTGTTCACACTTTGGCTGAGATTACCTACAATTATTAAAGATTTCCTAAATTCTCTCTTCCTCTTCCTCCTTTTCCTCTTTCTCCTGACTTAGGGAAAACTTAATAAGTGATAAAAGCTGACTCAGTGGTTAAAATAAAATCAGAAAAAGAAAAAGTTCTGAATTATAAGAAACGTTTTAAATTTTGTATTTTTCGTAAATCTAACTGGTAAAAGCTACTTTTCTTGCTTTCCTTATAGGACTATTGTGGGGAAGTTAGCAAGGATTTTTTACTGTTTCTTCTTGGTGTCTGTGTATAGGGCAGGACACCTGCCACATGAGGGTCTTCAAGGAAGAAGGGAGCGAGATCAGAGAGTGACTGTCCTCGGTCTCATGTCTTGCTTCGTAAGAAGGGGAAGTGAAGGGAAGAGTGGCCTTCCTGTTTCTGCTGCTTTCCCAAATGCCAAGGTGCCATATTTTGGGTAGTGTGCTGTAAACTCTGCCAATAATCCATTTTGGCTAACATAAATCAAATATTCTGAGGGCGGAGGAATAAAAAGGGGGTTGGTGTTAATGGATAAGAGTGAGTTTCTGGAGTGTCCTGTAAGAGCACCTTCCTTTAGTTTGTGAACAGGTATTTTCTTCAAGATGTTAGCTTATGGGCAGGGTGAGACGTTTGAGAGAGAAGTAGACAAAAATCCTAAGCAATCCTACATACGGTGGGTGGATGATGCGAAGGGAAGAGCCTGGGGAGTGGGGACGAGGGAGGTACAGCTCCCGGCTCACCTTCCTATCTGGAGGCAGAAGCTCAGAAAGAGCCTGGATCAGACAGATTATCACTGGACATGTCCCCAGAAAGCCCTTGAAGTTTCCAGTAAAGCAAAATCTGTAAAGTATGGCCTGATATTTCCCTTAAATGCACAGCTTTTAGATTAACAAAGAATATTTCATAAACTTTTCTCTCACTTATGCATGATTTGTTTTTTAAGAAAATGTTGAAATTCCTAATATATACGTTACTGGAAAGGAGTCTGGACCCAGACTCCAAGAGAGGGTTCTGGGACGTTGTTCAAGAAAGAATTTGGGGTGAGTCCACAAAGTAAAGCAAAAGCAAGTTTATTAAGAAAGTAAAGGAATACAAGAAAGGCTACTCCATGGGCAGAGTAGCCCCAAGGGCTGCTGGTTGGATATTTTTATGGTTATTACTTGACTATATGCTAAATAAGGGGTGGATTATTTATGACTTTTGCAGGAGAGTGTTGGGCAATTCCCGGAACTGAGGGTTCCTCCTCCTTTTTTTAGATCATATAGGATAACTTCCTGATGTTGCCATGGCATTTGTAAACTATCAGGGCACTGGCGAGAGTGTCTCTTAGTATGCTAATGCATTATAATTAGCATATAATGAGTGGTAGAAGAACAGAGGTCACTTTAATTGCCATCTTGGTTTTGGTGGCTTTCTTTACTGCTACGTGTTTTATCAGCAAGATCTTTGTGATCTGTATCTTGTGACAACGTATCTCATCTTGTGACAACCTATCTCATCTTGTGACTTAGAATGCCCAACCTGCTGGGAATGCAGCCCGGTAAGTCTCAGCCTCATTCTACTCAGTCCCTATTCAAGATGGAGTTGCTCTGGTTCAAACGCCTCTGACATATATACCTAATTTATTTGAAGGTGTATCCTATAATGCTATGCTCTACAAAGGCAGGGTATATGTCATTCATTCTAAGGCCTATGCTGCTGGTACTTCACTCATTTTAAGGTGTACCCTGCAAAGATACACACACACAATATTAGGCTGTATGTTCTTCACTGACCATTCAAGTGCCCTCAGTGCATATGACCATGTGTATCATGATCTTACCTTTTCAAGTCATGAGCTCTTACAGTAAACCTCTGTATTAGTCCACTTTCACACTGCTAGTAAAGACATACAGAAGGCTGGGAAATTTACAAAGTAAAGAGGTTTAATTGACTCCTAGCTCCACATGGCTAGGGGGGCATCACAATCATGATGGAGAGTGAAGGAGGAGCAAAGTCACGTCTTACATGGTAGCAGGCAAAGAGAGTGTGTGCCTGAGAGCTCCCTTTTATAAAAGCACCATATTTCATGAGACTTATTCATTATCACAAGAACAGTGCAGGAAAAGCCTGTGTCCATGATTCAATTACCTCCCACTGGGTCCATCTCAGACATGTGGGAATTGTGGGAGATGCAATTCAAGGTAGATTTGGTTGAGGACACAGAGAAACCATATCAGCCTCCAGTGTCCCAAACATTCAGTGTTCTTTACCTAGGAGCAGCCCCCCCAGCTGCAATGTGAGGATTCAGTTTGTAGTATCAGACATGGTGTGAAGTGTGGATCATGGTCAACAGAATCCATAAGCAGGATGAGGCTCAGGTACCAAGGGCAGACCATGCTGAGCTGTACCTCTGGGTACCCTGAAGCCCAGACCATTACTGGAAGGTCTTTACATTTTCCTGGAAACTGCCCCATGTTTATCGCAAGCTATTTCCTAGTGAACCTGAATGACTAGGCTCTGGCATCCCCAGCAAGCATACCTCTTAGGTCAGAAATGAATCTGTGGCCTGCTTATTGCTTCCTCTTTGATCACTTTGGACAGCTGAGGATTTGCAGGGACAGGAAGTGGAGGTTGCAGGTTGGGACTATGGGGCCATGGACAAGTCTAAGACCTAGTAGTGGGAGACAGAACCAGGCTGACACATAGTCCTTGATCTCAGGATGCTACTAGATTAGAGGAAAGACAAAACTGTGGTGTGCACAACAATTAAATAGCGATAAATGACCATGTATATTATCAGGTTGTAAGAGGGGGTCAAAGAACAGCAGTGCTCAGTTAAAGATGGGTGATTAGAATGGTGATCATTAAAAAATCTGCAGACAACAGATGCTGGAGAGGACGTGGAGAATAGGAACACTTTTACACTGTTAGTAGGAGTGTAAATTAGTTCAACCATTGTGGAAGACAGTGTGGCAATTCCTCAAGGATCTAGAAATAGAAATTCCATTTGACCCAGCAAGCCCATTACTGGGTATATGTCCAAAGGATTATAAATCATTCTACTATAAGGACACGTGAACACGAATATTCATTGCAGCACTGTTTACAATAGCAAAGACCTGGAACCAACCCAAATGCCCACTGATGATAGACTGGACAGGGAAAATGTGGCACATATACACCATGGAATATTAGGCAGCCATCAAAAACGATGAGTTTGTGTCCTTTGTAGGGACATGGATGAACCTGGAAACCATCATTCTCAGCAAACTGACACAAGAACAGAAAATCAAACACCACATGTTCTCTCTCATAGGTGGGTGTTGAACAATGAGAACACATGGACACAGGGAGGAGAGGATCACACACTGGGGTCTGTTGGGGGAAAATAGGGGAGGGACACGGGGGGTGGGGATTTGGGGAGACATAGCATGGGGAGAAATGCCAGATATAGGTGAAGGGGAGGAAGGCAGCAAATTATGTTGCCATGTGTGTACCTATGCAACAAACTTACATGTTCTTCACATGTACCCCAAAACCTAAAATGCAATTAAAAAAAAAAGACGGGTGGTGTTCTGGGGTCAGAGGGTCACAGGAAAGCACTGGCACCCAGTGAGGGCATTGAAGGCTCTATACATGCCATTTAAACCTCATAATACACCTTCGAGGTCTGAGCTACTGCCTTTAGTTTACAGAGGGATGGAGGCTGAGAGTGCTCGCTTCCTTTTCTCTCTTCCTTCCATGGTTCCTTCCTCCTCTCCCTCCTCTCCCTGTCCTTTTTGACTTTCTTACTGCACAGAGAAGTAATGACAGAAGGAGAGGTGAACCCACACTTGCCCGACTACAGAGCTAGTGGTCTTTTCTTCACTGTGTTATGTATCCGTGCAGCACCATCCTGAGGTTAAGAGATCAGGACCCAGGTCTGGTAGGAGCTTGAGGAAACGCGGAGGAATGTTTATACCACCAAGGAAGCTTAAGAAGCCCTGTCCACACCCTGACACTCCCAACACCATGGGCTCCCAGACAGCAGAAACTCTGTGCTTTGGTTTACAGCATTTACTTAGTGAGTAACCAGGAAGTGGAAATGAAGATGATGTCTGCCTCGAGTTTTCAAAGTTGGCTTGAAAGTGATATGACTGGTCTGTGTTTCTCAGTGTTTAGACCGCAGGCTCTCCAGCAGGATCACTGTGGGTACCTGCTACACATCCACGTTCCAGAGGAGTGGGCTCACCCTGCAGAGGACCAGCACTCTGCATGTTCAGTAAGCTTCCCAAGTGATTTTCATGCATTCTAAATTGGAGAACAGTTGAATGGGGAAAGTGCTGGTGTAACGGCTGCTGGTCTCAACCGGACTAAAGTTTATGAGCACTCAGTGCGTGTGTTATTACCTTTAATCCTCACAACAGCGTGGTGTTTGAAGCATGTTTTAACCCGATCTTTCCAGATGAGCATGAGGCACGGCCAGGCTAAGCAGCAGTAAAAATTGAAGTTATAATTCAAAAGAAGCAGTCCGGCTTGCAATCACTCTTCTATACTCCCTCCTGGGTGAGGGTTAAACAGAAAAGAATATCGGGAGCATAATGAATTAATAAGTCCTTGATTTATATAAAAAACTCCCTCATGTGCTTTTCTTTGTGTTTGCCCCGGCCCTGGTTACAAAATACTGCAGATTGATCATTTTGTTTTATCAACATGGGAATCCCATATGGAAACATTTGTGGAATTCTGGGTCATCAGCAATGCACTGACTGAATCACGTTCCTCTGTAGTCAAGACTTAACCATTTAACATAGAAAAAAGAGGACGAAGAAAATGAAGCAAAATTTGACTTTTGAAGACATTTGGTTTGAAAGGAAAATGAACTCTTAAAAAAAAAAATCAAGGTCCAGAAATCTATTTCTCCTTAGGGAGAGAAAAGTACACTTTTGCATTTGCATTTGCTCATAGGAAAAAAAGTATAATATCAGATAGATTTAGAAACAAGTACATCATTTAAAAATGTTGTACTGTTGCCTGTGAGTCTATAACAGTCAGTACTAGTGACATACAAGGAAACTCAGTCTCATTTATTCACTGAGTGACTTTTGAAGTCCTCCCACATGCCAGAGGCCTCTCTCTGAGGACTTTCATCTCTATGAATCCACATTTCAAAACACTTCAGAAGTTAAAGAAATGCATATATCAGCTTCATAAACAAACCTTGCAAGATACTAAAATACGTTCTGTTATTTTATAGTCAGACCAGGACCAACGTAACTAATGATATGAAACCAAAACACTGCCTGGGTGGGGTGACTCACACCTGTAATCCCCACACTTTGGGACTCCAAGGCGGGTGGATGACCTAAGGTTGGGAGTTTGAGACCAGCCCATAAATGTGGAGAAAACTTGTCTCTACTAAAAACTAAAAAAAAAAAAAAAAAAAAAAAAAAAAAAAAAAAATAGCCCAGCATGATGGCGCCTGCCTGTAATCCCAGCTACTTGTGGGGCTGAGGCAGGAGAATCGCTGGAATCGAGGAGGCAGAGGTTGTGGCAAGCCCAGATTGCACTGTTGCCCTCCAGCCTGGGCAACAAGAGGGAAATTCCATCATGAAAACAAACAAGCAAACATACACCAACAACAAAACCAACTGTTTCAATGCTGAGGAGTGCACTACAGGAGTAGAGAAATAAATCAGGGCGACGGCCCTCGTGTTAGTCAGAGTTCTCCAGGAAAAGCAGGACCAGTGGAATAGAAATACATCTCAATAGAGGATTTATCATGGGAATAGGTTCACGTGATGATGAAGGCTGAGAAGTCTTACAATATGCGGCTGGCGAGATGGAGAATCAGGAATTCTGGTATTGTGATTCCGTCCAAGACCAAAGGCCTGGGAGTGCCTGCTGTTTCCTTCTTTACTCAGTCTCCAGAGTCAAGTGCTCATCTCTTCTGGAAACACCCTCACAGACACAACCAGAAACAATGGTTTACCTGCAACCCCTAGCCCAGTCAAGTTGACATGTAAAATTAATCATCACAGTCCTGTATTCAAGTTAGTGCAATACCTAGTCTATAAACTGGGGACCTTGGGGAGAGGCCCGTCGGCACAGCCTTGGAAGGGGATTTGTGTCATTCAGGGCATACCAGGAAGGACAGGAAAGGTGTCCTCCAGCAGCGAACGCTGGAGCTGATGCTTGGAAAGACAAGCAGGTGCTCCCCGGGTGACCGAGAGCCATGTCATGGAGGCAGGAGACCCATGACAGTAAGATGCATGGAGACAATGCCCAGGAATTTGTTTTTACCAGAGCACAGGGTGCAGTGTGGAAAAGGAGGCCTCTGTTGTAGAATAACAGTGGCCCAGTTAGAGTCACAGCAAGAGAAGGCAGAGGAGAAATCCCGGAGGGCTGCCTATCTCCCGCCAAAGGATCTGAGCCTTATCTTGCAGGCAGGTGGGAAGCACTGCGGCATAGAGACCTACAAGTGTTGGTCCAGGCCTGCTTTATCAAGGATTCACGATGTGACTCATGCAGCAGCTACACTCCAGGAATCAGCTCCAGCCAACCACCCAATCAGTCAAGAAAATGAAGGCAGGGAGGTGCTGGGTGATAGTGATCAGTGAAGGGTGCCTATAAACAGGAGTGGGTCTTTATTGCAGAAGGTGAGTCCCTCACTCCATTACGAAGCTGGCCACATCTACCTTGTTTGACTTCCATCCCTTGAGCACTGACTGGGTTTTTAGGCTACCATAGTGTATTTCAAACTTAAGCACTTAAAAAGTTTCTCCTTGGCAAGAGAAACTCTCATGAACTCTCTTGCTAAAGTAAACACATTTTCTTAGAATGGGTTTATGTGGTACCAGATGTAAGATCATCTATAACCCTTTACAATTATAACACTTACCTGACTATAAAACTTTTATATATTAAATACAATAAAGTAATAAACCAATGTTCGCATGAAGAGACTTAATGAAAAGTGTTGTTTTTCTGAAATAATAGTGCCAAAGTGGGGTTTAGAAGAAATAACATGTTTTGATGGTTCGCTTGTGGCTCTATTTATTCTTTTGATTTTTGCCGACAGGTTTCATTGTCAAATCGTAAGTTTGTTGTGAAGTATAGAAATCAGGGTGGATCCCGCTTTTGCAAGACCTGAAGTGATTTTAATTTTGGACGCCTTATTTAAGGAAATGGATATAACAGTTTGGAGAGAAAATTGCTAGTGCCCCTCCAGGGTACTGGGGAAGCCCCCGAAACTTTGGGTGTTACCTTCGCTGTAAATCTATCTTTGTGAAAAGTACCTAGTATTATGCCCAGCACATTCCAAGTGTCCAATAAATATTACTTTCTGTTGACTTGCCTTTGAAACCAACCAAAATCTTTGCTACAGTGACATCCAAGGGGACATGGTTTGTCCAATGACCTCTTCTGCTAAGAAATCCCCCTGCTGAATAGGCAGTGAGCCAGCCGGAGTTCCTGAGATCTGGTGAAACAGATGTTTAACCACTTACAGTGAAATGACCTAATAAGATATTTGCTTTAAGAATTATATTTCCATAGAAGTCAAAGTGATCAATGCAAACTGAGAATCTATGAACGTTCCACAGAAATAGAGTCCATCTAGTCCCAAAGATTGAGCTCGTTTTGCATGTAGACAACATCTGTCTTAGAAAATGTATCCTGGGCTGGGCATGGTGGCCCACACCTGTAATCCCAGCACTTTGGGAGGGCGAGGCGGGCGAATCACCAGGTCTGAAGTTTGAGACCGGCCTGGCTAACACGGTGAAACCCCATCTCTACTAACAATACAAAAAGTAGCTGGGCATGGTGGCAGGCACCTGTAATCCCAGCTACTCAGGAGGCTGAGGCAGGAGAATCGCTTGAACCCAGAAGGCAGAGGTTGCAGTGAGCTGAGATCATGCCACTGCACTGCAGCCCCAGTGAGAGTGTGAGACTCCATCTCAAGAAAAAAAAAAAAAAGTCATCCTGATGTCTGCATTTGTTTTCTCTGGCTGGCTGCGACCTTGATTCCCATCAGATATCTGCAGAGATATTTGTTTTAAGAGCTGTAAGCAAGGTGTCAGGACTTGGTGTCCTCTTAGACATCCATTCATGACAGGTGTGTGTCTGAGACACGGGATCCTGGAGTCTTGTTTAATTTTAGTGTGGCTGCTTTGGTGATAAATAAAATATGGATATGTACGTTTTCTGGAAATACTTAATGCCATCAGGAAGCAGCAGACAGAAGCTGATACATAATGCCTCTCTTGCATCAGTCCTGATTAAAAATAGAATTAAATATTAAATAAAAAACAAATTGACATACCTCTTAAGCAGCATCTGAAAGACCCACAGAACTCCTCAGTAATAAGTTATGCAAATACTCATTAGTATTTGCAGTCAATATTCTAGAGACATGAATCAACTCTTATCTCCTTCTGCCCAGCCCTCGTCTTCAACAAACAAGGCAGTGAGCGGCTGCTGGGGGCGGCCATTAGGAGCATAGGAGAAAAAGATGCTTTTGTTTGGATTTTACCCAAAGAAATGTCCTTTGGTAACAACCTTACGAATCCACGTAGCAGGTACGTTTTTTTTTCCGAAAAGATTTGCTTTAATTATTATATTTCCATAGAAGAGTATACACCAGAAGAAAGCCCCTGAGCTGGAGTTTCAGCACTGAGTTAAGGAATGCTGGGGACCCAGGCAGCGTGGGGAAGAGCTCTGGGAACACAGAAGCATAATAAATAGAGAAAGAGACACCACATGTCTCTGTGCTGGGAAAGGAAAAGTCCAGTGCCCAGAGTCATTGGTGCAGAAAGCCACAGCTGACGGAGCCGGGGTGTATGTTGATCAAATGGAGAAACACAAACTAGAAGCCAGAGGAGAGAATGCAGAGAAAAGAGGTTCTCAAGAAGCGAAGCCTGAACAAGTCATGAGTAGATAAAATGAGAGAGAAATCATATTAAAATGCCTCTTCCCAAAGGTTTTAACCTGGAGTCATGGCAAAATGACAGAATTAATAATTGGGTAATTGTTAATAATTGCTTTAGCTACAAACCGTGTGCTATGGCAACGGGAACAGGAATGTCCTCTAAAATGAAGTCTTCTAGCGCCAGAGCCCAGCACACCCTTTTCTTCTGAGATAATATTGGTATTTGGTGGTGTAATTGTTTGCTTGCTTGTTTGTTTATTTGTTTTTGGAAACACATTAGAGAAGAAAGAAGAATGTTGATAGGATTTAATTTAATCAACCTGGGCAGATTATTGCATTTTCATTTTTTTCTTTGCAATTATTTATGGGAAAAAAAAAATCAAAGAGATTCCACATTCCTTTCCACTGCCACTCCAAAAGATTAAATCAAGTTTCTCAGAAATTGAATACATTCAATTTCACCCTGGAACGAGAAAAAATTCTGCTTTTTGCCTGAACAATAGCAAAACAATTGTATAAAGTCTTGAGGTGTTTAATATTGAATAGATATTTTAAACAATCCTCTTTCTATATGGCACCTGTAAGCACATAAACCTGGGTCTGTTTGTGTCCAACATAATTTATCTCATACATGTGATTTGGGGGTGGGGAGGTGGGGGCGGGGAGCTATCTACCTGTGAGTGTCCTCCATTATGTTTGAAAAGTTGGCTGGCTCCTTCTGATGATGAACCGCATAAAACAAGGATTAACTCATTGTTCACCGCTTTATCTCAAACTAAACAGACTGCAGAAGCATTTACATTTCAAAACAGGGATTTACTCAAAATATTCAGATAAGCTTCAGAACACCTGCTTTTCTAGCCTTTGCAAATAATATCTGTGCGTTTTTCTTAGAAGACAGTCTCGACCTGTCTTATCACTAAGTAAATAATGTGTGTGTCTGAGGAGGTGTAAGAGTGAAATTATGGAGGGGATATGGATGTTGGGGGGAGGAAGAAAGAAAGGACATGGCCGAGAATTAAAAGGGTCATGGTGCGGTTACTCAGTAAAGCATTTGAATTTGAGTTCCCTTTAGGCCACAGTTGTATCAGCTGATTTAATTCCTTTCACATTCACAGAGAGGCAGACTTATTGAGTCCCTGACATCGCAGGTAGGACTGGCGTCCTTCTGCTAAGACAGCCATGCCCACTCAGGGATGCAGGAGGAACACCAGTCTTAGGTGAGGTGGGTGCTGCTGCTCTGGGATGCTCTTGGCTAACCAAGCCCCTGGGAAGGCCTGCCTGGCCCCAGCCTGATTCTTCTTTCTCTCTGCCTTCTCTTCCCACCCATCATCATGCTGCTGTTCCGAATGGGCTTCAGCTAGAATCTCAGCTTGACGTTGTCTCTCTGCACAGCCTAACCGGCCCAGGTCTCAGTGTTCTCATCTGTAAAATTGGACTGTGGGTGGAGTGAAGATAAATCGAGCAGACACAGTGGGCAGGAGGGGTCACCCCTTTCCCAAGGCAGGTGCTTGGGGGCTTGTCTGTGGTTCTGTCCAGGCCAATGGACTAAAACCTCATGGCCACACCTCAGGACAGGCAGTGGTCCAGGACAGGCTCAAACTGCACCGCGGCACAGCCAGGAGCAGAACGGCTGAAATCCAGGGCAGACCAGAAACCCTAGGGGACCAGGCCAGGCAGCAGGGAGGGACAACCAGCAAAGCGGCTGCAGGCCTCACAGGGCTTCTCAGCAAAACGACACCAAGCTCATGCTGTCGTGAGCTCCAGGGAAGTCCACCGCTGTGAGCCTGAGAAGAGCTCCTTCAGTGAATCTGCTAGGACCCAGCATTAGGGCAGGTGGCATCGGTCTGCTTTACTCAACAGCCACTTGGGGTGGGTTTTCAGAGACCACCCACTCAGAACTGCCGGGGTGGGTCTTGGGCTGCACGGGGTGCCCCAAAGGCTCTCTAGGCCACCCTCTGGGTTCTCTTTTGCTCTCCCATTTCTGTCTGGAGCTTGCACGCCACCCGATCGCTGGAAACCCACTTCTCAAGTGTAAATGCTGGGAGCATCTGGTCAAAACCAGCACCCAGGAGAGCCTCCAGGCCCTGGAGAGGAAACGTCATTTTAAAGGGAGGACAGAGGCCAAGGCAAGTGAGGGAAAGGGTGGCCAGGCACAACGGAACCTGTATCCCCAGGTGCTGTCTCTCGGGGACCCTCTGCCTCCACCCAGGCTGACAAGGCACATGACCAGTGCTGGCTTGGGCCTCGTGCATCCAATTTAGTTGCCTCCTTTGAGAGTCAAAGGACTCTTGGACTGAGGCCTGAAGGAACATTGGAGGTAGGAGAGAGCTCCCCTGGGGTGGGTGGGCTGGCTGTGCCACCCCGTGCTCCCTGTCAGCTTCTGTGGTCTGCGGGCATCTCTCACTCACCTGGGCCCTAGCATGTGATGTCGCCAAAGACCCCCAACATGAGTCCCTGGGGACTCAGGTGGCGGCAGGACGTGTAGTATACACAACTTGTGGTGCGCTCTCAGCGCCATAACTGGAGGCAGCACGGGGGACACACAGAGAAGCCATGATTAGTGGGGCAGAGGTCTGTTCTGTAAGCAGCTCACAGGGCCCAGGAAGCCGCAAGGCAAATTCAGAAATTACCACATTTTAAACATGTGTCTGAAATAGTAAACCTTGCCCAGCCTGTTCTCCAACAAAGCTGAAAACCTGTGGTATGGGAAGAATGTACTCTGTGCCACAGGAACCTGTGATGGGGTCCGCAGCAGAGATGGCCCACCTGGGGTGGTGTCATAGGCCCAGGAGCACCCACAGCCAGGAGGAGGGTGTGAGTGTTCCGATGGCTTCCTATGACTGTTGACAAGCAAACGTGAACAGTAAAAGAATTTTCCAAGGAAACAAAAACATGAACAAATAAGAAGCTGCAGAAAATGTTTCGAGAACAGTGGCTCTTGAAAGCTGAATGCATCATTACAAATTCTTTCTTAATTCTTGGCACTAAAGAATAAAAAAAGTTTTAAAATAATATTTGAATTTTTAAAATTAAAATCTCCATCCTTATTGAATTATGGAGTTTGAATGTGAAAAGGTTTGCCCTAATACAAGACAGCCCCAGTGACTGTAATAACAATCAATACCATCCCTGCGATTTGAAATCACACATGAAGTAAGTCATCATCCCAGTGGGCAACTTATTTTGAAGACGGACAACTTGTTTTCTATCATTTTATGCAGCTGTCTGGCGATTTCATTTGGTTTGCTGAACCATTTGGAAAAAAAAAAGGACAGACATGAAATGTTTCCACAAGAAAAGACGGATGCAACAATACTAGCATTGAACTTGGCCTCTGAAGACTGAAGTTTGTCTTGTGATTCCACTGCTTACGACTGTGGGAATCTGGTCCTGTTCTTTTTTGGAAACTTCTCTTTTCTCGTCTGTCAGTTGGGGATATATTGTTTGCCCTGCTGTCCTCATATGAGCGAATGAGATGGTGTGAAATCATGTAGTAAATTTTGAAATGCTAGAAAGATGAAGAGTAAGAATCCTCACTCACTGTATTAAAAAATCAAACAAACCAAACGTCCCTTAGGAATGCCTCTACAGGCTGGCCCCAGCGTTCAACACCTCCTGTGTCCTTACGTCACTTATTTCTTGCTGTAAATTCGCAAAACAATGGAAACTCCATCTTCACAAGGAGAAACATCATCCAAATGTGCACAGCATGTGACGATTCTGGTTGAAGATGAAATCCCAGCCCTGCCTTACTCCTGAGGCCAAGATTCACGACATGAATGGCTTCTCCAACAGCAAAGGTCCTGAGTGGCAGAACTTAGCTTTCCCAGTGATAAGAGGCAAAAAAATTGCATGACCTT
Organism: Sapajus apella; assembly: GCF_009761245.1. NCBI lineage: Eukaryota > Metazoa > Chordata > Mammalia > Primates > Cebidae > Sapajus > Sapajus apella. The sequence goes on from NW_022436971.1 coordinate 19,946,851, forward strand.
GTGTATCAAAGGAGAAAGAAAAATGTGATTCTGCTCTTGCATAAACCTTGGAGTGTTCTTACACAGAGAATGCAGGACTGTGTTCTGCTTGCCACTCCCAACAATGTTTATAGGGTAGTAGAGGAGAATTCAGGGGAGGCAATTAAAGTGCTGATGGGCAGAGGAAACTGACATTACTACTGCTACAGGCTGGCTGTGTGCCTGGCCCTGTGTAAGAGCTCATCACACAAAACACTTTCTTCTTCCAAAGACAGCCAGAGGCTAACTGCTATCCTTACCCCAACGCCTGCTACAGATAGGAGGACGAAAGTACACGAGGTTGAGTAATTTGCTCACTGTGAGAGAGCTAACACAAAGGAGGTCTAGAGATTCTTGGGCCTGGGCATTCTAATTCCAGAAACTGCTCACTTCACCACTGCATTGTGTCCCTTTGTGTGTGTGTGTGTTAATGTCCTCCCAAAGTACTGCCATCCCAAAGAACCACACACTGGGCAGCTTCGAGCAACAGCAATGTGTTCTGTCACCGTTCTGGAGGTCAGAAGTCTGACATCAAGGTGCTGCAGGGTCCTGCTCCCTTTGCAGCCTGCCAGGGAGTCCTTTCCTTTCCTGCCTCTTCCTGGCTCTGGGTGTTACTGGCAACACTTGGGGTTCCTTGGCTTTCAGTTGCATCGTCCAGCCTCTGCCTTCGTCTTCCCATGCCGTCTTCTGAGTTCGCATGGCTGTCTTCTTAGAAGTACACCAGTCTTACTGAATTAGGGGCCCACCCTACTACAGTGTGACATGCTCTTTTTTTAAAAAACGAAAATTGTGGGTACATAGTAGATGTATATATTTACCAGCTACATGAGATATTTTGATACAGTCATGCAATGCATAATAATCACCTCAGAGTAAACTGGGTATCCACCCCTCAAACATTTATCCTTTCTCTGTGTCACAAACAATTCAAATATACTCTAATTTTTTTGAAAATGTATAATAAGTTATTGTTGACTGTAGTCCCCTGTTGTGCTATTGCATACCAGATCTTATACTTTTTATCTAACTGTATTTTGTACCCACTTACCATCCTCCCTTCCCCCTCACACCCCACTGCCTTTCTCAGCTTCTGGTAACCATCATTGTACTGTGTATCTCTATGAGTTAAATTGTTTTAATTTGTTGAGCTCCCACAAAGAAGTAAGAACATCTGAAATTTGTCTTTCTGTGCCTGGCTTATTTCACTTAACATAATGACCCTCCATTTTTTGTGGCTCAATAGCACTCCATTGCGTATACATAACACAATCTCTTTGTTTATTCATCTGTTGATGGACACTAGGTTCCTTCCAAATACTGGCTGTGCAATAAGCATAGGAGTGCAGATATCTCTCTGACATACTGATTTCTTTGCTTTTGGGTATATACCTAGCAGGCGATTGGTGGATCATATGGTAGATCTATGTTGAGTTTTTTGAGGAACCTCCAAACTGCTCTCCGAAGTGGTTGTAATAATTTGCATTCCAACTAACAGTGTACAAAAGTTCCCTTTCTCTACCCCTTGCCAGCACTTGTTGCCTTTTGTCCTGTAATCCCAGCACTTTTGGAGGTTGAGGCAGGAGGATTTCTTGAGCTCAGGAGTTTGAGACCTGGTTGTGTGTCGGGCAAAATACAGAGAGCCCGTCACTGCAAGATAATAATAATGACAATCAGCTGATGGGTGGTGGTGCGCACCTGTAGTCCCAGCTACTCAGGAGGCTGAGGAGGAAGGATTGCTTGCATCCAAGGCTGAGGCTGCAGTGAGCTATAACGGTGCCATTGCACTCCAGCCTGGACGGCAAAGTGAGACCCTGCCTCAAATAAATTAAAGCACTTTTACTAGGGTAAGAGATGTCTCACTATAGTTTTGATTTGCATTTCTCTGATAATCAGTATTGGTGAGAACATTTCTATATGCCTGTTTGCCTTTTGTACGTCTTCTTTTGAGAAATGTCTATTCAGATATTTGCGCTTTTAAAACCAGATTATTAGACTTTTTCCTGTTGAGTTATTTGAGCTCCTTATATATTCTAGTTACTAATTTTTTGTCAGATGGATAGCTTGCAAATGTTGCCTCCCTTTCTTGCTATTGTCACTTCACTCTGTTGATTGTTTCCTTTGCCCTGAAGAAGCATTTTAACTTGGTATGATACCATTTGTCCATTTTTGCTTTGGTTGCCTGTGTATGTGGGGTATTACCCAAGAAGTCGTTGACCAATCCAATGTCCTAGAGAGATTCCCCATTGTTTTCTTTTAGTAGTTTCATAGTTTGAGGTCCTAGATTTAAGGCTTTAATCCATTTTGATTTGACTTTTGTATATGGTGAGAGAGGGATCTTGTTTTATTCTTCTTCATCTAGATATTCAGTTTTCCCACCACCATTTACTGAAGAGATTATCCTTTCCCCAATGGATGTTCTTGGCACCCTTGTCAAAAATGAGGGCTCTGTAGATGCATGGCTTTATTTCTGAGTTCTCTATTCTGTTCTGTCAGTCTAGGGATCTCTTTTCATTTTGGTACCATGCCGTTTTGGTTACTATAGCTTTGTAATATGATTTGAAGTCAGATAATGTGGTCCTTTCAGTTTTATTCCTTTTGCTTAGGATAGGTTTGGCTATTCTGGGTCTTTTGTGGGTCCTTATAAATTTTAGAAATTTTTTTTCTATTTCTGTGAAGAATGTTACTGATATTTTTATAGGGATTGCATTGAATCTGTAGATTGTTTTGGGTAGTATGGGCATTTTAACAATATTGATTTTTGTCATCCATGAACATGGAATATTTTTCATTTTTGTGTGTTTTCAATTTCTTGCATCAACATTGTATAATTTTTATTGTAGAGATCTTTCACTTCTTTGGTTAAGTTTATTCTTTTTTTTTTTTTTCCATTTATTTATTTAATTGCATTTTAGGTTTTCAGGTACGTGTGAAGAACATGCAAGATTTTTGCATAGGTACACACGTGGCAGTGTGATTTGCTGCCTTCCTCCCCATCACCTGCATCTGGCATTTCTCCCCATGCTATCTCTCCCCAACTCCCCACTCCCCACCGTCCCTCCCCTATGTCCCCCCAACTGACCCCAGTGTGTAGTGCTCCCCTCCCTGTGTCCATGTGTTCTCATTGTTCAACACCCGCGTATGAGTGAGAACATGTGGTGTTTGATCTTCTGCCCTTCTTTCAGTTTGCTGAGAATGATGGTTTCCAGGTTCATCCATGTCCCTACAAAGGACACAAACTCATCGTTTTTGATGGCTGCATAATATTCCATGGTGTATATGTGCCACATTTTCCCTGTCCAGTCTATCATCAATGGGCATTTGGGTTGGTTCCAGGTCTTTGCTATTGTAAACAGTGCTGCAATGAACATTAGTGTGCACGTGTCCTTATAGTAGAATGATTTATAATCCTTTGGATATATACCCAGTAATGGGCTTGCTGGGTCAAATGGAATTTCTATGTCTAGGTACTTGAGGAATCGCCACACTGTCTTCCACAATGGTTGAACTAATTTACACTCCCACCAACAGTGTAAAAGTGTTCCTATTTCTCCACATCCTCTCCAGCATCTGTTGTCTCCAGATTTTTTAATGATCACCATTCTAACTGGCGTAAGATGGTACCTCAATGTAGTTTTGATTTGCATTTCTCTGATGACCAGCGATTATGAGCATTTTTTCATATGTTTGTTGGCCTCATGTATGCCTTCTTTTGTAAAGTGTCTGTTCATATCCTTTGCCCACTTTTGAATGGGCTTGTTAGTTTTTTTCTTGTAAATCTGTTTTAGTTCTTTGTAAATTCTGGATATCAGCCCTTTGTCAGATGGGTAAACAGCAAAATTTTTTTCCCATTCTGTTGGTTGTCGATTCACTCTAATGACTGTTTCTTTTGCCTTGCAGAAGCTGTGGAGTTTGATTAGGTCACATTTGTCTATTTTGGCTTTTGTTGTCAATGCTTTTGGTGTTTTGGTCATGAAGTCCTTGCCTACACCTATGTCCTGAATGGTTTTGCCTAGATTTTCTTCTAGAGTTTTTATGGTGTTAGGTCTTATGTTTAAGTCTTTAATCCATCTGGAGTTAATTTTAGTGTAAGGTGTCAGGAAGGGGTCCAGTTTCTGCTTTCTGCACATGGCTAGCCAGTTTTCCCAACACCATTCATTAAACAGGAATCCTTTCCCCATTGCTTGTTTTTGTCTGGTTTGTCAAAGACCAGATGGTTGTAGATATGTTTGTTGCCTTCGAGACCTCTGTTCTGTTACATTGTTCTATATCTCTGTTTTGATACCAGTGCCATGCCGTTTTGATCACTGTAGCCTTGTAGTATAGTTTGAAGTCAGGGAGTGTGATGCCTCCCACTTTGTTCTTTTTGCTTAGAATTGTCTTGGCTATGCAGGCTCTCTTTTGGTTCCATATGAAGTTTAAGGTGGTTTTTTCTAGTTCTTTGAAGAAGGTCATTGGTAGCTTGATGGGGATAGCATTGAATCTCTAAATTACTTTGGGCAGTAAGACCATTTTCACAATATTGATTCTTCCTAACCATGAACATGAAATGTTTATCCATCTGTTTGTGTCCTCTCATATTTCATTGAGCAGTGGCTTGTAGTTCTCCTTGAAGAGGTCCTTTACGTTCCTTGTTAGTTGTATTCCTAGGTATTTTATTCACTTTGTGGCAATTGTGAATGGTGGTTCGCTCTTGATTTGGCTCTCTTTAAGTCTGTTATTGGTGTATAGGAATGCATGTGATTTTTGCACATTGATTTTCTTTTTTTTTTTTTTTTTTTTGAGACGGAGTTCCGCTCTTGTTACCCAGGCTGGAGTGCAATGGCGCAATCTCGGCTCACCGCAACCTCCGCCTCCCGGGTTCAGGCAATTCTCCTGCCCCAGCCTCCCGAGTCGCTGGGATTACAGGCACATGCCGCCATGCCCAGCTAATTTTTTGTATTTTTAGTAGAGACGGGGTTTCACCATGTTGACCAGGATGGTCTCGATCTCTTGACCTCATGATCCACCCGCCTTGGCCTCCTACAGTGCTGGGATTACAGGCTTGAGCCACCACGCTCGGTCTTGCACATTGATTTTCTATCCTGAGACTTTGCTGAAGTTGCTTATCAGTTTCAGGAGATTTGGGGCTGAGCCGATGGGTTCTTCTAGTTATACAATCATGTTGTCTGCAAATACAGACAATTTGACTTCCTCCTTTCCTATTTGAATACCCTTTATTTCTTTTTCTTGCCTGATTGCTCTGGCTAGAACTTCTAGTACTATATTGAATAGCAGTGGTGAGAGAGGGCATCCTTGTCTAGTGCCAGATTTCAAGGGGAATGCTTCCAGTTTTTGCCCATTCAGTATGATATTGGCTGTTGGCTTGTCGTAAATAGCTTTTATTATTTTGAGACACCTTCCGTCAATACCTAGCTTATTGAGGGTTTTTAGCATAAAGGGATGTTGAATTTTGTCAAAGGCCTTCTCTGCATCAATTGAGATAATCATGTGGTTTTTGCCTTTGGTTCTGTTTATGTGGTGAATTACGTTTATAGACTTGCGTAAGTTGAATCAGCCTTGCATCCTCAGGATGAAGCCTACTTGATCATGGTGGATAAGCTTTTTGATGTGCTGTTGCAATCGGCTTGTCAGTATTTTATTGAAGATTTTTGCATCTATGTTCATAATGCATATTGGCCTGAAGTTTTCTTTTCTTGTTGAGTCTCTGCCGGGTTTTGGTATCAGGATGATGTTGGCCTCATAAAATGATTTGGGAAGGATTCCCTCTTTTTGTATTGTTTGGAATAGTTTCAGAAGGAATGGTACCAGCTCCTCTTTCTGCCTGGTAGAATTCAGCTGTGAACCCGTCTGGACCTGGGCTTTTTTTGGGTTGTAAGCTCTTAATTGCTGCCTCAACTTCAGACCTTGTTATGGATCTGTTCAGGGTTTTGGCTTCTTCCTCATTTAGGCTTGGAAGGAGACAAGTGTCCAGGAATTTGTCCATTTTATCCAGGTTTACTAGTTTATGTGCATAGAGTTGTTTGTAATAATCTCTCATGATGGTTTGAATTTCTGTGGAATCTGTGGTGATATCCCCTTTATCGTTTTTTATTGCATCAATTTGGTTATTCTCTCTTTTCTTTTTTGTTAATCTGGCTAGTGGTCTATTTTGTTGATCATTTCAAAAAAACAGCTTCTGGATTTATTGACTTTTTAAAGGGTTTTTTATGTCTCTATCTCCTTCAGGTCTGCTCTGATCTTAGCTATTTCTTGTCTTTTGCTAGACTTTGAGTTTTTTTGATCATTCTCCTCTAGCTCTTTCAATTTTGATGATAGGGTGTCAATTTTTGATCTCTCCTTGCTTCTCATGTAGGCACTTATTGCTATATATTTTCCTCTAGAGACTGCTTTAAATGTGTCTCAGAGATTCTGGTATGTTGTGTCTTCATTCTCATTGGTTTCGAAGAACATCTTTATTTCTGTCTTCATTTCATTGTTTATCCAGTCAACATTCAAGAGCAAGTTGTTCAGTTTCCATGAAGCTGTGCGGTTCTGGGTTAGTTTCTGAATTCTTAGCTCTAACTTGATTGCACTGTGGTCTGAGAGACTGTTTGTTATGATCTCCGTTCTTTTGCATTTGCTGAGGAGTGATTTACTCCCAATTATGTGGTCAATGTTCGAGTAGGTGTGATGTGGTGCTGAGAAGAATGTATAATCTGTGGATTTGGGGTGGAGAGTTCTGTAAATGTCTATTAGGTTTGCTTGTTCCAGGTCTGAGTTCAACTACTGGATATCCTTGTTATTTTTCTGTCTGGTTGATCTGTCTAATATTGACAATGGGGTGTTAAAGTCTCCCACTATAATTGTGTGGGGGGTCTAAGTCTCTTTGTAAGTCATTAAGAACTTGCCTTATGTATCTGGGTGCTCCTGTATTGGGTGCGTATATATTTAGGATCGTTAGTTCTTCTCGTTGCATTGATCCTTTTACCATTATGTGATGTCCTTCTTTGTCTCTTTTGATCTTTGTTGCTTTAAAGTCTAATTTATCAGAGATGAGAATTGCAACTCCTGCTTTTTTTTGCTCTCCATGTGCTTGGTAAATCTTCCTCCATCCCTTTATTTTGAGCCTTTATGTATCCTTGCATGTGAAATGGGTTTCCTGGATACAACACACCGATGGGTTTTGGCTTTTTATTCAATTTGCCAATCTGTGTCTTTGGGGCATTTAGTCCATTTACATTTAGGGTTAATATTGTTATGTGTGAATTTGATACTGCCATTTTGGTGCTAGCTGGCTATTTTGCCCATTAGTTGATGCAAATTCTTCATTGTGTTGTTTCTCTTTACCATTTGGCATGTTTTTGGAGTGGCTGGTACTCATTGTTACTTCATATGTATAGAGCCTCTTTCAGAAGCTCTTGTAAAGTTGGCCTGGTGGTGACAAAATCTCTGAGTACTTGCATGTTCACAAAGGATTTTATTTTTCCTTCACTTATAAAGCTTAGTTTGGCTGGATAGGAGATTCTGGGTTGAAAGTTCTTTTCTTTAAGGATGTTGAATATTCTCACCCACTCTCTTCTGGCTTGTAGGGTTTGTGCTGAGAGATCTGCTGTGAGTCTGATGGGCTTCCCTGTGTGGGTAACCCGACCTTTCTCTCTGGCTGCCCTTAGTATCTTCTCCTTCATTTCAACCCTGGTGAATCTGACGATTATGTGCCTTGGGGTTGCTCTTCTTGAGGAATATCTTTGTGGTGTTCTCTGTATTTCCTGGACTTGAATATTGGCCTGCCTTGCTAGGTTGGGGAAGTTTTCCTGGATAATATCCTGAAGAGTATTTTCCAGCTTGGATTCATTCTCTTCATCACATTCAGGTACACCTATCAAATGTAGATGAGGTCTTTTCACATAGTCCCACATTTCTTGGATACTTTGTTCATTCCTTTTTACCCTTTTTTCTCTATTCTTGCCTTCCCGTTTTATTTCATTGAGTTGATCTTCGACCTCTGATATCCTTTCCTCTGCTTGGTCAATTCGGCTGTTGATACTTGTGCATGCTTCACGAAGTTCTCGTGTTGTGTTTTTCAGCTCCATCAATTCACTTATATTCCTTTCTATCTTGTCCATTCTCTTTAGCATTTCGTCAAATATTTTTTCAAGGTCCTTAGTTTCTTTGCATTGGGTTAGAACATATTCTTTTAGTTCACAGAAGTTTCTTACTACCCACCTTCTGAAGTCTGATTCTGTCATTTCATCACACTCGTTCTCCATCCAACCTTGTTCCCTTGCTGGTGAGGAGTTGTGATCCCTTCTAGGAGGAGAGGTGTTCTGGTTTCGGGTGTTTTCATCCTTTTTGCGCTGGTTTCTTCCCATCTTTATGGATTTATCCACCTGTCTTTGTAGTTGCTGACTTTCAGATTGGGTCTCTGAGTGGACGTTCTGTTTGTTGATGATGAGGTTTTTTCTGTTTCTTAGTTTTCCTTCTAACAGTCTGGCCCCTCTGCTGTAGGTCTGCTGAGGTCCACTCCAGGCCCTGCTTGCCTGGGGATCACCTGCAGCAGCTGCAGAACAGTAAGGGTTGTTACCGGTTTTCTTCTTCTGCTATCTTTGTCCCAGAAGGATACCCGCCAAGTGTCAGTCTGATCTCTCCTTTGTGGGGTGTATCTTTGGATATACAGGGGTCAGGGAGCTGCTTGAGGTGACAGTCTGTTCTTTATAGGAGCTCAAATGCTGAGCTGTGAGCTCCATTGTTCATTCAGAGCTGCTGGGCAGGTACGTTTAGGTCTGCTGCAGCAGGACTCATAAACCACTTTTCTTTCCCAGGTGCTCTGTCCCAGGGATTTAGGGCTTTATTTATGAATTTCTGTTATGCTGCTGCCTTCTTTTTTTTTCCTTCAGAGCTGCCCTGCCCAGCAAGGAGGCAGCCTAGTCACTGTCTGCCTGTAGAGGATTTGCTGAGCTGCTATGGGCTCCACCTAGCTGACGAGTGAACTTCCCTGCAGTCCTGTTTATATGGGTGTCGTTAGAACTGCCTTGGCATTGGTGGCCCACCCCTGTTATGGTGGACTCTCTCTGTAGTGATGGGTTGCCTTGGCAGTGGCGGGCTGCCTCAGCATTGGCTGACTAAGTCCGTAGTGGTGGGCTGCCTGGGTAATGGCAGACGCTCCTCCCCCACAGAGGTGGACCGTCCCGGGTTCAGCTCTTCTTGCTGTGAAATTCTCATACCAGAGAGTTTCTGATTGCTGTTCTTTTGTGAGGGTGGGACCAGCCGAGCCTGATCGCCTGGCTCCCTGTCTCAGAACCTTTTTTTTTTTTTAAGTTGGTGTTCCAGTCGCCTGTTGAAGAGGCGCCAGGATCTGTGTGTTTTCCCTTGCGGCGACTCACTGTGCTGGCTTAAACAGCAGCACTGAGATTCATGGCGCTTTTTTTGCCCTGGAATCTACTGTCCTGGTTCCCTGTTCAGTCCCCTTTTAAAACAGATGAATGGGCGACTTCCCATGGCTCCAACCGCCAGCCAAAAGGGCACCCAGACCAGTGTATTTTGTATGGAGAACCGCTGCGCTGGGGCGCTGACAAAGCAGCCACCCGTGGCAAAGCAGCGGCGCCGGCCGACACAGCCGTGCAGGCCAAAACCGCCACGCTGGCGACCCGTGGAGCTCCTCCATCTGGGAATTTCCTAGTCTGTAGGCAATAAAAATGCAGCATTCACTCACCCTCTACGCTTTCACTGGGAGCTGCCATCCTGAGCTGTTCCTAAACGGCCATCTTGGATCCACCAAATTTATTCTTAAGTATTTTATTTTATTTGTAGCTATTATAAATGGGATTACATTCTTGATTTTTTTTTCAGATTGTTCACTTTTGGAATATAGAATTGACACTAATTTTTGTATGTTGATTTTGCGTTATGCAACTTTGCTGAATTTGCCTATCAGTTCAACTGGCTTTTTGGGAGATTCTTTAGGTTTTTCCAAATATAAAATTATATCATTTGCAAATGAGGATAAATTGACTTCTTCCTTTCCAATTTGGAAGCCCCTGATTTATCTCTCTTGTCTGATTGTTATGGCTAGGACTTTCAGTGCTATTTTAAATAACAGTGGTGAGAGTGGGCATCCTTGTATATTCCAGATCTTAGAGGAAAGGCTGTCTTTCCTTTTATGTATGCAGTACATACTACTGTGTGTCTGTCTTATATGGCTTTTATTATATTGAAGTATATACCTTCTACACCCAGTTTCTTTGAAGTTTTTTAACATCAAGGTATGTTGAATTTTATTAAATTTCAGCATCATTTGAAATGATCATGTGGGTTTTGTCATTTGTTCTGTTGATGTGATGTATCACGTTGATTGATTTGCATATGTTGAGGCATTCTTGCATCTCTAGGACAAATCTCAGTCATGATGAACAATCTTTTAAATGTTTTGTTGAATTTAGTTTGTTAGTATTATGTTGAGGATTTTTGGATCAGTGTTAATCAAGTATATTGGCCAGTGGTTTTCTTTTCTTAATGTGTCTTTTTCTGGTTTTGGTATCAGGATAATACTGGCCTCTGTATTCATCTGTTCTCACACTACTATAAAGAAATACCTAAGGCTGAGTAATTTATGAAGGAAAGAGGTTTAATTGACTCACAGTTCTGCATGGCTGGTGAGGCCTCAGGAAACTCAGAATCATGGTGGAACAGGAGGCAGGCATGTCTTACACGCAGCAGGCAAGAAAGAGAAGTGTTCCTGAAGGAGGAACTGTCAGACACTTATGAAACTATCAGATCTCATGAGAACTCACTCACTATCACAAAAGCAGCATGAGAGAAACTGCCCCCGGGATCCAATCACCTCCAACCAGGTCTCTCCCTTGATAAGTGGGGATTATGGGAATTACAATTTGAGATGAGATTTAGGTGGGGGACACAGAACCAAACCATATCAGTCTCCTAGAATGAGTCTGGAAGTGTT
>NW_022436971.1:19957904-20108845 GCF_009761245.1 Sapajus apella
TCATGGCTTCAATCTCCTTATTACTTGTTACTGATCTATTCAGGGTTTGGATTTCTTCATGGTCCAGTCTTGGTAGGTTGCATGTGTCTAGGAATTTACCAATTTCTTCTAGGTTTTTCCAATTTATTGGCATATAGTTGCTCATAGTAGCCTCTAATGATCCTTTAAATTTCTGTGCTGTCTGTAATTCTGTGTTGACTGTAATGTCTGGTTTTATTTCTTTCAATCTTTTCTTTTCTTTCCTTAATTATGCTAAAGGTTTGTCAATTTTGTTCATCTTTTAAAACAAAACAGCTTTTCTTTTCGTTGATCTTATGCTTTTTTTTAGTTTCAACTTTATTTATTTCTTCTCTGATTTTAATTTATTGTTTTCTTCTACTAGTTTTGCGTTTGGTTTGCTCTTGCTTTTTAATGCTTTAAGATGCATAGTTAGGTAATTTATTTGAAGTTTTTCTACATTTTTCATATAGGTGCTTATAACTATAAGCTTACCTCTTATTGCTTTCACTATATCCCATAGATTTTTGGTTTGTTCCATTTATATTTTTATCTGTTTCAAAAAATCTTTAAATTTTCTTCTTAATTTCTTCACTGACCCACTGATCATTCAGGAGTATCTTGTTCAATTTCTATGTATTTGTATACTTTCCAAAATTCCTCTTGTTATTGATTTCCAGCTTTATTTCATTGTGGTCAGAGAAGATACTCACATGATTTCAATTTTTTGGAATGTTTCAGGATTTTTTTGCACCCTAACATATGGCTGAATACTTGAGAATAATCTGTGCACTAAGCAGAAGAATCTGTATTCTGCATCTGTTGGATGAATTGTTCTGTAAATATCTACCAGGTCCATTTGGTCTATAGGGCAGATTCTCTGTCTGGGATCTCTGTCCAATGCTGAACGTGGGATATTGAAGTCTTCAGCTATTATTGTATTGGAATCTATCTATCTCTTTTAGCTCTAATAATATTTACTTTATATATCTGGGTGTTCCAGTGTTGGGTGCATATATATTTACAATTATTGTATCTTCTTGCTGAATTGATTCCTTTATCATTATATAGTGACCTTCTTTGTCTCTTCTTACAGTTTTTGTCTTGAAATCTATTTTGGCTGATATAAGCATAGCTACTCCTGCTCTTCTTCTTGGTTTCCATTGGCATGGGATATCTTTTATTTTTAGTCTGTGTGTTTCTTGTAGAAAACAGATTATTAGGTCTTGTTTTTTCATCAATTCAGCCACTCTATGCCTTTCAGTTAGAGAGTTTAGTCCATTTGCATTAAATGTTATTATTGATAAGTAAATACTCCCTCCTACCCTTTTCTTATTTACTTTCTGGTTGTTTTGTGACCTTTTCTTCCTTCTTTCCTTTCTTCCTTTCTGTCTTTAATGAAGGCGATTTTCTCTGGTCATTTGATTTAAGTTTTTGCTTTTTATTTTTGTGTATCTATTGCATAATTTTTGATTTGACGTTACCGTGGAGCTTGCAGATACTGTTTTATAACCCATTAAACTGATGTAATGTAAAAACTGATTGCACAGATTAACAAACAAATATGCAAAAAGAAAACTAATGAAAACTCTACGCTTAAGCTTCATCCCCATGCCTTTTGAACATTTTATTTTTTCTCTCTTTATCTTATTGTACTATGTCTTAAAAAGTTGTTATAGTTATTATTTTTGATAGATTCATTATATAGTCTTTCTACTTAAGACAAGAGTAGTTTACGAATTACCACAATTACGCTACTATACTAGTCTGTGTTTTTCTGTGTGCATACTTTTACGAATGAGTTTTGTACCTTCGGATGATTGCTTCTTGCTCGTTAACACCCTCCTCTTTCAGAATAAAGAACTCCCTTTAGCATTTCTTGTGGGTAGGAGAGGCCGGGTATGGATATAATCCCTCAGCGTTTGTTTGTCTGGGAATGTCTTTATTTCTCTTCAAGTCTGAAGGATAGTTTTGTTGGGTATACTGCTCTAGGATAAAAGTTTTCTTTTCTTTGTTTTGTTTTGTTTTCTCCTCCGGCACTTTAAATCGTGCCATGCCGCTCTCCTGGCCTGTGAGGTTTCCACTGAGAAGCCTGCTGTTGGGTGTACTGGAGCTTCTTTGTATGCTATTTGTGCCTTTTCTCTTGCCGCTTTTACAGTCTTTTCTTCATTCTTGACCTTTGAGAGTTTGATAGTAAAATATCTGGAGGTAGTTTTCTTTAGATTAAATCTGCTTGGTGTTCATTCTATAACTTCTCGTGCTTGAGTGTTGATATATTTCTCGAGATTTAAGAAGTTCTCTGATATTATCCCTTTGAATAAACTTTTACCCCAATCTGTCTCTCTACCCTCTCTTTAAGGCAAATAGCTCTTTGATTTGCTCTTTTGAGGCTACTTTCTAGATCTTGTAGGCTTTTTAAATTCATTTTTATTCTTTTGTGTGTCTCTTCTGACTGTCGTGTGTTTTCACATAGCTTGTCTTCAAGTTCATCAATTCTTTCTTCTTCACGTTCAATTGTGCTTTTTAAGAGACCCTGAAGCATTCTTCAGTATGTAAATTGCAGTTTTCAGCTCCAGAATTCCTGCTTGATTTTTTTTAAAAAAATACTTCAATCTCTTTGTTAAAGTCATCTAATATAAATCAGAACATTTTCTCTGTGTTATTTTGGATTTTATTAAGCTGTCTCAAAATATCCATTTTGAATTCTCTGAAAGATTACACATTTCTGTCTCTCTGATTGGTCCCTTGTGCCTTACTTAGTTTGTTTGGTGAGGTCATGTTTTACTGGATGATCCTGATGCTTGTGGATGTTTATCAATGTGTGAGCATGAAAGAGTTAGGTATTTACTGTAGTCTTTGCAGTCCGGACTTGTTTGTGCCCATCCTATTTGGGGAGTCTTTCCAGTTATGTAAGGAGACTTACGTATTATGATCTAAGTCCCTGGTCACTGCAACCATATCTGCTTTAGGAAGCAGCCTAAGCCCAGTAGAGTTACGGCTCTTGCAGACTCACAGAGGTGCCACCTTGGTGGTCTTGGGTCAGTTCTGAAAGAATTTCCTGGATTACCAGACATAAACTCTTGTTCTCTTTCTTTACTTTCTCCCCAAAAAATGGAGTCTCAGTCTCTCTCTCTCTCTCTCTCTCTCTCTGGGCTAAGCTGCCTAGAACTGGAGAGGGCTGACACAAACACCCCTGTGGCCACCACCACTGGGACTGAGCCAACATCAGCACAGCAGGATTTCACCCAAGGCCTGCAGTGAGCAATGCCTGGCTACCATCTATGTTCACTGGAGGCACAAGGGCTATACAGTCCACACGTGGCTCATCCAGCCAGGCTGTGTTCTTCCCTTCAGGGCAGCAAGTTTCCCTTGGGACAGGTCCAGAAATGTCACCTGGGAGCCAGTGCCTGGAGTTGAGAACCTTAGGAATGTACCTGGTGTCTAACCTACTGTGGCTGAGCTGACACTGAAGATTAGACTACTGTGCTGAGCTGACACTGAAGCCTCAAGAAAAAGTCTTTCCCACTCTTCCTTCCCCTTTCCTCAAAGAAGTCCCTCTCCATGGCCACCGCCACTCTGGGAACATGGCACATACTTCCTGGCTACCACCAATGTTTATTCAAGGCCCAGGGGCTCTTCAGTAGCTTGTGGTGAAGGCTGCCAGTTCCAAGTCTCTCCCTCCAGGGCAGTGGGGTTTTCTCTGGCCCAGGGAAGACCCAGGAATTCCACCCAGAAGCTTAGTCTTGAAACTGGGGACTCCAGGAGCCCATATGATGCTGTAATACCACTGTGGCAAAGCTAATACTCAAGCTGCAAAATGAAGTCCTCTTTGTTTTTCCCTCTCTTGACCTCAAGCAGAAGGGGTCTCTCTCCATAGCCACTACAGCTGGGGATTTCCTGGGTCACACCTGAACTGAACACAGCTTACTCTCATCCAAGGCCTACAGGAGGTACTGCCTGGTCACCACTGCTGATTGTTCAGGGTTCAAGTGCCTTTCAGCCAGCAGATGATGAATTCTGCCAGGACTAGTTTCTTCCCTTCCAGGCATCAGGTTCTCTTCTGGTCCAGGGTTTGTCTAGAAATGTCATCCAGGAGCTAGTGCCTGGAAGGGGTGGGGCTCCCTCAGGATGGCCTGGTGCCCTATTCTTCCATGGCTAAGCTAGTATTTAAGTTATGAGGCAATGTCCTCTTTACTCTCACTTCTCTCCTTCTTCTTCATTTTCTTTTCTTTTCTTATTTATTTATTTTTTTTTTGAGATGGAGTCTCACTCTTGTTACCCAGGCTGGAGTGCAATGGCACTATCTCAGCTCACCGCAATCTCCGCCTCCCTGGTTCTAACGATTCTCCTGCCTCAGCCTCCCAAGTAGTTGGGATTATAGGCACATGATAGCATGCCCAGCTAATTTTTGTATTTTTGTAGAGATGGGGTTTCACCATGTTGGCTAGGCTGGTTTGAACTCCTGACTTTGTGATCTGCTCACCTTGGCCTCCCAAAGTGCTGGAATTATAGTCATGAACCACCGCACCCAGCCACTTCTTTTTAAGCAGAGGGGAAGAGGCTCTCCTGGAGGTGTTACCTTTATGGTCTGTGGTTGGGGTAGCAGTGACATAGCCCTCCTTTGGCCACCCCAGCTGGTATCTCCCAATGTCACATACACTCTAAGTCTTCTGGCTTTCAGCCTAGCACAATACCAGGACTTGCCTAGGAATTGCAGTACTTGTAGCCTAGACCACCTTTCACTTTAGCCCACAATGGCAAGCCTCGCCGAAGCTCAGGTTCCGACCCACTGGGCAATTTGCCTTTGTCTGGGGATGGTCTAAATTCTTCCTCCTTGGGTACCAGCTGAGCTCTGCCCCAGGTTGCTTTCTGCTGTGACAGGGCAGCACTGAGTTCCAGTGCATGATCCGCAGTCACTGCACTCTCTCTCCCCCAAGCATACAGATTCTCTCTCCACACAATGTGGCTGCCGCCAGGAAATGGGCAAGGGGTGGTACAAACAACTCAAGACTTTCTTGCCTTCTTCAGTGTCTCCTTAATATGATGTTCAAACCAGGTACTGTACTTGCTCACCATGTTTTGGTTCCTGTCAAGGTGCTATTCTGAGTGTATTTTACGTGCTTTTTGTTCAATTACATGTTCCTGCAGGAAGAATGATTGCTGAAAGCTTCTGTTTGACCGTCCTGCTCTGTCTCTTCTCTGTGTGATACACTCTTAAGTAATGACATCTGCAACATTCTGAAGTAATGGAGTTTAGGACTTCAATATATCTTTTGGGGGCAAGGGGGCACAATTTGACCCATAACTACATGTTATTTATTTCTTTATCTATTTATTTTTTATGCTTTAATTCTGGGGTACATGTGCAGAATACGTAGGTTTGTTACATAGGTATACACATGCCATGGTGGTTTGCTGCACCCATCAACCCGTCATCTACATTAGGTATTTTCTTTTACAGATTACTTGTGGTTTGCAAATTCACAAAGCTGACAGACATTAGGATCTATACATATATATCTTTATTTCCCTCAACCTATATATATATATATATATATGTTTATATGTACAATATATATTTATATATAATATATATATATATTTATATATGTTCAATTTAGATTTTGGTGAATGATTTCAGATATCTGGAATCTTACTTTTATTCAGTGCTATACTGAGCAGAAAATAACATGCAACACAAATTAGAAGTGGCTTAAATACCTGAAGATGAGCATGGGTTCCAGGGGGTCTGTTTCTGCTTCCTAACTCTTTCCTGCCCTTGTTTATTACTTGTCTTTCTCTACTGGGCTGTAATCCCCTTAAGGGGGAGAATCAATGCTTTCTCGGTTTCATACGTCAACATCTGCCACAGTGTTTAATGCATGCTAGAAACTCAAAGAGGATCAAATCCAACTTAGAGCTTAGAATTGACCAGTTTCACAAAGCTAGATACATGCACGGAGTCCAGTTCTGATGCTCTTAACAGAAAATATCTTTTGTACAACTGCAAGACATTACCAACTTCCCATTAATAGTACTCCACCACAAACACAGTTTGCTGATGTAGAAAATTTTTAGTAGATCCTCAGAGAGTCCTAAATATTTTACCCTAACTTGGGGATCAAGACTAGTTCACATCCATTTAACCTCCATTTCCTTGGCAGCCCTTGGGTTGTGAGTCACCTATGAGATCTGTCTTTGTCATGCACCTATGACATATGAAGCTATCATTTGGGCAACAAAAACACCACTGACCACAGGATTTGGAGTCTATTTAACAACAGTTTTGTCAGGTTAGCAACCCTGGCCTTTGCTATCCTGGGCCCTTGGGGCAGAAATCCAGAAGATAACATCCATAAACCTCTTAGCTGGAACTCCTGGGCAGCACCTTTCACATTTCCTTTGCTTTTGGAGATGTTCTTGTTTCCCTTTCCACACAATTATGCATAAGAGAAACATTCGTTTTAATGTTGTTTAACAAATACTCATAAAGCACCTCCTATGTGCTAGGTGGGCACTGTTCTAAGCACATTTGCTGGGGAAAAAAAATATTACTCAGTACATCTTATGCCTGAAATAAGGTACAGAGATCCAAACTGGATCTGTTGGCTTCAGTTTAACTTACTTTTGACGTAATAAACATTTAAAGGTCTGGTTGTTTCACCACGAGAGATGAAACTTCTTTCTTTTCTAGGTTTGAAGCATTAACCCTTTGATCCAGTTACTGGTGTGTGACAAATCTCCTCAATAGTTCACAGCTTCCGGTATCTGCACTGTGGGGAAGTGCTCAGCAAGGATGGCTCATTTCTGCTCTACTTGGTGTCAGATGGGGAGGCTCAAAGGTCACAGTCATCTGCAGGCTGCACACTCTCATGCCAGGGGTTGATGCTGGCTCTTGCTGACACCTTAGCTGGGTTTAGGCTGGAACAGTTTCATGCAGCCTCTCTGTGTGGCCTGAGCTCCCTACAACATGGTGGTCAGGGTCACAGGGTGGGCAAGGAGAGAGAGTTAAATAGAAGCTGGTTGCCTTCTATCACCTGGCCTCAGAAGTCAAAGGCACATCACTGCTGCCATGTTGTATCTGTTTTGGTATCACAAAGGCCTGCCAATTTCAGTAGGTAGAAAAATAGACTCTCTCTTGATGGGGCACCACAAAGTTCTGGAAGAACATGTGGGCCTAGAAACACCCCCATGGCCCTTCCAGAAAAATACTATCTATTCCTCCCGTGAAGTTCAACCCACTCTGCAATCAATGCTTCCAGCTCTATAAACAGTTAGACACAGTTAAACATTGTTTTGCATGTCTAGATGATTTCACTTTCATTTAAATTTATATTCAGAGTGGAGAGATTCTTCTGCTTCATATTTAATCAACCTTTGATGACCTATTGCAGCCTCCCATGTGATCTTCCTTTCCAAATCTAATGTGCACTGAAGAAACCTTTCTGACCTGTTTCTCTAAACCCCTGTTGTTTTCTTCAATATCTTTCTCAGTAATTCAAATAATTACCGTGGAATTTTAGGATGGGAAAGTTTAGTGAGATATAATCCACGATTGTTACTTACGGGTTGAAAACTGAGATTCCTAGAGAAGGGACACAGGTAGCTGTGGGGAAAGGGTCCAGTTAGAACTCACATAGCCTGATACTTGCATGGGTGCTTGTTTGCTATGCCCCTAACCTTTAACTTCTACATAGTGAAACAATGGTGACACTAGAATTTTGTAAACTCTTTACATCTATACTTATCTATCTCTGTCATTTATCTGTCTCCTAATGATCTATCTCAACGGGGAGGTACATTTTAGCATTTTGATCATAGCATACATTGGGAAAATGTATTCCTTTGCACAGCCAGAAAGATTTTTTAAATATCCTAAAAACCTACCAGTGGAATGGAATACACACACACACACACACACACACACACACACACACACACACATACACACACTACAGTCTTCTATATTGCCAAGAAAGAAACAAGAATTGTTTCGAAAGTTCTACCATCCTGTAACACTCTGAACACAATTGCATGTTATGCTAGGCACTTCGATGCTACGATTTCGTGTTGTGGTCGTATTACTCCATTTCCGGCAGTGCCCTGAGCTATGCAGGGATTTTTCAGGGTGAGGCAAAGAAGGAGGAGCACAGACCCAGAGATAAGTTTCCCAAGCAGCCACCTTTCATCTCTGAGGGAGCAGAAACAAATGGTCTTCTCATCTCCTTGCCCCTCCTGGGCTCTCAGCCTCACAGGAAATGCAGAGCCGACTTTGAGTGCAAGCTGCAAGGTTTTTATTTCCCAAAAGTTACCACAGATGCTTGTCTGGCCGGTTGAATGGAGCCTGCCGTGTACTGAAATCAAGTGATTTAAAGATCTTTTTCTGGCACGGAGAAAACGCAGCGGCCCAGCGTCCAAATGTAGCAACCCTGCACACCCTCACCCTGGCCTCCCCTTCAGGGTCAGGTTTCACACTTGCAAATTAACATGTGGGTTTCAGAGTCTGTGCTGCTTGGCTGCAAAACTGCCTCCTTGTCCAGGCCAGTTAAATCTTACCTTGAGGCTTATTGTCAGGCCCAGTTCTGAAGCAGCGGCACCATTGTTTCAACACAACCAGAATGGGCTTCCGACTTGGGCAAGGCTTTTGGGGTTAGTCCCACCTGTGCTCCCTGGTGTCTCAAGCCAGGTCCCATGGCTACCGTCAAGTACCTACTGGCTAGCCAGCAGGGGCCTGAGCTCTTTACTGTCTTCCAGTGTTAGGCAGTGGATTCTGTCAATTTGCATTTTCTGGATGGTTAAAGTTCATTTTCATTTTTAGGATGCCTATATCTAATATTTATATTCATCTATATAGATATATCTCTCTCATCTACCTATTTATCTACGATCAGTCATCTGCCTGCCTACCGACTACCCATGCATGTAGCTAATGCACCTATCCAGCCATCTCTCTCTGTATGTGTCATTATCACCCACCAGGTTCTTGCCAACAGGGTTGCTTTTGTAACCTGAGGGAGTAGAACAAGGGACCTGCCTTGACCTTCCATTTCTCATGGGTACTGGATGCTAAGGGTCCAGTAGGACTTTGCAAAAACCTCATACTCAAGAGACAGTTTCATGACATAGCTCCTAGGGCAGTGTCCTGAGGATACATCTTTATAGAACTTCCCTCGGATGTTGCTATCTTAAGCAAGGCACAGTTTGCTGGCTGGAGTGGCATGAGCCACATCTGCCAGGCTGAGGAACCAGAAGCCAGGTGAGTCTCAGAGAGAATGAGGGTGAAGGAGAGACCACGTAGCGACGTGTGAGCATCCAAATCCTACTGGAACGTGCCCCGAGAGAAAGGACATCAGATTGCCGTCCTCAAAGAAAAAAAACATGGTTTTCTTAATAAGAAAATGCTTTTGGAAATGTCTAGAAATGTTAATTCGGAACCTATACAGCTTTCCAACTGATGGAATCAGGTCTTCAGACGACCTAGCTTGTGTTCTCCGGGGGCGGAGGCCTCCAGTGTGTGACCTTCAGGACCTTGAGCCGGCTCCAGTGCCTCTCCAAGGCCCGGCAGGATCCAGTGTCGCGCTTTGCAGCTCCACTGTGTTTTCATGCTCCTGTCTGTCCCCAAAATGTAACTCTAACCCCGCCCGTCCAGGTCTCGACTATTGCAATGATTACATCATAGCTGAAAACTGGGTCCCTTTTGTTTTGCTTTTACTTCCACGACTTTCCCCTAGCTGCGTGTACTAAACACGGAGCATTTGGCTTGCTTAGAAAAGTGGGATCCTCCACAGAGACCTCAATGGCAGGTCCTGGTTAGCTTTGCAGTAGAGATGGCAGAACGATGCCCTGAGGTCAGAGACCAAAGAAACCAGACCTGGCAGCCAGCAGAGAAGCAGCCCTCGAATGGACAGCTGAACCGCAGCCCGTGAGCTTGGTGACCCTCAAAGGCCAGCACCTAGAGGACACTAGATGTGGCTCCAAAGCTGAGCCCTCACATCGAGTCCACCCTTTGTCTTGCTGCACCTGAAGGCAGAGGCATCCTTGTAGTGACACCATCGGCCGCACAAATGGAGACTATGAGCAAAAGTAAACAGTTGGTAAATGTCCCACAGCCTGCTTGTCCTGGGGTGTTGCCTGAGCTGTGTGAGAAGTTGCAACCCCCTGGCTTTAGAAACCTCGGGAAATCCCCAAAGCCCTTTGTGACATGGAGACTGTGTGTTTTCCCCATGTTTGTTTTTCTTTTCACCAAAGAGCACCTAAGCTAATTAAACCCCAATTAGGCCACAGTGAAGGTCTAGATCTTGTTCATTCTTGATTCATGAACAAATTAACTGGGGCTGGTGGATCCTGATTTCAAACTGCATGAAGGAAGAAAGCAGTTTCACGCAGCATCACAGCAGTACGCATGGGGGACGTTAAATAGACGTTTAAAATGACTTGGCATCTGGCGATCTAGCCTTTATTTTTTTTTTTCTGTGCCTAACAATTCTGTCTTGATTGAAATTGATAATTCTGCCTGCAAACAGCCGATCAAAGGTAGATGGAGGAGATCTTCAATTTGTGAAGTCTTAGCTTGGTAGGGGGAAAGATCTGCTAAAGGACTTAGCCCCGTCCGTCTTTTTATACAGGAGGAGCCAGATTTGCCTAATGTAATTCACGTACTTACACCCACAAGAGGACTAGACACACCAGGCTCTCTTCTTTTTCTGGGTTGTTACAGAAGGAGTTGTGTTGTTTTGTCATTTTCTACACAAAATGTCTTTGAATAAGTATTTAGGAACCTTTGCTCTGCCAAATATACATACATACATATGTAATTATATTTAAAATATGTATTTATTTAAATATATTGTATATAATATACATAATATATTAAATTGCATATAGTATAAATTGTATATTTAAATATATTGTATATAATATACATAATATATTAAATTGCATGTAATTTAATTATATTTAATACATTAAATATATAATATATTTAAATTATATTAAAGTATAATACAATTAGAATTATTAGGCACAGAAAAAATAAATAGGTTGTTTACTGCTAAGATTTTTTGCTCTATCATATATATATTTAAATATATATAATGCACATATATGCATATTTTTTGCATTTTATGACCACTTAATCTATCCTACTCCAAGGAATTTTGATGCAGAGCTATTGGGAGAAAATGCATTACAAGCAGTGTATTTTGACAAACATTAAAAAAAAGTCTCTGTGCATTTTAGAATCCAATATGTATTTTCATCAAGGGACTTTCTAACGTTAGTGTTTACATACACTTTAATTTACATGGAGTGTGGAAAACACAGTAGTTACAACAAGGAGTAGCTACCAATGCTTCAGTTTTCACAGAGGAAATGATATTCTAAGAGCATAAAATTTACTGATTTTCTAAACCCTAATCTGTGATTAGATGGGAGCCTGTCTCCTAGGAAATATGCAAATGGAGGGGAAAGAAAAAAAAAAGAAAAAGAAAAGAAAAAAAAAAAGAAAAGAAAAAGCATGCTGCAGAATCAGGCCTAAAAAATTCAGAAACCTTATAGTTTTACTTAAAAAGAAAAAAGATAGAGGGAATGCAACTCACTAATCAGCACGAGAGCATTTCCCCTATTTACTTGATTATTAGTCCGTTTTGGTAAGAAAAGCGGCACCTACTGTGCCCCAGGCTCGCGCAATCTGGATTTGATCAGCATCTCCAGACAATTGTGGCTGCAACTTTACACCGCCCCCAATGCCAGGATATAAAATTTGGCCCACCCCAACCCCACACTGCTAATTAAGCCAAGCCTGGTGCCTGTGTTGAGAGAACAATGATGACAACCAGCCCACAGGGGAGGGAGTTTCAAATCACCATCAACAACAGCCCCGAACTCAGCCCTTAAAGGGAACCGAGCCCACAGCTTCTCCAAATGACACCCGTAACAGGCAGGTCTCTGATGTATAATAACTGTACTTAGCTGGGTTTTCCCTTTTTGTGCCCCACTGCTGGATTCAACCACTCTTGTCTGCATAATTTGGGGGTGGCATCTCCCACAATATGCACAGGCAAAGCCCCCCATTTCCTCTCTGACTGAAGTGGAGGAGCCCTCTTTCATTTCCCACCCAGAGGAACAATGGGTCTGGAGTGGCTGAAGGCACTGGGGTGAAAGCCGCTGTCTGGAACCAAGCCCCTCGGATTTGTTGTTGGCTATCCTGGCCTCTGAGTTACTCCAGCAGGAAGCTGGCTTTATAGAGAAAACCCTGCCTAGTGCTGGCTCTTTCTGACTGCTTGTTCAAACATTATTAAGTAAAGCCTAACGCCAGGACTTAAGAATGTGCTAAACTGTCCCAGGAAAAAGCATGGGCCAAGCAAGGAAGCATGCAGGGAGGAACGCGCTGAATTCTCAGAGGATGTGTAAGTGCTCAGTCCATGAAGTTGAACCTTTTATGCATATTTCTCACAGAGGACGGAGATCCATCCAATTCTTCCTCCAGGACTCCTTCTGAGAGTGATCAAGACAACTTGTGAGTTCTACACGTGTATAAAAGAGTGTAGTCACTGGCTGTATGAAGAATCAAGCTTTGGGAAAACAAAACCTTCCATTTTCAGTGGAAGGATATCATGTATAATTTTGTCGATTTCTCAAAAATAGCACAAAATAGAACAAGACATGGAGCGAATGCTGATTACTATCCTACTATTCTAGATCTTTGTAACTCCCTTTGGGAGAGTTTCTTACACAGATCAAGAGCGGCATATGGCTGCAAGATATTGAAAAACTAGATTAAACATCAGTGTAAAAACATGCATAATAGTGTATGCATTGCAAGGACCCATGTCTGTATAATTCATCCTTTATTCACAAAAATGTTGGTATGAGGACAGTATTCAAACAAGCACCTTCACGGGGTAAATGAAGAACGTAGTTGGCAGGGTATAAGCATACATGTATGATAAGCACATATATGCATTCACATACATATGTAATGTTCAAATATATACATATAAATACATGCACATTTTACTCAGCGAAGTACATGAGTTTGTAAAATAAATGGATTGTGCCACCTAAATTACCACTCAATCCAATCTGATATCATATTGAAATGGACTCCTTCTATTTTTTCCTCCTTTTTAATATTTATTTTTCTTCTCCTTCCCTTTCTTTCTTTTCCCTCAAACACTAATTTTCTAGTATAAACTAGATATGGGTCCAGACATGTTAAGCGACTTAAAAATAACTGTTCTCCTGGAGCCTACAGTGGAAGCAACTAACAATACACAAAGAATAAGACAGAAAGTCTTGGGGAGACACACACACATTTTTAGTTGATGGCAGGAAAAGAAGTAATAGCATGTATAGGATTTGGAATCAGATGTTCCGTGTTCAAATCCTACCTCTGCTGTTAACTGCCTATATGATATTAGGGATTGTATTTTCTTCCATAAAATAAAAATAAAGACATTTGTGCTATTCTTCACCGGAATAACATAAAAAAATCAAATGATTAAAGCTGTCAAAACACTGGATAAAAGATACAACTTTATGCAAGATACTTCCACACACATACGTCTAGTTGAAACTTTTATGTATGTTTCTCACAGAGGACCAAGATCCATCCAGTTCTTCCTCCGGGATTCCTGCTGAGAGCAATCAAGATCGCTCTCCGGTGCTACCTCTAAAAGAGTGTCCAAGCACTGGCTCTGTGAAGAAAGCAGAACTTCAGCCCAGCATGACAGACAAGGAGGATTTTCAAGGGGTGGGGTGTGTTTTGGGCTGAGTTTAGCTAAGAGCTTGTACAGTCCTGCAAAGCTCAGTGGGAGACCCAGAAGCTTTGCAGGTGTGTCTTCCAATGGAGGGTTAGAGATACGGGCCCGCCCGCACACACACACGTGCACACACACTCTCATATAAAATGAAACATCACCGAGATCCTTCCGTGCCTTGCTGAGGGGCTCAGCTTATTTTTGATAAAAGAAATTATTACTGGTGGTGAATCCGTACGGGTCTGCAGCAACCTCAGTCCTTGCCTCCTCAGAAGAAGGGATTTGACTAAGGGCCGTAAGGCAGAAGAAGAGAACAAAGGAAATTTTACAGCAGGAGTGAAAGTGTATTTAAAAGCCTTAGGCAGGATAGGGTGGCTCACGCTTGTAATCCCAGCAGTTTGGTAGGCCAAGGTGGGCGGATTACCTGAGGTCAGGTGTCTGAGACCAACCTGACCAACATGATGAAACCCCGTCTCTACTAAAAACACAAAAATTAAGCTGAGCATGGTGGCATGTGCCTGTAATTCCAGCTACTCAGGAGGCTGAGGCGGGAGAATTGCTTGAACCTGGGAAGCAGAGGCTGTACTCCAGACTGGGCAACAGAGTGAGACTTAAAAAAAAAAAAAGCTTCAGAGAAGGAATGAAAAGAAAGTACACTTGGAAGAGGGCCAAGTGGACATCTGGAAGGTCAAGTACCCCATTTGACTTTGGATTTAGGATTCTGTACGATGGTGTACTTTAAGTGTCTTCCCCCCCTTTTCCATTGGAATGCCCCGAAGGCCATATACCAGTTAAACTTGGTTATTTTACCCCTTAATGTACGTGCCTGTGCCCACTCACCCAAGCCTGAGATCTTATTTGGAAGCTGCTGAGCACCAGTTACAGGTGTTTTTATCTATTGGAAAACTGCCTTTCCTGGGCACTGGTGACAACCAATTATTTTTTAGAGAAGCAGTGTGACAACTGCCTGACCATCACCTGATGGTCACCTGACATTCCTGGTGGCACTGGGGGAGCCCTCTCCTGCCCCGCACATGCCTGGATGGCTACCTACTGTAGTAACAAAACAGCATTATTGATCTGTATTTCAAACTGCTAATGCCAGCAGTAGCAGGGAGATCAGTTGGAAGGGCATGAGATGGGGCAAGAAGAGTCCACTAGGGGATGTTCTGTAGCCTCCGTCTGTCAGTTTAAAAAGTGGGGTCACCAAATCATCATCAGCAGCAGCATCTGCTGTTTTCGTTCTGGGGGCTGCCATAACAAAGTCCTGCAAACTGAATGTCTAAACATCAGAAATCTTTTCTTTTACAGGTCTGGAGGCCAGAAGGCCTAAAGCAAGGTGTCAGCCTGGCTGGTTGCTCCAGAGGCTTCCTGGCTGCTGGTACTGCCCATCTTAGGTGTTGCTTGGCTTCCAGATACATGCCTCCAATCTCTGCCTCTGTCATCACTGGATGCCCCCCCAAGAGTCTGTGCCCCAAATCCTACCTTCTCTTAAAGACACTGGTCACTGAATTAGAGCCCACTCTACTCTTGTGTGATCTCATCTTAATTTGATTGTATCTGTTGAGACCTGGTTTCCACATGAGGTCATGTTTACAGGTCCCAGGGTTTAGGACTTCATTGTGTCTTTTGACGGGACCCAATTCAGTACATAACACCTGGAATCTTGTTAAAAGGGCAAATTCTCCTGCTCTGCCTGGATCTACTGAATCAGAAGCTCTGAGGATGGGGCCCCGCATGGGATTCTGACACTCCCTCGCCTTTGAGGGAATGTGGGGAGAGGATAGAAAGAGGGGGCTCAAACAGCTTATTTGGAAGAAAAATGGTTGAGTAGCAGATTAAATGAGGGAAGGAGGTCACAAGGAGAATGATAGATATCTTAATCAACATGATTTCCATTGGACTCAAACATGATTAAGCAATTAAAAAATAAAATTTAATTATCAGGTGTATTGGGGAATCCCAGGGAAGCAGGTGCAGGATGTGAAGCCCACAATGAATCAAGGAGTGACTGCCTCCCTATGTCTTCCTGTGTCTGCCTTCCCTTTCCCTCTCCCTCCTCCCTCCTCCCTCCCAACTTTTCCTTAAGGAAGGCAGGGCCACCCCACACCTCCCACACCCACACCCTAAGTCCTAACAGGCACCAGTAGCCCTGGTGCTGCTGTGTCCCATACACGTTCTCAGGAGAAAAATATCCCTTGGCCTAGGCCAGAGCCCAACTCTCAGTTCCTTCCCCGTGGCTGAGGGATGGGATCATGAAGTGTGGGTGTGACTGCCAGGACCCGCTGTGTAAGGAGGAGACCTTATTCTCAAACAACGAGGTGCTGCAGCCCCACCAGGCTCTAGATGTTGTCCAGACCCCTCTCTCTGCCCTCCAGTGGTCTCTCTGGAAATGAATTCCAGACCCTGACAGTTTAGAAAGTGCAGGGAGAATATTTTAGGAATTGGATGACTAAGTAGGAATTGCAAATTAAACCTTGCATAAGATAGAAGACTGCAGGTGGGAATTGAGTGGGATTGGAGATGAAGCCACCAGATGTTACAGAAATCTGAGATGTGGGAAGGTCAAAATAAACTTTGAAATAGAACAGGGCTGAGGGAAGTAGCCAGAACCCACGTTGGGCAAGGCAGGTGGGTGTGGATGGGGCAGCTGAATGTGGGTGGGGCACATTGAGTGTACACACATGTGGAGAGGCAGGCAGGTGTGAGTAGGGCAGGGAGGTGGGGTGAGGCAGGCAGGTGTAGGTCCAGTATGTGGTGTGGGTGAAGCAGGGGGATATGGGCGGGTGTGAACCTGGCAGGAAGGTGTGGGCAGATGTGAACCTGTCAGATAGGCGTGGGTGGGGCATGTGGATGTGGGCAGATGTGAACTTGGCAGTAGGTGTGGGTGGCGCATGTGGATATGGGTGGGTGTGAACCTGGCAGTAGGTGTGGGTAGGGCTTGTGGATGTGGGTGGGTGTGAATCTGGCAGGTAGGTGTGGGTGGGTGTGAACATGTCAGATAGGTGTGGGTGGGACATGTAGATGTGGGTGGGTGTGAACCTGGCATGTAGGTGTGGGTAGGGCTTGTGGATATGAGTGGTTGTGAATCTGGCAGGTAGGTGTGGATGGGGCATGTGGATGTGGGCAGGTGTGAACCTGGTAGGTGGGCGTGGGTGGGACATGTAGATGAAGGCGGGTGTGAATCTGGCAGGTAGGTGTGGGCAGGTGTGAAGCTGGCAGTAGGTGTGAGCGGGTGTGAAGCTGGCAGTAGATGTGGGTGGGTGTGAACCTGGCAGTAGGTGTGGATAGGGTGCGGATTTGGAGCTCAGGCTGCAGGTTGAGTGGGACCCATGCTGAAAGAGAAAGCCAAGCTGGGCTTGTGCTGGCAACTGAAAGTGACTTTCTCATAAGACAAAACACAAGGGAAGAAATCCACTTTTACGTCTGTCTATAAGCCAGGACAACATCATAACACCCAGAGAACATGGGACTTAGTGGGTGCTGGGAGATCCAGCCACAGCACTGCCACCCGTTGGGTTCAGCGGGACCTGGAATTTGCAGCTCAGCGTCTTACCTGGGAACTGTGGAGGTCTGACCACATAGCCTCCAGGGTCCCGGAGACGTCTTAGGTTCTGCTCTTTAGTAAGGGTTTATAAAAATGTCTAGGTTAGCATTGCTGGGAACTATTCTGAAAAAGAAAATTTTAAATGAAAAAAAAGAAAGAAATTCAGTTAAACACAATGGAGAATGCTGCAGAAAGAGTTAAATCAAAGGCCGGGAAGCTCTGGTCCCGTCCTTTACATAGAATCAGAGGAGACGAATTCTTTGCTTTTTCACAAATCCAAATAATCCCTCTGGATGTGCAGTAAATTAGACACACAGTCCCACAGCCCTTGACACACATTGTGAGGAAATTATTTTATTTATTTACTTGATACACTTAAAGCATTCCACTGGTCTGAGAGCAATTGGATGCATGAAGAAAATACAAATCTAACACTTAAACCAAATGCTGCGGTAAGAGCCTCCACGCAGAAGAAATACATGTTGACGGCGATTGGACACTGAGGCTGAGGAAACCGTTGATGTGAACCACATGGGGCCTTTTGGACGAGTAAACCAAAAGCCAATTATGATCGACCATCCCTGACTGTAATTTCATTAATCCAAAAGCTGACAATTCTCCCCGACAGAAGCTCCGATGCAATGTGCTTCGGCCTTCTCTAAGAGCCAGGATGCCTCGCCAAGGCTGAAATCGGGTATGAGGCAGGTGGCTGTGAGTTCTGCCTGCGTGCTGCACAGGACTGCATATGTTCAGCACGCCGGGCAGGTAGATGCGATTACCCCAGTTTCACATGAGGAGCCTGAGACAGAGAGGTC
This sequence comes from Sapajus apella, assembly GCF_009761245.1. NCBI lineage: Eukaryota > Metazoa > Chordata > Mammalia > Primates > Cebidae > Sapajus > Sapajus apella. The sequence goes on from NW_022436971.1 coordinate 19,976,024, forward strand.
AAACATCACTTGCCCAAGATAAGAAAGTCCGTGAGGTGGCAAGCGTGGCGTCAAAGGTCTGATTTCCACACCAGAAATACATTTAAATGGTGGTGGGCAGGGATAAGGATGACATCTCCTTTCTCCTTATTTTTTTAAAATTAGAGTAAGATTCACCTGACACACATACACTTACTCCTTCCTGTGTACACGTCTTATATTTTATCCCATTTAATTACAGTAACAACCTTTTCGGTAGGTGATGTTAGCATATTTTTCAGAGGCAGGCGGTAACTGAGAAAGCCTTGGCAACCTGCAAAGGACCAAACAGTTAATGGTTGGGCAGGAATTTGAATCATAGTCTCCTGACACCCAGGCTGGCCGCTTCCAGCACACACGCTTTCTAGCATATAATCACAGACCCAGGAAATGGGATTTCAACACAGCGTAATCTTACTCATATCTGGTGAAATTTAAATATCTTTTCTGAAATTTAAATATATTTTCTTCAAGCTATGTAGAGTTGAAGAATGACTACCAGCATTAGCTTTATTTACATGTACAGCATCATTTAGAATATACAAACACATATTTGTGAAGGTGCACATTACGTGTATTATACCTGTCACCTTCGTAATATGAATAATATTCCATAATATTCCATGCGAGTTGACTTTTCTAGCATTGCTTGGAGACATCACCGTACCCTGCAATAAGCTAAGCGCCACGACTGACTGAGCTGGCCTGAGGTTCACCCAGCTCCGCTCCGAGTGAAATCCATTCTCACGCAGTTTGACATCAAGCAGGAGTTCAATACACTTTTACAGCTTGATCTTGGGCCAGCAGTGGGTCAGCTGCCTTCCTGGGCACGTCTGTACTCCTTGCTGCAACTCGTGCAATCCATATGGTTAACTGTGAACAAGGAAACTGAGTCTGGAGCTCCACTTGGTCTCAAAACTAGTATTTTCTCCCAATAAACGAGACTGGTTATTTTGGTGGATACATGGAAAATTTCTTTTTTTGGAAACGGATTATTCTTACTTTTCATAAAGATGTAATATATATTGCTTTCTTCCTTTTTTTTCTTTATCTTTGATTCTCTACAGGGGTCCTTACAAGCCATTTTGTCATGGAAGAACTGAATCCAGGGCTTTTGAACTCATCAACAGTCTCAATCTTTCACCTGTGTCCAAAGAAAGCACCCACTCCCATGCCACTCCTCCCTTAGGATCTGCACATTGTGTTTTCATTATGTTCACACCTACACACACACACACATTATGCACATACATAAAAAGTGTGCAATACACACGTCCATCATATACATCCATAATATGCATGCAATACACATACACACACATCATACACATGGACAGTATGCACACACACACACACACACACACACACACACACTCCCATGCTACAGAATAAATGGGTCTGTCTTAGAGGTTGCTGTAGGAGGGTGCACCACTTTAGTGGCATTGTGGCTCATTAGTGGATGTGTGCTCCTGTGTGTTCATCACAAGGTTCTGCTCCTCAGACGCCTCCTCTCTCCAGAAGTTGGTCATCCTTCTCGAGATTCAGCACACTTCTGGGAAAAAAAAATCCATTTTAACTCTTTTAAACAAAATTATAAATGAGCACTCACTCATTCTGGCTCTCTAAAATAGTTTAAAAATCTTTTTCAGAAGACAGTTATAACCTTTTTCAAGGCTTTGTGTGTGTGTGTGTGTGTGTGTGTGTGTGTATGTGTGTGAGATGGAGCTTCACTTTGTCTCCCAGGCTGGAGTGCAGTGGTGCAATCTCGGCTCACTGAAACCTCAGCCTCCCAGGTTCAAGCAATTCTCCTGCCTCAGCCTCCCAAGTAGCTGGGACTACAGGTGTGTACCACCACACCAGCTATTTTTTTGTATTTTTAGTAGAGACAGAGTTTCACCAGGTTAGCCAGGCTGGTCTCAAACTCTGATCTCATGTGCTCTGCCCACCTGGACCTCCAAAGTGCTGGGACTACAGGTGTGAGCCACTGCACCCAACCTCAAAGGCAGTTTTGTAAAGATTGCAAGTTTCCTATCTGCCTTCTCTGAAAATATTTTAAAATATGGTTAAGTATATTGTTTACCAATTAGACCTTCAACTAATTAATGACATCTGCTGAAGATGCAAAGACGAACAAGATGACTTCAAGAAATGCAGAAAGTAGTTCCTTAAATTATGTTTTAAACTGATCTGAAATATATGTCTCTCTGTCTCTCTCTCTCTGTCTCTCTCTCTCTCCCTCTCCCCCCCCCCCCCCCCCCCCCCCCCAATGCTTTACTGATCTGCTGGTCCAGAGGCCTGAGAAGGTCAAAGTGGAGAGAAGGTAGGTAGAGCTTCCCATTCAATGAGATCTCACTGGCCCCAAAGTCATCTACCAGCCACCGAGTGATTATCTGGTCTCACGAACTGGTGTTCTAGATTTAGCACCGTTAAAATATTCTATTTAGCACCATTAAGAACTTCTATTTAGCAGCATTAAGAGTTCCTATTGGGTATTAGGACTGCTACCATGATAAGCCAACGGTGACAGGAAGGGTACACACACATCCACAAATGTGGCAGTGAGGGCCATGGTGAGAGGGGCTAGTTCTATTTTCACCTTCTGGAGCCATGTTCTGAATTCCAGCTACTGGGACCCATGACCTCTGCTTCATTCATTGATTCTGCACATGCACTTCATCCTGGGGCTGCTCCTCAACACCACCTGAGTTCCAGCGCCAAATAGAGGCTTTGGTCAACCACTGCACGGTTCTAGCAGACTGGATGGTATATGTCTTAGTGTGTTCTGGCTGCCATAACAAAATACCAATGACTTAGAGGCTTAAACCACAGACCTGTATTTCTCATGGTTCTCGAGACTCGGAAGTCCAAGATCGAGGTGCCAGAAGACTTGGTGTCTGGTGAGGGCCTGCTTACTGGTTGAGATGGCTCCTTCTCACCAGGCCCTCAGACAACGGAAAGGACAGGAGAGCTCTGTATCTCTTCCTCTCGTGATAAGGGTACGAATTCTAACATAAGGGCTCTATCCTATGTCCTTACCCAATCGTAATTACGTGCCATACCCCTCATCTCCAAATGCTATCCGATTTGGGGTTAGGGCTTCAACATATGAACTTTGGGGGAACACCATTTGGTTGACAGCAGGGCACATGACCTGTGGTCTTCTTGCTCATTTGCCAGTAAAATGGCTCTCGCTAGTCTGCCCAAAGTCATCTACCTGCCACCCAGTGGTTATCTGGTCTCAGGGAGTGGTGTTTGAGATTTAGCACCATTTTCTGCTACTGGCCATCTGGGCATTCAGCCATAGTGGTCATGAGCTTAGCCTTGGTGAGAGGGAGTCTGTGGAAAGAAATTGGGTTTGTGATGACATTATTGGGCAACTAAGTCAACCATGCCCTGGATCCAACTTGTGGACATAATTTTATGGGAGTTAATACATTTCCTTATTTTTAGAGCCAGTTTCAATAAGGGATAGAGTTGGGGAAACAAAGGTCATTACTGGTGGCTACAATCAATCTAATTGACTAATCATATTACTATCATAAATGGCACCCTAAATGTGCTATCCCATGGAATCCAATGTAAAATAAAGGGCTTCCAGAAATGGTACATGGGTAGAAAAATGGCCATTACATCTATCCATATTATTTCTATCATTACATCTAAACATATCATTTCTACTGGGTTGTGTTGTGAAGGCATCATAGCATTTCTTGTTGCTGATCATTAAAAAAGAAATTCTCTTGATATATTTTGAGCAGAAGCTGAAATAAAAAATTTAAACCTCACTTGCTGTTTCCAGACAAACTTACAGACGTGCCACAGATTTTAAAGCATGGAAAGCAATACCTGAAACAGTGATTCCAAAAACTTCACCCGGGTGCAGGTTACATCAGAATAGCAAGAAATGCTTATGGAAAAGACAGATTTCTTCGTGCTACTTCAGAGCAAATAATTATCTCTGGAGTAAAGCCTAGGGATTTGTATTTTCAACAAGCTCTTGATAATTTTTATTCACTGCCAAGATCGAGAGCAAATGTCTAGAGAAAATTGGCTGAGATCAAAGCCAGAGCAAGAGCCCACCAATTTAGCTATTTGGGATGAAAAGCCCTTCTCCTTAATCCAGGCTCGACATTTCACATGTCTATTTGTATATTCTAGGATTGAACTAGAAAGGGCAAAGTTTCATGGTCAGCAGAACCGGCTCCACTTTACTCCATCAGTCTTTAGCCTTCTATAACCTTGGAGAAGTCGATTCTTGGGGGCCTCAGTTTTCTCATCTGGCAAGTAAGAGGGAAAGGATTACATAAGATTATATACAAAGTATGTTCTTCATATAAAGCTCTCAAAAAACCTATGACGTCAACATTGGGGAATGGTCATAAAACTTTTGCATCCATGGCAGGTTTTTAAATTGTATTTTAATTTACTGATTTTTCACTTTTCTATTCTCACTTCGTTTTTATGGGTAGTCAGGAGGGCAATGGAAAGGATGTGTTTAGCAGTAAATGTTTCCCCAGAGATACTAATCAGTAGGAAACCATCTATGAGTTAAGAGCTTTCCTTCTGAAATGCAAGTCTCACATCTTGAAAAGAAATTAACATGATTTTTATGGCATACAAGTTTGTGTCATGGTTGAAACCTTGTTCACCAGGTGAACTTTTGTCTGAGTTATATTTTCCACTTTGGGAACTCGTGTAATTTGAAAGTAGATTATACAAAAATCTATTAGAAGGCACTTTTGTATACTCAAATTTTCATAGTACAGGCTCAATGTTATTCTAGCTAATATAAAGTTATTACCATGGGGGCCATATTTCCCCCTTGCGTGGTCCTACAGGAATCTCCCAGCCAGAGCACAATATGTGATTTGGGAGGGCTCTGGTTCAGACCTTAAGCATTTGCTTCCAACCTTGTAAATCTGCTGTGACAATTCATCACGTTTTCCTGCTTCGGTGAAATCCCTGGTGTCAAAAACTCTGTAACCTTAGTGCCAATAAAAACAAGCCAACCAAACTATTGGGATTGCTTTCCTTGAAGTCGTCATTCCCTTCCTCAGGCCCAGCAGTGGGTAATGAAGTCTTAAAAGTCCTCAAATGAAACACTGTGATGAGATCTATTCAGGCCTTTATGCAGAGATGCAACTCTTCCTCTGCTGATGGGCCAGGCTTTACTGCCCACGGGGCCCAAGGCAGCCTTGGAGCCCAGTCCGACTTTGTGTCCTCTGTCTGTCTTTTGTTCTTTTCCATTCTTCCTTTTGGACATCTCCATGAACAAATCAAGTTACAGAATTGGTTTCCCTGCCACTCCAAGGGGCTTTCAAAGACTAATATTAAGTTTTAACATTAATCAACAACATTCACAAAAGTTGTGGGCCTCGTGCATCTGTGTCTTTAGGATGGGGAGCTGCTTGGAGCAGAGTGGCTTCCAGGAGGGAATCTGGATGAGGACGACCTGACTGCAGGTGAATGGCTGGGGGTGCAGTTGTGCATCATCTGCTTTGGCAAGAGCTTTGATCTTACACCACGTTATTCTCATTAACAATTACAGGAACTGCATATGTAAAGAGTTCTCTCTGCTGAAACTAAGCTCCTTAACCTTCAGCACTAATCAATCCACTGTATTCAACCACGGTTCCATCATCACACATTCTAAGGACTTTGAATGGCCTTCCGCGTGCTGTCAGCCTAATGAAATGTGCATGAGCGAGGACATCCACAAGCACCCTTCGCACGCCGCGGTGTGGGTTAATGTGAGGGCTTTCTGACCAGCGGAAGGTGTGAATTCATAACAAGATCTGCTGTGTGCAGGCTTTAACAGCTTGTCAAATGTGTGAGTTGAAGATAATGAATTCAAGTCCAGTTGTGAGGTTTTTCTCTGGTTTGCAGGTTCATTTACGGGGATGACATAGATAGAGGAGCCACTTGGAAAACACAAGCAGGTTCGTGGGACTTGGATGGAATGGTCTTTTGTTAACGGATTGACTGTTGAGAATAACGAGGCCTACGTAACACCTTTGGCTTTCCCACATAATTAAGCGGACTTCATTTTCACTGACTCCAACGTCAGGGAGGAATAGCATTTTGACATACAGACAAGATTGAATCAAAAACCTTACCTCTGCCATTCAGCAGGACAGCCCCAAGCCACACATAGCTACTGAGCCCTTGACATGTAGCTGGCCCAGACTGCAAGATGTGCAAACGTAAGGCACACGTAGAATTGTGTAGACTTACTACACATACAAAAAGTAAAACACTACATTGGTATTTGTAATTTATGCACAGAAAGGACAATACTTTCGATAAAGTATTATAGGGTGGAGGTGGGTCTGGAGAACCACCAGGATAGGGGATTTTGGAATTCAGCCTGAAGTGGATTTTTTGAAACCCTCAAGTAAGCCTTGTTTCCCAAAATGTGACTACACTTATAATTGAAAGTGACTGGGAAGATATAGAATCTTTTTAGATATTGTCAAGCATTGCGGAGAAAAGAGACGTTATGGGGAGAATTTGAAGGCAAGAGTTGAAGAAAAATAAAAGCAGTTTTCTTCTTGTACCATTTGAAATCTGGATTGTAAATCACAGTGTTTGTGTCAGGTAGCTGGAACCTAAAAATACATCACCCATTCTCTGCCCCAGATGCTGCGGCTATGTGGGAAGCGTCCTCGGGCTTGGACCCCTCTCTTTCCAGATCTTCCCCCTGAACTTTCCACACATTCCTTTGGGACCCTCAATATTACCTCTTGAACTGGTCCGGTAGCTACAAAAACCCTTTTATTTTCTTATGCAGAATGATATCAAACCTTGTCTTGGCTCATTGAAGTGTTTTCAAGAAAGTAAAAAAGCAATTCACTCTCTAGTTGGGTGCTTCTGACCTTCCTGAGAGAGGGGTTAAACTGCAACCTTCTCTTAAAATAGCAATTCCTTTCTTTCTGACATAGAAGCATCACCCACAAGTCATTATCACAAGAGGCAGTCCGCTCAGGAATTGCCTGGTGCTGTGGATGCCAGGGAGCCCCTGCGGAGGTAGGTTTTAGGGGAAGTAAAGACACATAACTAAGGAAGGAGGTCTTTCTCGCCTTTGAAAAGACTTTTGAGGATGTGAAATTCGATTACATTAGTGTAGGAAGAACAGAGCGTATGTGGTTTTTTTCATGATCCCAGGAGATGGGCAGAGAGGACACTGTTTTTGACTTTGAGCAGTTCTTCCACCGACCCTCCAACATCCCCACAGAGGGAAGTGTGGAATAGTGATGGTCAAAACAACACAGGACTCGCCCAGATAATTTTCTTCTACTGGACTTTTCTCAATTTCTAAAATACAACTAATGGAGATTCCTCCTGAAGTATCCTCATATTCAGCCTTTTGAAATGAAGAATGTGGCTTTCAATGAGAAGGCCACATAGTATCAGTGAGATTGAGCACAACGCCCTTACTTTTGTTATTTGTTATCAAAGTGAGCCAGCTTTTCTCCTTCTTTCTGCATTTTTGTACTTGGCATAACTAAGGACATATTCCTTTGCAAATAATAAGGCTTGCAAATATAGAGATGTAGAAAATTTCACAATATTTTAAATCATAGCCTGCAAATATCCAAATAACGTAAACGATGCAAATACCTTCCCCATGCCAAATGCAGTACAATGAGAAGATAAGAATGTGGCATCCTTAGTGTCCTAGGTCACAACTAGAATGAAATCAGTAACTTTTTTTAGAACTGTTGATGAGCTTCAAGGAGAAGGGTAGCCGAAATGGGCTCTTGTCTTAGGAGTGGCCGTAATAATGAGCAGCGTGGTGACGAGGCACGGAGGTGTGCTTTGCTGTTGTTGTTCATAATATTCCTTTATTGTTCTTTCAATCTTCATAGGATTTATAGTGGTCATCTCTTTTCCTTCCTGATATTGGTAACCTGTCTTTCCGTCTCCCCTCAGAAGTTTTTCCAGATATTTTTATTTATTATTATTATTTTTTTATTATTATGCTAATAAAAGTAAGTTCTGGGGTACATGTGCAGGACGTGCAGGTTTGTTACACGGGTATACACATGCCATGGTGGTTTGCTGCTTCCATCACCCCGTCATCTACGTTAGCAGGTGTGCTTTGTAATATCTTTGTCTACTCGAGACTTGGTGCACTAAAAGGGCACCGTGATGACTTATCATGAAGGACAGGTTAAATAAAGACCCTTAACTTTTAAATGTTATCTATAGATGATTGCAGACTCCCCTTTCCAGATGAAGATGAACTTTCTGATATGATCTGTGTGGCTGCAGGTTCCCCTTTGTGGTTGCTTTTCTACCCTGTTAAGGCCCTTCATCCTCACACCATCCTAAATGCTCTAGTGTCTGCGAGGAGACCGGAGCCTTGAGTGCCAGGCTTAAAGGAACTGGGGAGAAGCACTGTAAGGATATTTCCTTTTTTAGGAGGTGGGGGTCTCACCCTGTCAGCCAGGCTGGAGTGCAGTGGTTTGATCACAGCTCACTATAGCCTTGAACTCCTGGACTTAAAGGATCCTGCCATCTGAGCCGGGCAAGTAGCTGGGACTATAGGCATGGACCACTGCACTCGGCTTATAAAGAGAATTAAAAAGATTTGACCATGTACAGGATGGAGTGAAAGCAGAGGTATACTTGGCTTCTACTTTTCATAGTGCCTGGAAGTCCTGTCAGGTTTTTATTTTGTGGTGTGTGTGTGTGTGTGTGTGTGTGTGTGTCCTGTATGTGCCAGAAACTTCTCTTCCTTTCCTTCTTACAATCACATGCCTTCATTCTCTTATGTCAGGATTGCCATGTACATCTTGACTCTCTCCCTTCTTCTGGGCTCATTTGTATCTGAAACATTTTACACACTGAAGTCAGAAGGAATGATCTAGACATAAAATAGTTTATTTCTATTCCTTAAACTCTTAAAGCTTAAATGGGTCTATATTGTCTAGAAGTTGACGTCCTCAGTCATGCCAGGTTCTGACATTGTTTGCAAGTATCATCCATAAAAACACTCTCTGGATTGTATTCCCTGAATGTAGCTGGGACTTTTGTTTCCTCCTGAGCACCGTATCACCTTGTTTTCTGACTCTTTCAAGCAGGATCAACGGGCACATGTTTATTGGCTGTCACTCTGAGGCTTCTCTAACCTTTAGTGGCTGTATCCCACGCCACCTGCTCTCTGGCCTTTCCCCAGACTTTCCCGCCCTGGGACCCTCACCTCCTCAAACCCAGGTTTCCACTGCTGACCTCACATGTCTTTGGCCTGTTACCTTGACGGTTGATTGACTTTTCTCTCTCCCCAAGAAAATTTTCATCTCCTTAAGAGCAGGAATCCTGCTCTAGTTTAATTCCATGTGTTCAAAAACACAAAAGCATTTTCAGGGTGTCAGGCGTTTAGCCGGACGACAATAAAAGCAAAGATCAGTAAATAGCAAAAAGAAACTTACATCACCAACATCAAAACCACCCGGTGACACAATTAAACTGGCAAGAAACGTTCAGGACAATTCATTTGTCCAAGCTCTAGACACAATAACTACTTGCTTGTTGGTGATGGGGACTGAAACTTTGAATGAAATATTCTCATGATAACAGTTTTACTTTGAAGAACACGTTTGAGATTTAAAAGTTAGTATAAACAAAATGAATAATTGCCTGGACATTTATCTCAGAAACCAAAAATGTTATGTGTAGATACAAAATATTTAAATGCTTTCTTAAAGGTCACATTAAAAAACGTTGTGTGAGCAAAAGATGTTTAATGCTACAGTCACCTTGCCTGCAGGTTTGCCATGGCGTATGAGACCTGGCTGTGAGGGGCTGATTGCGTGGATATTTCGGGGAGCATCAACAGATCGACTTGCTAAGACTATCTTCCATGTTATGTCTTCTTTAGTGAACTTTCATAGGCCTGAGATTACTATCTTTGGAGCCCCTTGTTCTTGCTACATTGCAGACATATTATAGGAAAAAATTGTCTCACCTATGCCACATTAGCAATTTTTGTTTCTCAGACTGAATCTGGGAATGACAAGAGGAAGAGAAGTTAAAGGCTGATAAGATGGCACACTGGGGCTTCATAGGCCAGGAGGGGAGACTCAGGTAAAGCAGCAGAAAGAGAGGAGGACACTATTTGGATTCAGGGAGCACTGAAGTGCCAGGCACACCCAGCCTGGAGGAAACGTGGATGGTGTGTCACAGAAAGAGAGGTGATGAGCCCCCAAAGAACCCCAAATACTGACTTATTCCACAACAGCCTTCATCTGAGAATAGATCCCATTTTATTTAGTTACTACTTTCCTTGCATGTAGCAAGGAGCTTTTCCAAACTTACCTCTCAGTATTTGTTGAGTGAAGAGATGACTGAGAAGATAAACATCAGAGCCGTCTTCCCCACACCCCTTTATCAGCGCCCAGCTCTTCCTGTTACTTACCCTGGTCCTCTGCTCATTGTTGGAGGATGATGTCTGCCGTCTTCATCCTGTGCTGTCAGACACCATGAAGACCCCCCTTACGCTTCCAGTCTTTCCGTTCACCGCTCCCTGCTTCTAACGTCGTTTCCAGCAATTCTGAAGGACTTACCACTGTGCAAGCAAACCATGTTGCCTCCCGTCTCCAGCTCACCCTGGATGTTCTCTTGCACCCTCCTAGTTCTGAGGAAATGCCTCCTTCTCATCTAAGACAGATCTGAGGTATGAGCTCTTCCAGGAAACTTTCCCGATGGTCGCCAGGTGCCGGAGAGTCCAGGCTACAGTTCCCTTCTCTATGTCCAAGTCCCCTCTTCAGAGCTCTGTGGTTTTCTGACTGCACTGCATCACAGTTATCAATTTCTGCTCCTTCCTTTCCCACCGAGAGATCAGCCTTGTCCGGGACTCAGAGAACCTTGCTGTCTCCCCGGCCTGGGATGTGCCGCTCCCTCCCAAGCCTCCTTCCTCATGGCCATGGGCTTCCTTTATTCTCGTTGACTCCTCTGTCCACCTGACTCTTCCATTGCATTTTTCTTGCCCAGTCATCTCTGTACCTGTACTCAGGTTTGAAATGACTGAACGGTGTTTGATGCCGTGGGTTAAATGAATTAATTCCTAATCAAGGAAAAGACCTGTGCAGGGCTTCTGTACCATTTTAATATTTTACCCTCTAGGAAATCCTTCCAGAAAGGATCTTATGATTTCAGAAGTACTGTGTTTAATGATAAATGCCCATTATGAAAATTAAATAATATTTATTCCTATTTTGTAAAATATCTAACTTTCTTAAAACACAAACCCATTAGCAAGCTTTTTAGATTTGTTTGTTTATCTTTAAAAAGAAAGCCCTTCTCCCTGCCTAGAGTCCAATGTTGGTGTAAATTGGACAGCGCTAGGAGGGTGTAAATCATTCCACAGTTATCTGGTTGACCAGACACCACGTGGTATTCCCTCTCCCTGTTCTCTCTGCATCTGAGCTCTTGCTTCACGCTGCTTTGCCCCTGCGGTTGGCCTCATTCCTCTTGGTTTTGTACTGGGACAGCTTTAAATTTCTCTGGGCTTTCCGCTGCAGCACTGGCAATACCTACACAGACTGTCTCCCTCAGAGGATCTCTGATGTGCCATGTAGGTGGATACTGTGTGCTCTGTTGCTTGACTTCCAAATGGAGCTCTCACGGACTTCAGTGGGAAATTCACCTGGGGACTTGGGCGATGATGAGCAAAGAAAGGGAAGAAATTCACACCTCCAGGAGGAACTGAAATTGAATACCTTGAGATGGACCTTTCGGGAGTCTAATTCTGCCCACCTTATGACTTGAACAACCTCCCATCTGATGGAATGGACAGTGGGGCTGGAAGTGGAGCAGGGAACAGGAAGGTGAGTTGACATCTGGGAAACAGAAAAGCGCAGTGGAAAGCTCTGGGAACTGGGGCCTGATACCTGCGTTGAATGTTAGCTCTTTTGCTCACTGTCTTAAACACTGTGTGCTTCTGTGACAGAGTAAACTGGGTAAATTATGAAGAAGTGTACTTTGTCAAAGCTCTGGAGAAGTCTAAGGTCAAGGTGGTGGCATCTGGGGAAAGCCATCCTGCTGCGTCCTCACGTGGCAGAAGAGAAAAGAGGGAAGTTACTCCGCAAGCCCCCTTTTATTTTTGAGAAAGAGTCTTTTTCTGTCACCCAGGCTGGACTGCAGTGGCATGGTATTAGCTCACTGCAACCTCCATCTCCCAGGCTCAAGCGATTCTCTGCCTCAGCCTCCAGAGTAGCTGGGATTTCAGACACGCACCATCACACCCAGCTAATTTTTGAATTTTTTTGAAGAACGGCGTCTTGCCATGTTGGCCAGGTTGGCCTGGAACTCCTGGCCTCAAGTGATCTACCCACCTCTGCCTCCCAAAGTGCTGGGATTACAGGGGTGAGCCACTATGTGCAGCCCACAAGCTCATTTTCTAGCAAGATTAATTCTGTTCTGGCCTCATGACGTAAACACCCCCCAAAAGCCCCACCTCCCCACACTGGGGATGAGGTTTCTAACTCGTAAATTTGGGGACTGCAAATTTTAGGACAATTTTTGAAGAAATTTCCTCCTCTGTAAAATGGCACATATAATGCTGAATGTGTGCTGCTAGTGGGGGAGCTTGCTAGAGCAAGCAGGCAGCATGTTTTTGGGTAACACAAGGTCCTTCACACTTTGCTTCTCCCCCAGTTTTCAAAGCCTCTGCAAACCCATGGGTCACTCACACCCTCTAGAATTGATGCAGCAGGTGGCCTGACTGACCAACACCCTGCAACGCTGGGTGTCCAGCCTGGAAAGATATATATATATATTTTTTTAATATTCCCACACCAGGTACTGTTTCTGTAGCACGCTGCTTTTCATGGCTTTTGGCTTAGAGCCTGAACTACTACTAGGATGAGCAGGACCTTAGAAGTGCGCTCCTTGGTGGCACAATTAGTGGGACTCTTTTTTTCATTCCCCCCCGCCAACCCCTGCTCCAGGGAATGTCTAGCCAGAGCCTGGGCCATGACGTAGACACATCCAGTGACTGTCAGCAATTTATAATCTGTAATCTCTTTCAATAGCCAGATCCTTTGTTTTGAATACTCTTCAGACTTTGAATAACGTTTATTAGTTTCTCCTAGCCCTATTGAAATTTTATGAAATTGAGGCAGGAAAAGAAAAACACAAAATTGCTCATAATCCCCTCACCCACAGATAACCAGGATTAATATTGGTGTGTATTATTTTCCAGTCATTTCCTCTGAATGTATTTAGCATCATGTTTTCTCGGCTCTAAGATTTCATAGATTACAAGATGCATTATGATTATAGTAACATTTTTTTGGAAAAAAGAAAAGGAAAAGACACAGGCACCACCTTACCTAGTAGAAAATGCTTTGTAAGATGTCTCTCAATTTAAACATGGTAGGACATGCATTTCAGGATCAAATAAATGTAAATTCAGATCCCATGTGTCCCAAATATATCCAATTTTAGGTTCACCATTTATGTAAACACCTGTAGGACAATAAAGTGAGGTACACTCTACATGCATGACTGTGTGTGGTCTATTCGTTCCCATTGTCCAGGTCTCTCTGAGCATCTCGCTGTGGCATCTTTACGTTCTGCAATGCACACTGAGGGCCCCCTCCTGCCTCCGCAGGGCTCTGGCTGTAGACTGCTGATCACTTCTTCTGAGTCTCATCTGCTGCTCTCTAAGTCGTATAGAAATTAACATTAAACACTATTTAGTGTGTCCCCAACAACTCCTGCCTTGCTCAGATGACTAGGAGGAAACCAAATCCCAAAATAAGAAAGGAAAGTCCAGGAAACATTTCACCAAAGATGATACGTTTTATTCAGGGGGCTTTGGGGGTATTTTTATTTGGAGGATACACGTACTGCTTTTTTGGGGGGTGGATTTTGTCTCTGTCTCCCCTCACTCCCGTTTGGTTAGTCAGGCAGTGGAGCACCCATGCACTGTTGCTGCCTGGCTTCCTTCTGGCATATTCATTCAGATTTTTACCCCAAGCTGATATGAGCGTAAGTCTCTGTTCCCTATTGCACTGTTAAATTCAGTGACATCCTTCATAAAACCTTGGAAACAGAAGAGTTTCTTTCTATTTGGAATTGTTTTTACATTAACTCTGATTTGTCTGCCACCCACCTGGCTTGCTTTAAAGTTCAGTCTCAGTTAGGGGTTTGTCTACCTGCTCCCTTGGGCTCCTGTGAAAATCCTAGGCTTATGCAACCTAATACCTCCGCCAGTGTGTTTCCGGAAACCTTCTGAAACCCAAAGAAACTCTCCCGGGGGAAGGAAGCCTGCAGGATGAAAGCAGAGCCATACTTACCGGAGACTTGAGGAGACCAATGCTGTGCTTTTCCTCCTCTTCTCACAGAGAACAGAGGATGGGGGAGCTGACGACCTGTGCCAGTGACCCTCCCTGCCCATTAGACCTGGACGTACCGAGACTCCGTGTCCAGCCGTCCTGGCTGGTGTTGGCCACTGAATGCCAGTGGAAGTGAGGAGGGGCCTCCTGGCCCAGCAGTCGGCCTGGTGTGTGCCTTCAATGTTTCTTCCACTTCCACTGCTGGATGCAAAGGCTCTGCAACCCTCAAGGATGAAGGACCTGCAAGACGGGAGGAGCCTTGCTCACCCTGAGCAAAGCCTTCTGCCCAGCATGACTGAACAACCTAGGGCAGCCATGGGAGAGAGACATGCATGTGCTGGCCCTCTGCAGTGACAGCGTTTATTTGCTATGCAGCCAGCATTGCCATAACAAATTCTTCTCTCAATTTCCACATAGTTAAGCTAGTCTGACATATAGTATTATTTATTTGACCTATTTGTTACTTTTAGGCCTTTTTGTTTATTGACATTGACTTACTAGAAATAACACCATAGGTCTTGGCACAGTGGCTCACACCTGCAATCCAGCACTTTGGGAGGTTGAGGTAGGAGGATTGCTTGAGGCCAGGAGTTCGAGACCAGCCTGTGTGACACAGCAAGACCCCTTCTCTACTATATATATATATATGTGTGTATATATATATATATATATATATATATATATAAATATTAGCCAGACGTGGTGGTGTACACCTTTGTCCCAGCTGCTCAGGAGGCTGGGGTGGGAGGAGTGGTTGAGCCCAGGAGTTTCAGGTTACAGTAAACTATGAACATATCACTGCACTCCAGCCTGGGTGACAGAGTAAAACCCTGTCTCTAAAAATAAACAAATAACACTCTAATAAATATGTTTGAAAAAACATATTTTCATGCTTTCAGAAACTTTTAGGAGAACATATTTTTACAAATGGAGATTTACAATCAAAGAATATTGAGGTTTTTACATTTCAGTTCAATTTAAAAGGAATTAACATAATATTTTTAAAAAATTGTGCCAGTTTAAACTTCCCCAAACTATCTAGGAAAATACCTCTTCTATACCTATAAATGTATGTCAGCCATCATTTTACTTTATACCATGTGACAGAAAAATCTGTAACTTAAAAAAATGACTGTTTACTAAAAGTGCGGTTGAGTCCTTTCTTCTTTCTTGTGTGTTTATAAGTTGTCTGTATTTCTTACACATATTACCTTTGTGTGTATTTCCTGCAGGTTTTTTTATTGGACTGTTTATCTATATCTTATTGATGTGTAGACACTGTTTTTATATTGCTTATATTGTGGTTTTTGTTTTTTACGTATCTTGAAAATATTGTCTCTGTGTTAAAGTGTATTGTCTCCCAATGTGTTATTTTTAACTTTATTAGTAATATCTCTTGACATCTAAGAGACAATTCTCCACATGTATCTGTATGTATATATATGCTCTAGAGTTTTAGATTTTATGTACACAAATTATTGTTCTATTGCTTTATAAAAATTAGGTATCACTGCTTGCTTTAAAGGCCATCCTTACCCCTCCCAATAAAGTATTATTATTATTTATTTATTTTTTTTTTGAGACGCAGTCTCACTCTGTGGCCAGGTTGGAGTGCAGTGGCAGGATCTTGGCTCACTGCAACCTCTGACTCCCTGGTTCAAGCGATTCTCCTGCCTCAGCCCCCTGAGTAGCTGGGATTATAGGCACATGCCACCATGCCCAGCTAATTTTTGTATTTTTAGTAGAGTCGGGGTTTCACCACGTTAGCCAAGATGGTCTCAATCTCCTGACCTTGTGATCCACCCGCCTTGGCCTCTCAAAGATCTGGGATTACAGGCATGAGCCACCACACGAAGCCTATTAAACTATTTTTTCTGATTAATGAGCAGGTGTGTATATGTGTATGTGTCTGTGTACACACATTTAAAAGCATGTGTGTTTAATCTGTCTGGGAAAACTGTGATAATACTATTTTCATGTGTAGAACAGATTCTAGCAATATACTTCATCTTTCTTTTCTGATACAAAATGCTGCATTTAGCATGTTCCATATTTTCATGTTTTTCTCCATCAGTCTCTAATATTTTCACTGATCATTTGTATATTGAGTGAACAATTTTGAATCCTACTTTTAATGATTACATGCAATTTTGTCATGTGAATGCACAATAATACATTTAGCCTATTTCCTGCTATTAGAAGCAAGTTTGACTTTCATTATTTGCTACATGAAAATCTTTGTGCATGAAACTATGAGCTGTCTCTTTTCTTCAAGATTGATTATTGAATTAGCATGATATAGATAACCCTTTAGCCTCTTAAAACATATTTTCAGCATGACATCAGAAAGAATTTTGTGACAATTGACACTTTTACTAGGAGTCCCTGAGGGGATCTTTTTATCACATCTTCACCAGCACTTAATACTCTTAAGGATGCTCATCAATGGGAGATGCTATTATAAAAGTTAGTTTTAATTGCAAGTTTTGATTATGAATCGATCCTCTTTAAAATAGTATTATTAGTACTCAGTACCTTTATTAAAACTGAGCTCAACAGAAAGGATGTGGTTAATCCCAAAGCCTGAACATTGAAATGTTCAAAACAACTGTTTTCATGGGCTTGGGGAAAATATAAACATTATTTTTTATGTTCTAAGCCTAATAATATTAAGGTCTTTATCTTTATAGTAGGAAACCTCAAATAACCCTACAATTTCTCAGGTTGCATAGTTTTGTGGTTTCTAGCATAGCTGGCCTCTGGAATTGATTGAAATAACCAAACTTTTCTTATGGAAACGTGCCCCTTCTCTGCCATCAATTTGAGTACTAACTCCACCTCGAATTGGTGTACCCCACTTGTGCAAATGCCCATGGGAGAAGTGGTTTGGAACCACTTATGCTTGGTTAGGTTAAACCTATCCCTCCCTGAAATCTGATAGCATTCTGCTCAAAGCCGGCTTGGTAAAACTTCATTACTTGCACAGGCGTTAAAAACCAGTCTCACCTCTGCATCCCCCGGAAAAAAAGCATTTGTGGGTAGCCTGTGGCTTCCCTTTGAGTCAAGGCATTCCTGGTTCACACTGGCACCTTTATTACAGCCAATGAACTTGGGAATTCTGAAATTTGTAGCTGGGAAACTGAATTTCAGAAGCTGCTTCAGATTAATGCTCAATCATGTTTGCTGTTGTAAATGAGCTGCAGCCTGACCTTACTGCTGGTAGTGGTCTGACTAATGCCATGTAAGGGAAAGAAGTCGCAAGGGGTTGAGGGGCAGTCTCTGTCCCTGATGTATTGCCTCACAGGAGTCTTTGTGAAGAGCGAGTGGTAGTTTTATAAAATCGAGTGAGCCCTAGAGGCTGACGGATGCTTTTCTAATTTACTGCCAGCAGTCACAGGCCTGTTCCCTAAAGACAGGATGTAGCTAATAATTACCAGGTCTAGGAAAGGCAGGAACAGAAAATTGCTGTGAGTGTTCAATGTGAGTATGAATAGTAGAACTCCACCAAGAAGAGAGAAAACCAGAAAGCAAAAGAAACGTGAGTTAGTGCAGGGGGAGCTGAACATCTGCAGTGAGCAGTAGGCCTCCTGCTTATGGGTGTGAGGTGGAAGGTGTGGGAGAGAGAGCTGGGTGGCAGTGTCGGAGCAGGCAAAGCAAAAGGCGCCTCTGTGATTGTGTCCACCTGGCCTTGGCAGCCACTTGAAAACATCACCTCGTCCTCCCGACAGGCACAGGGGAAGCAAAAGGCAGGTCACCCCCACTCCACACCCTGGACCCCCCCAAACAAAACCGAACCCTGCCCTCTGCGTGTTCTTCCTTTAAACACCATAATGCCCTGTTACAAATCAGCTAAAAAAAGAGTGTATATTTAAGATATCAGCTTAACAAAGTGTTCTAGCTAATAAATCAATGACTAACGACTATTGCGGGTATGAAAAGACGTATATAGATGTCTTAATTCCACTGCAGACAGGATGAGGAGTAAATGTTTTAGAGATTAATATAAATATTTGCCTGATTCAAAAATATAAACATTTAAAAGCCAGAGGAAAGAAATGGTTGAAAAGCAAGTAACAAGATGCATGTTCTTCTAACGACAGTGCTCCGGTGCAATATGCTTTAGGGTTTGAGAAGAACGGTGAGGGCAGAGGTTGTGAAAGAGAGCTGCTGCTGGTCTTAAATACTGCTTGGTAGTCTTCTCTTGAATTCCACAATTGCAGTTGTTTATAGTTGAAAGATTTGTAATTAAACACAACTGAAATACCTTACTCCAAATGAACGCCTTTAATGCAAATGATTTTTTTTTTTTTTTTTTTTTTTTTTTTTTGAGACGGAGTCTTGCTCTGTCCCCAGGCTGGAGTGCAGTAGAACAATCTAGGCTCACTGCAATCTCTGCCTCCCAGGTTCAAGTGATTCTTCCGCCTCCGCCTCCTGAGCAATTGGGACCACAGGCGCGTGCCACCCCGCCTGGCTAATTTTTGTATTTTTGGTAGAGACGGGGTTTCACCGTGTCCAGGATGGTGTCGATCTCTTGACCTCATGATCCTCCCACCTTGGCCTCCCAAACTGCTGGGATTACAGGCATGAGCCACTGCACCTGACCTACTGCAAATGATTTTAAATGATAAGGGCTTTATATTTTCATTCTGGGATAGCAATAACATCAGAAACATGGAACCAAAGCAAAAAGTGATGCCTAACGGTGAGATCCATTGAGTCCCATATTTAAGTTTCATAGAATTGTTCTAAAGATCCTGAAGGCCGACTCTGGGCCACACGCTGCTCCGTAATGCTCTACACATTCCTCTTTGTCATACTATTTTGTGTGTGAGAGAGAGAGATTGGGGAGTATGAAAAGTAGAAAAGGTGAAAATTGAAAGTGCTTATTCAGAATTGGAACACAGAAAATGCACTACCAACAGAAGAAAGATCGTATCACTTGTTCTTACTCCAAAAACAGAACCACTTCTTCAGTCCAAATAAATCACTCCATTAATCACTCGCGTTGGTTGATTGGCTGTTCATTCACGCGTTCCTACACATAGGAGTGCTTTCCAAAAAATGCCATTGAGTATTTGGAATGCATCACAGTTTGTAAAACTTTCCTGCTTCTCGTATCATTTGACTCCCTTAACAACTGTATGCTGTGGGTAGACGCAATGGTGGTAGTCCCATTAAACAGATTAGGAAATAGAAATATAAAGAGCTGATCTTGAAAATCTAGATTTTTAAATTCTCAGTGCAGTGTCTGTGTGATTTGTGTGTTTGATTTTCAGTTTTGGTTTTGTTTTAATTTGCTTGTTTTACTCAAATAACTTCACTGAAGACATAAAAAGACAGGCTGGGAGACCAACTTGTTTTAATGATTGGGCTCACTTTTTTGCCTTCTATTTACTCTTTTTTTTTTTTATTGTATTTGGGCTCTGGGGTACACATGCACATCCTGCATCCTGCAGGATTGCTGCATAGGTACATATATGCCATGGTGGTTTCCTGTCTCCATCCCCACCCCGGCCATCGCCTACATCAGGCATTTCTCCCAGTGTTAACCCTCCCCCCCCTCCCCACCACCTCCTGCATTGTCCCTCCCTTCGCCTCCCTTCCACTGCCCCACCTAGCCCTGTGAGTGTTGTTCTCTTCCCTGTGCCCAAGTGTTCTCATTGTTCATCACCCACCTATATGTGAAAACATGCGCTGTTTGGTTTTCTGTTTCTAGGTTTATCCATGTCTCTACAAAGGACATAAACTCATTGTTTTTTATGGCTACATAGTATTCCATGGTTTATATGTGCCACGTTTTCCCTGTCTAGTCCAACATCAACAGACATTTGGGTTGGTTCCAGGTCTTCACTATTGTAAACAGTGCCTCAATGAACATACGTGTGCATGTGTCTTTGTGACAGAACGATTTATAATCCTTTGGGTATATACCCAGTAATGGGATTGCTGGGTCAAATGCAATTTTAAAACACTATTTAACACACGTACAGCTTTGGAAGGCCTTTCTTTACTTTCTCTCTTTTAATTGTTAAAACTCTGTGTCATAAAAAGTGGGCCGATATTACTTTCAATTTACAAAGAAGGAGAATAGGCCCCAAGAGGTTAAAGCTTTGCAATCATACGTAAATACATCAAGTTCTCCTTGCTTCAATCCCAGGGTTCTGTTTGTTGCATGCCTCTAAATTTCTTAGAAAAGCTGTATTTTCTCACTCATATCTTGTTAGGTCAGCCACACTTCCTTCATCTTGTAGCTGTCAATGGAATCACGTGAAATCCAAGGTCAGCGCAGCAGAAGAAACGAAGCAGAAGGCCCAGAGAATGCTCAAAGCAGCCACTGCTGTCACTTTCCTGTGGGCCCCTTGACCAGAGCCAAGCTTATATTATTTACAAGCCACTCAGTTTATGGTATTTTGTTTTACCAGCCTGAAGGAAGACGAAGACACCTTTCTATTATAAACATCTGCTTAAATGTCTGTGTCCTCCTGTAGACCACACGCTTTTTGAGAATGGCTGTTATGCTCGTGTCTCTTATTGACCCTGGCTGAGATTGTCAAAGTCCCAGCCAGTAGCTCCTTGGAGGAGAGGAGAAGCCACACGCAAAGTTGGAAAGTCAATAGCTAATCTCAATTTGAATATTTTTTATGGACCGTACTACCTTTCTGAAAATGTTCTGTAGAGTGTATCTATTATCAGTATTAACCAAGCGTCAGCTTCTCTTGTTCCCTTTTCTCATTCCAGAACCACATTTCTCTATTGTATTTAGAGGAAATGCGATTAACATTATGATGACATCCACAGGAGCCCATTTTGAAACCCCTTCTCAAAGCTATCTGCTCATGCATAATACTGATTATCACCTGGAACATTAAGGCTGCTGTCCTCATTGATTATATATTGATTAGGATAATTTATCAATATTGCTATTGCTACCAGGCCAGCAACAATAACTGAGCAATAGAAGAAAAAGATGTTGTATAAGTTAGGCTGGGCCAGTAGTGTTGCAGTGACAAATAATCGTGAGATTTCAGTGGAAAAACACAATAAAAATTTCTCACTCGTGTCTTGTTAGGTCAGCCACACTTCCTTCATCTTGTAGCTGTCAATCGAATCCTGTGGAATCCAAGGTTAGCACAGCAGAGGAAATGAAGCTGAAGACTCAGAGAATGATCTAAGCAGCCACTGCTCTCACCTTCTTGTGGGTCCCTTGGCCAGAAGCCAGTCACATGGCCCCATGTGTTTTCAAAGGAGGGTGGGACAACCTCCCTTAAAATCCTGCATTCTCAGAAAGCTGAAAATAAAGTGGACCTAAAGACATCAGTACTCCATGTAGATTCACTGAAGACTGGTGGGAAACTGACTTTTTGAAACAGTTTCTGATCGCTTTGGCTATGCTCATCTTGAAACATTATAGATACTAAAATGTTTAATTATAGTTATTGATGTTTCAGCCTTATTACTCAGTCAACTGTTCCCAGGTTCAACATTGTTTGATTATAGAGTTTGACAAGGAACCTCATTGGGAACATCTCATTCTTCTGTTATGTCACCTAATCAATCTCATCTCTAGATGATAAAAAGATGGAAAAAGGGCTGACTTCTATTTTTGAGCTTCTGTTTTTGAGCCATTTCGTTCAGTATAACATTCTGACTTGTACGTAGAACTCTCCTGTGATGTCTCATAATTCCTGAATGACTCCAGTGGATGGTGTCCTTCATTTCCGAGGCTCACCTGAACCCCAGTGAGGGATTCTCTAAGGGGACCTCCATCTGTAGACTGGCTCCCTCTGCTAGTGTTTGTATCAGCTATTCTCGGATGCCTAGAAACTGCCTAAAATCCAGGGGAAGGGTCTGGGTCAATGGGAGTCGAATTGAGCCTTTTAGCCGGCTCTTGCTGCAGTGTAAGTTGTGAACGCTGCCCTGGGTGTCTCACATAGCAAGACTCACAACTGTGTTTACAGTGCTTGATGTACAGCCACCTCTTACATATTAGTTATTCAATAGTCATACATTGTTAGCTTTCAGGAAGGATTTAAAATGCAAAGCTCATTGGAACGTTCAAGAATATTTTGATTGATTAATCGCTCTTCGAGCCTGCCTCTTCAGTATGCCTCATTACTCCTTCTGTAAATATGAGCTAATAAACTCTTTCCTTAACTCATCAATCCACTTCACATTCTGTCTTGCCTTTCTTCTTTCTGTTTTGTGAATTAGTCCACACTTTCTGTTTTCATCTCCTGTTTGATTTTCCTTGCAATGTTGCTTTTACTTCAACTACTCTATTGACCTGAAAGGATCCCTAATCCCAAACATAGTAATTTGACTGCCTTCAATGTCCTGGATCAGATTTCCAGGTTACTTTCAATTTTGGAGAGTCAATAACGGGATTCACAAAGGAGACAGTATTGAAGAATGGGTTGATTTCAAACTGCAGAGATGGAATGACAATATGAAAGGACACTGTAAGATGAGGAATTAGCATAAAGAAAATAGTTATTCGGCATCTACTATGTGCAAAATCCTGTACATATAGTATATAATGAAGACCAAATTATAAATCTGAGGTTTTAATGAGTTTATAATCTATTGGTAAAGTAAGATACCTATGTAAATAACTATTATAAGTTCCAGCGATTAATGTCATGAGATACTTATAAATGGCATATTGCATACGTTTAGGACAGTATGAAGGACATGTGAAAATTTGATTAGAAATTAGTAATCAGAAGGGAAATGTATAAGCATGTCTCCACCTGTAGTTGTAGAGATCTGTATAGCTCAATCAGAAGACAATCTGAATGGAGTGGAGTCTGTCATGAGATTTGGACAAATAATACAGGAAAGGCTGGTTAAAGATAGCTTCTGAAAGCATTAAACAGCAGCCTGAAAAATTTGAAATACATTCCACAAACAAGAATGTATCTCTGATGGTTTAGGCCAAAAGTATTCTTTGTATTGAGACTATGATAACCTGGCATGTCAAAGTCAATCATGCTAGCTCATCAGCTGAGCATTTGGGGTGTACTTTAAATGTTCCTGTTTGATGCAACTCATGATGTCACCTAGGTTTCCTGTGTCACTCCTGCTGAGAGGGCTGCCCTTGTCCTTCTAAGCTAACGTAGCTACTCTCTTTCTAGGCATGCATCTCTAAACTGAAACTTATCAAATCTTCTCTTGTTTTGAGCAGTAACAATGACAAAAGGAAAATTGATCCTTTCAATTTTTTTTTGAAAAGGAAATGTCTTTCTTAACTAAGACCTTCAAAAGCCCTTCTAGAGGCTCTGGAACTGGATATGAATATATTATTTTTAACAAGTAGAAGAAAATTAATGTTAATGGGCAGTCTTAAAAATTTAGAAACAATTCACCTTGGACAAAGCATTTTGTGAACAGTTCTATTTCTATTGGCCTAGAAAAATTTAGGAAGGTTCTGTAAATTAGTGTGTCTGCCTGAATAACTACATTTTAAAATGCCCCCTTAAATTAATGCCCTAATCTGTTTTGACATAGTTGTTACTACATGATTCCCATTTTACAAATGAGAGTAGTTTGACTAGCCTCCCATGTGGCTGGAAATATATGAGTTTGAAATGCAAGGATTTTTATCTGAAATAAAACTGGAAGATTTGGTACACTGATATATGAATATGTTTTTAATCATGAAATATGTAGAAACCACGTCTAAAAATAATGATTCGTCTAAGCATTGAGTCCACGAAGCCTGCCACTGTGGCACTGTTCCACAGCAGAGCAAAGTGTCTGATCTCTGGAAAGGAAAGCTACAGTTTCAGTCATTTATATGCATTTTAATAGACTTGCAATTGGATTCAGAATTCCAGCTGGAAATCAGGAGGAGAAAGTTGGGAAGTCCCTGGGTATTTCCTTTATATGGATTATTGAGAAACAAGCCACATACTGAAATAGGAGAGAGGCGGGAATCCCTAAAACGAAGGATTTGAGCAAGCCAAGATCTTTCAGAAGTTGTACTTAAAATGCCAAGCATCTGTGATCGAGCTGGAGAGGCTGATAGTTTTGACATTCAAAGTCTGATCATTAATACCATACTCATTCCAACCAGGGCAAAGTCACTATTTGCATTAACTAATATCTTATGAATGGGAGTCAAAGTGGCCATGGCAATACATGGAATATGGAGATCCATTTACTTCTCTGGCAGAAACCCAAAATCTTTCCATTTTCTCCTTTTCCGGGCACATTGAACACAGCTGGGAACCTGCATGTATATAAACAAGATAAACTGGATATTTTTTTCTTCTTCCTACATTTGTTAGTTTTAACATTCATAACTTTTGCTAATTACAAAGTGATTATAGCATATTACTTCATATTGCCAAAACAAACCAGTAAAATGTATAGAAATGTAGTGTTTTCCTACTTATTTCTTATAGAAATCTACCCTTATTTAATCACCAGAGTTTGAAATATTAAACGATATCATGGTTTGGTAAACTTTACCTAACCAGTGAACAAAAATTGAATGACGAAAACTGTTGTCTTTTTTCTTTTTTTGAGACTGAGCCTTTCTCTGTCACCCAGGCTGGAGTGCAGTGGCACAATCTCAGCTCACTGCAACCTCTGTCTCCCAGATTCAAGCAATTCTCCTGCCTCACCCTCCCAAGTAGCTGGGATTACAGGTGTGCACCACCATGGCTGGCTAGTTTTTGTATTTTTAGTAGAGACAGGGCCTGACAGATGAAAACTCTTATTAAGCTAATGGCAATTAAGAAGTCCATTGTTAGCAGGTCCAACAGGCTGTGCTCTGCAAGCACTTTGCTTCTGCTTTGCAGGAAGTGATTTCAAAGAAGTCCTTTTCATTTCCTTGGATATTCCTTATAAAATCTAACCCAATCATCCCGATTCATTAGTATCAGTCATTGTAACTAAGCGATTTAATTATTTTCTTAAAAATGCCTTTGATTTCTTACCATTTTCTTAGTAATTTTTTTATAGCCACCGCCAGGCCCTCCTCTCTCACACTAGAACATCCCCTTGGAATAAGCTTCCAGCTGCCGTCCCGAACTCCGTGACTGCTGCCCACTCTGCTCTCCTGTGCTCATGGGCCTAAATATTGGTCCTCGAATGCACAGGCTCTCTGGAGCCCATCCAGATTCTCGTTCCCATCCTTCCTTCCTGCTGCCTCCTTCCATACACACACACAGACCTCACACACACACACACACCCCCCACAGACACACAGACTATACACAAACACCACACACACAGAGACTACACACACACATACACACCACAGCACATAGACTACACACAAAAACCACACACACAGAGACTACATATACACATATCACAGACACACAGACTACATACAAAAACCACACACACAGAGACTACATACACACATACCACAGACTACACACAAAAACCACACACACAGACTATACACAAAAACCACACACACAGAGACTACACACACACATATACACCACAGCACATAGACTACACACAAAAACCACACACACAGAGACTACATACACACATATCACAGACACACAGACTACAGACAAAAACCACACACACAGAGACTACATACACACATACCACAGATAGACTACACACAAAAACCACACACCGACTACACACGCACACACCATACACACAGACTATACACAAAAACCACACACACAGAGACTACACACTCACACACAACAGACACATATACTACACTCAAAAACCACAGAGACTACATACACACACACATACCATAGACAGACTACATAAAAAATCCACATGCATCACATACACACACACACACAGAACACACAACACACAACACACACACACACAGCGATACTACACACACACAAAACACACACCCATTCAGTATGATATTGGCTGTGGGTTTGTCATAAATAGCTTTGATTATTTTGTGATATGTTCCTTTGATACCTAGTTCATTGAGGGTTTTTAGCATACAGGGCTGTTGAATATTGTTGAAGGCCTTCTCTGCATCTATTGAGTTAATCATGTGGTTTTTGTCTTTGGTTCTGTTTATGTGATGGATTATGTTTATAGACTTGCGTACGTTGAACCAGCCTTGCATCCCCAGATGAAGCCTACTTGATCATGATGAATAAGCTTTTTGATGTGCTGTTGCATTTTGTTTACCAATATTTTATAGAAGATTTTTACATCGATATTCATCATGGATGTTGGCCTGAAGCTTTCTTTTTTAGTTGTGTCTCTGCCCGGTTTTGGTATTAGGATGATGTTGGTCTCATAAAATGATTTGGGGAGGATTCCCTCTTTTTGTGTTATTTGGAATAGTTTCAGAAGGAATGGTAACAGCTCTTCCTTGTATGTCTGTTAGAATTCGTCTGTAAACCCATCTGGACCTGGGCTTTTTTTGGTTGGTAGGCTATTAATTGCTGCCTCAACTTTAGCCCTTGTTATTGGTCTATTCAGAGTTTCAATTTCTTCCTGGTTTAGGCTTGGGAGAGTGCAAGTGTCCAGGAATTTATCCATTTCTTCCAGATTTACTGGTTTGTGTGCATAGAGTTGTTTGTAGTAATCTCTAATGGTAGCTTGTATTTCTGTGGAATCAGAGTGGTGATGTCCCCTTTATTGTTTTTTTATTACGTCTATTTGATTCTTCTCTCTTTTCTTTTTTATTAATCTGACTAGTGATCTATCTATTTTGTTGATCTTTTCAAAAAACAGCTCCTGGATTTGTTGATTTTTTGAAGAGTTTTTTGTGTCTCTATCTCCCTCAATTCTGCTCTGATCCTAGGTATTTCTTGTCTTCTGCTAGCTTTTGAGTTTTCTGATCTTGATCCTCTAACTCTTTCAATTTTGATGATAGAGTGTTGATTTTAGAGCTTACTTTGCTCCTCATGTGGGCATTTATTCCTATGAATTTCCATCCAGACACTGCTTTAAATGTGTCCCAGAAATTCTGGTATGTTATGTCTTTGTTCTCATTGGTTTCAAAGGACATCTTTATTTCTGCCTTCATTTCATTGTTTATCCAGTTGACATTGAAAATGTTCCCTTTGAAATCTGACACAAGACAATGACGACCTCTCTCACCACTCCTATTCAATATAGTATTGGAAGTTCTAACAAGAGCAATCAGGCAAGAAAAAGAAATAAAGGATACTCAATTAGGAAAAGAGGAGGCCAAATTGTCTCTATTTGAAGATGACATGATTGTATATTTACAAGACCCCATCGTCTCAGCCCCAAATCCCCTGAAACTGATAAGCAAATTCTGCAAAGTCTCAGGATACAAAATAAATGTGCAGAAATCACAAGCATTTCTATATACCAATAGCAGACAAAAGGAGAGCCAAATCAAAAGTGAACTCCCACTCACAATTGCTACAAAGAGAATAAAATACCTAGGAATACAACTAACAATGGATGTAAAGGACCTCTTCAAGGAGAACTACAAACCCCTGAACAAGGAAATAAGAGAGGACACAAACAGATGGAAAAACATTCCATGCTCATGATTGGGAAGAATCAACATCATGAAAATAGCCATATTGCCGAAAGTAATTTATAGATTCAATGCTATCTCCATCAAGCTTCCAATGACCTTTCCAGAAATGGAAAAAACAACTTCAAATTTCATATGGAACCAAAAGAGAGCCTGCATAGCCAAAACAATCCTAAGCAAAAAGAACAAAGCTGTAGGCATCATGCTGTCTGACTTCAAACTATACTACAAGGCCACAGTAATCAAAACAGCATGGTACAGGTACCAAAACAGAGACATAGAACAATGGAACAGAACAGAGGCTTCAGAATCAACACCACACATCTACAATCATCTGATCTTTGACAAACCTGAGAAAAACAAGCAATGGGAAAAGGACTCCATGTTTAATAAATGGCTTTGGGAAAACTGGCTAGCCATGTGCAGAAAGCAGAAACTGGGCCCCTTCCTGACACCTTTCACTAAAATTAACTCCAGATGGATTAAAGATCTAAACATTAGATCTAACACCATAAAAACCCTAGAAGAAAACCTAGGCAAAACCATTCAGGACATAGGCATAGGCAAGGACTTCATGGCTAAAACACCAAAAGCAATGGCAACAAAAGCCAAAATAGACAAATGGGACCTAATTAAACTCTACAGCTTCTGTAAGGCAAAGGAAACAATCATTAGGTTGAACTGGCAACCAACAGAATGGGAAAAAATGTTTGCAATCTACCCATCTGACAAAGGTCTAATATCCAGAATCTACAAAGAACTAAAACATTTTACAAGAAAAAAACAAACAAACCCACTCAAAAGTGGGCAAAGGATATGAACAGACATTTTACAAAAGAAGACATACATGAGGCCAACAAACATATGAAAAAAATGCTCATGATCACTGGTTGTTAGAGAAATGCAAATCAAAACCACATTGAGATACCATTTCACACCAGTTAGAATGGCTATCAATAAAAATTCTGGAGACAACAGATGCTGGAGAGGATGTGGAGAAATAGGAACACTTTTACACTGTTGTTGGGAGCACAAATTAGTGCAACCATTGTGGAAGACAGTGTGGTGATTCCTCAAGGACCTAGAAATAGCAATACCATTTGACCTACCAATCCCATTACTGGGTATATACCCAAAGAATTATAAATTGTTCTATTATAAAGACACATGCACACGTATGTTCATTTTGGCACTGTTTACAATAGCAAAGACCTGGATCCAACCCAAATGTCCATCAACAATAGACTGTATAAAGAAAATATGGCACATATACACCATGGAATACTATACAGTCATAAAAACCGATGAGTTCGTATCCTTCATAGGGACAAGGATAAATCTGGATACACATACACCACATAGACTACAAACATTCACATATTCACCACACACACAGATACACACACATGCATACATATACAGGCCATACTCCACACAAACACAACCTACACGTGTACACCAAACACACATAGACTTCACACCACACACACACATCACATACACATAGACTACACACACACAGACTACACACACACACACACTCACCACACACAGACTACACATACATACATCCCACACACACTAAACATGACTAAAGCCCTTTTCCAACTTTTATGGACATCGCCTTACTTTTCTTTAGTTTTATCACCCAAGTATGCTTCCCTATACACTAGAATTTAGTTTTCCCATTTATTTTTATTATCTTGTAATAATTTAAAAAACTCAACACTATTTTCTTTCTTGGTATTAATTTCATATAAAGGCTTCAGTAGGCTGTCCCTGTGTTTCAGTCAACTTATGCACACTGTCTCTATATCTCTATTGCATTATCCATCCCATCCATATGTAAACCTCCATCCCTACCCCTATCCCCATCAATCTATCAGTCTACCTATTTAATTATCCATCTCTGTAATCTCTCTGTCTCCCTACCTGTCTATATCATCCACAGGTAGATTTTATTGGACCTCTATAGTTATCTTGATTTCTGAGCCGTTAGGCATAATAGCTCTCTGTTATTTTCTGGTCTTTAAATTTTGATGTAAGTTAACAACTACGACACTGAAGTTAGGGAGAAAAGCAGTATAAACTATATTTGGATTTGCTAATACTTGTGGATACTGATTTGATACAAGAAAAAAATCTCTTCTGTTAAAGGATTGTTGTCAAAATCCATAAAGATTACGTTCAGAAAGATCACTTTTCATTCCAGGAAGTACTCCTGAAAATAATATTAAGGACAATTCAGAGAGTAATTTTCTTTAGAGGTGTTCAGATGATTTGAAAACATTATCTTCTTGTTCTTAATATAGAATTTAAGGGTATTGAATCATGAGTAAGTTATGAAAATCTTATTTTGAATCAAACAAAAAAGGGAAGAAAGAAAATATGATGAAAAGTAAGCAGAGTAAATAAGAATGTAACCTGACACAGACTCTAAGAATTCCTGTAAGAATTCATTATCTCTGACACCAGACACCTGATTTTCCAATGACGAAAGTAAGCCTGAAAAAGCCAGGGCAAAACACTTGCAAGCTGAAAAAGCACATCTCCTTAAGTTTTAAATCAAAATAAGACAGAAGGCAATGAAGCCAGCTAAGAAATTCTACCATGGGTTTTTAATGTATAGTTATGATTGGAACTATCTTCCTCCTGGCAGGACCAGCTGAGGGTTAAGGGACTTTCATCATTACTGAAGCAAAATTATGTGACCAATGTCAGGGAACTGAGATATTTCCAAACAGGATGGGTAGGTTTGCCTAAGTTGTATAGCCTACTGCCTCATGGCAGCGGCACTTTTGTTGACAAAGTCAATGTAAAAAGCACAAAGGGAAGGCCCATTTGGAAGTCTGAAGTTTTTCTGGTGATGTCCATCACTTATATTTATTCAATTCTACATTCAAATGAAGTACTTGAATGCTATCATATTTAAAATAAGGTATTTATGTTTTAGGTTAGAACTGCATGGCAGTGTGAAGTGTGACTCTGAAGAGCAATCTCTCTGTGGCTAACTATAAGGGTTGGCTATTATGTAAATAACATCTGTAAAGGATCAGTAATGCATTGTATTGTTGAAGTACAACAAATATGATATTTTGATTTATTTCAATAGTCGCTGAATGTCATTCCTCTCTTCAGAACTGTGAGTGTAATATAGGCTTCCTGCTTGTTTTGAATTAAAACCGTTGCTTAGGAATGATACTGGAGTGTCAGGACAATATCGTTCACCAATAAGTTGACTTTGGTACTGTGTATGTGGGCTTGGAGTACAAACAAGATTTATTTAGGTTGAAAGTACAATATAATAAAATGAGATTAGTAAAATCTGCAAATACACATCTACCCCAGTTCCTCATATTGGGGTTTATTAAGGAAAATGGTAGGTCTCGGTGAGTACAAATTTCATAATACAGAGTACATAAAAATTGCTAAAGTGGTCTCTACTTATAATAAGGGTTTTCTTTTCACTTAAAAATCTGACAGTTAAGCTTACTTGGCACTTACTTGATAGTTTGTTTGGTTATTGGCTTGTTGATAGCTCCACTTACATTTTAAGGGCTAGTTAATTCATTCAGGTCACCTAAAAGCAATGAAGAAGAAATTGTTTTAGGACTTTGAACTCACAGAGATATATACGATGCAGTTTATTTATTTATTTCCCATTTATTTATTTTATTGCATTTTAGGTTTTGGGGTACATGTAAAGAACATGCAAGATTGTTGCATAGGTACATACGTGGCAATGTGATTTGCTGCCTTCCTCCCCATCACCCACCTCTGGCATCTCTCTCCTTGCTATCTCTCCCCAGTTCCCCACCCCCCACCGTCCCTCCCCTATTTCCCCCCAACTGACCCCAGTGTGTAGTGCTCCCCTCCCTGTGTCCAAGTGTTCTCATTGTTCAACACCCGCCTATCAGTGAGAACATGCGGTGTTTGATCTTCTTCTCTTCTGTCAGTTTGCTGAGAATGATGGTTTCCAGGTTCATCCACGTCCCTAAAAAGGACACAAACTCATGGTTTTTGATGGCTGCATAATATTCCATGGTGTATATGTGCCACATTTTCCCTGTCCAGTCTATCATCAATGGGCATTTGGGTTGGTTCCAGGTCTTTGCTATTGTAAACAGTGCTGCAATGAATATTCGTGTTCACGTGTCCTTATAGTAGAACAATTTATAATCCTTTGGATATATACCCAGTAATGGGCTTGCTGGGTCAAATGGAATTTCTATTTCTAGGTCCTTGAGGAATTGCCACACTGTCTTCCACAATGGTTGAACTAATTTACACTCCCACCAACAGTGTAAAAGTGTTCCTATTTCTCCACATCCTCTCCAGCATCTGTTGTCTACACATTTTTTAATGATCGCCATTCTAACTGGCATGAGATGGTATCTCAATGTAGTTTTGATTTGCATTTCTCTGATGACCAGCGATGATGAGCATTTTTTCATATGTTTGTTGTCCTCATGTATGTCTTCTTTTGTAAAGTATCTGTTCATATCCTTCGCCCACTTTTGAATGGGCTTGTTAGTTTTTTTCTTGTAAATCTGTTTTAGTTCTTTGTAAATTCTGGATATCAGCCCTTTGTCAGATGGGTAAACAGCAAAAATTTTTTCCCATTCTGTTGGTTGCCAATTCACTCTAATGACTGTTTCTTTTGCTGTGCAGAAGCTGTGGAGTTTGATTAGGTTCAATTTGTCTATTTTGGCTTTTGTTGTCAATGCTTTTGGTGTTTTGGTCATGAAGTCCTTGCCTACACCTATGTGTACACAGCATGGTGGGTTATTTTTGAAAATGCAGAGGTAAAAAGTTCACATGTATTTTGCATGTATGTTTGTGGATAAAAAGAATAGAGAAAATTTGGACTCTAGCTTTGTATTTTGAGGAATTTACTTAAATTTTCTTATTACTATCATGATTTCACACCAGTTCTAGAAGCATATTGTCACATAGATCTGAAATTGCTTTTACAAACAGTTGAAAGATGTTTTGAGAAACTGTTTATGGCTGCTCTAAGACATTAAGCTTCTGAAAGTCGCAAGTATGATTTTTGTCTTTATCAGATCATTAACTCTATGAAAAATAAATGATGTCTTCTCATCTCAGTATTTCTCTCTGTTTTGCATTAATGTTGACATGAATTAAACTGAAAGAAATTGAACAAGTATAAAGTGTTCCTACATCTAGATTTATTTAAGCTGGATCCACAGAATGACTCTTCTACACTTACTAGAATCCTAACCACCCACTAAAAATGGGGGCGATGCTGCCCACCTTAGCGAATTTTTGAAAGGGTTTGGTAAATCAGTGCTGTCAGGATTCTTAGACCTGGCAGAGGCTTCCTCCCGCCCCCTCAGCTCCCACACTGACTTAACCACCAGGCCCTGTTGATTCTGTTTGCAAGGGTCTTTCTAATCCATCCAGCTTTCTCCTTCTCTACCACACTTTGATTCACCACCACTGGTCATCTGGAATACAGAAACCAGCTCCTAACCAACCCTCTGCCTCAGCCTTGCTCCATTCTAATAGCGCCTCCACTCTCCAACAGGGGGTCCCTCCCTCTCAAAACACAAAGATCACTAGATCACCCCTTATATAAAACCTTTCAGAGGCTTCCCCAGTCCTCAAGATAAAGTCAAACCCCTTCTTACAGCTTACAAAGTCATCTTTGATCTGAGGCTGTCTCATTCTCCATTGTGGTCTCTGAGATTTTTCTCTAGCACTCTAAGCTTAAAATATAGTATTTATGGATGAATAGCTGCAGAAAATGGATTTCATGAGTTTAATAAATCTGTAACTAACATTTTTATAACTTGCAGGCTAAAATGTTCTGCAAGCCTGAGGCCAGAACAAACAGTGGACGTATTTAGATGAAATTAGACGACAGTAAAACATCAGTTGGTAATAGCACCCTGGGAAATCACTTGTTTTTTCCACATTTTGGGTCCTTATGTGCAATACGAGGGCCTCTTGGGCAAGGTAATTTACCAGGTCTTGAAAGACACCAGGCTGGTGTGCATGCATTGACTGTGGATGCGTATCGTGCACACATGTTATGTATGTGTATTTGGAATGTGCACTGTAAACAGATATTGTGTCCACGTGTGTACACTCACGTAGTATGTGCATATCATGCACGCATGTGCAATCAAGCTAAGTCATGTGTCACTAGAGGCCAAGTCTGAACTCACACAGTAACTCCTTTCTGGGAGCTGCAATTTACATTTTGGTCCATATATTTGAATTGTTAGCGAGAGTTACCCACTAAGATGTTAAAGAGCCTGATTTTAGTCATCATTTATTGAGCTAACTCTACCACACTGCGAGCACCCTACATGCACCTTTTCATTTAATTCTTATAATAACCCCTTTAGATGAGTGCCTTTTAGCCTGGTATTGCAGAAAAGAAAACGGAGGCTTGGGGATGCAAATCTTGCCTCACCGACAGAAAATGAAAGAAACAAACAAAACGAGGATTTTAAAGCCCAGGCTGTCAATGGCTTAAGGTTTAACAATGTGGCATACTCTTCCTAAACCCCCGCCTTCCTGCACACCATGACAAACATTCTGCTCGGTTGGTCAATTCTCTTTCAAATCGTGCGTCTTCTCTGAAACGTTGTGACCTAGGACAGAAAGGATTTGAGAGCAGGAGGCTGCTGGCTACCCATGGGACCCCCCTGCCACTGGGGCAGACACCACAGTGGCTCTCCACCCTGCCCTCATATGGTAGTGTGAGAGGGATTCACCTTGCAGCCTGTCCACCGCTAAAGGCCAACTCTGAGTATTTCCCCTGTACCAATCCCAATAATGATAAAGGCAGTGACCATATGCCTGGTATTAGGGCCTGAGTTCTAAGTATCACTAGCATCCATATTTATCAAATGTCAGTGCATCAGACATAGCTTTGGTAAGATGTTTGCTTTATCTTCGTACCTCCGTTCTGTTGTGTGATAGACTCACTTTTTTCATTTAAATGAGCAAATTAAAAAGGAAATCTTATTGTGCTAAAGCAGAAAGGGGGAACCAGTACCAGCTGTCATAAATGTGAGGTGAAGAAATCCATGCACAACTAGCTACATGTGTAAAATTGAGAAAGTCCATCTGTGAGCCACGTCAACTCATCAGCTCTATTAAAGCACTATGTGCTACACTGCGCCTTAGGAAACCTGCGTCTACCTTCTTATTCATCACTGATTTTCAGGGTCTTGGAAGATTGAACATATTATCTCCATTTTACAGATGCGGAGACTGAGAGAGTCTAAGTAAATTGCCAAAATCTGATGTCATTTTTCTCATTCCAAAGCACCTGATTTTTCTACTGTGAATCCAGATATAGGTTAATTAGATTCATCTTATGCAATGCTTTTCTACGGTAGACACACATTTTTTGTGTCTATGCTGTTTATGCTCTTTATCTTAATTGTCATGGTAAGTAAATGTAAAAACCTTAAACATTTCTGTATCAGAATTTGGGTCATTATGCACCTCAGAAAATTCTCCTTAAAAATGAGACTCTATTTTTTAATATTCCTAGCTTTCAAGCACTGATGTTTAAGGCTGTGTGTTGTCTCGCCTGACGTTCATGCAAACTGCAGAGTGCTCGCTTAGAAAACTCCCAAGGAAGGAATGAACCTATGTGTGTCTGTGGGTCTGCGGGAATGGCCTCAAAGCGAACCATTTTCAGCTAAAATGATGAAACTTCTCGTTTGTTTTGGGAGCCCTTTCAGCCGTGCACCTCATCCGCAGATCCCCTACATTCAGAGTGGGGGAACTACAGAAACAGCACGACCCATGAGGCCACCACGTGTCACGCTGAGTGCTGGCTTTTATGCCACAGCACAACGACATGACACATTGAGACATTTGAACTAGAATGTGTAAGACTTTACATCTGTTACCTTCAAGTCTCACTGGGAAAGAAAGAGGAAGTTACTGCAGACGGTGTTAAATAAGAGGAGAGAGAGTGAGAGAAAAGGAGAGAGAGAGAGAGAAATTTTATTACTCAAGTCATCTGTTCCTGACCACATAGCGCCTTAATATTCATAACTATACTCAGGGAGACAGAACTGGGGGGCATTTGCCTAAGAGTCTGCTTCTGGGTTTCCACCTCTCAGGAAGACCAGAAGCCCTCATCAGGGGCTTTCTGCAACAACACAATGCTGAACTGAGTCTTCCCATCACGTCATGTTTAAAAACATCCATATTTTTACAGTGATAATCTTAATTTAATTCAGAGGTTGTGGTGAGCTTAGATCGTGCCATTGCACTCTAGCCTGTGCAACAAGAGCAAAACTCTGTCTCAAAATATATATATATATATATATATATATATGGTTACAGCAAGGATGAAGACACCCATTGGAAGCCTGGCAAATAGCAACATAATGCCTGTAGCAAACAGCCAGGGTCCTGGAAGCACTTCTGCCTCAGTAGATACTGTGCAAGAATGTGAAAGGTGCTTCTTAAAATCTGCCAGCATACCAGGATTCACAACAGCTTTCTCAGTAGCAAATAAAATTAGGAGATATACACAAATGTATGTATATATATATATATATATATATATGTGTGTGTGTGTGTATATATCTGTACATATATACATATATGTTGTATATATATGTATATATGTACAGATATACATATATATACACATACATACATATATACATACATATATACATATATATACAGATATACATATATACAGATATACATATATATGTGTATATATATACATATATACAGATATACATATATAGATATACATATATGTGCGTGTATATATATATATATATACACATACACACACACACACACACATATATAAACATTTTTTTTTTTACAAACATCACACCTATTTAAAGAAAGGGGCCAGAGTGAGTTTCTATTTTTTTTTTCTTTTTTTTTTTTTTAAAGGCGGGGTTTCACCATGTTGGTCACGCTGGTCTTGAACTCCCAACCTCAGGTGATCCACCCTCCTTGGCCTCCAAAGTGCTTGGATTACAGGTGTGAGCCACCACGCCTGTTTCTTTAATCCATGTGACATCATGCTGTGTTGTGACAGGCTGGAATGCCATCAGTAATTACATACACACGGGCTCTTATGGGGTGGTAATGTCATGAAGATATCTAAAAGGCAGGGGGGCTTCTGAGGATGTTGTCAGAGGATGGGGAGAGCAAGGTGGTGTCCTCTGGATGGAGGGGAAGTAATACTAGGTTTGTACTTTTCTGCGTAGTGTTATGTTTTGCGTTTTCATTTGTATGGCTTTCAATTTCTTTATAAAATCAGATCACTAATCTCTTGACATTTTCATGTGTGGCTCTATACTATAAAGCAACATTCACAACTATTCTTTTTGCATGATGTACTACCGTTTACATGTTTTGAACTTCTCTATTTCTTCTCCTCTTCCAAGAAATGTTGAGCTTCGAATTGCATATGGATTATTTTTCACTCAGAGATTACCTTCTCAAAAAGTTCTACACACATTTCTAATTCCTTAAATGTTCTGTTACTGCTACTGCGACTACTACCAGTACTACCGCTGCTAACATTGAGCAGCTACTGCATGCCATGCCACGTACTCAGAAACATATATGCCTAATTTGTTATTCCTAAAAACCCCTGCAAGTCTGGCACCTAGCCAACATTACTACGTTATATTACAGATTTGGAAACGAAGTGTAAGAGAGAATAAATAACCCGTCTAATGTCACACAGTTACTAAGTGTTAGACCTAGAATGCTCCAAGAAATCTTGAAAATGGAAAAGGAAAGTCTTCAAGACAAGAGGATTCCTGGGCACTAGGAGAGGCAAAGTGGTGAGGTGAGGCTTGAACTGGCCACTGCCCCGTATGCACTGAGCAGCATTCTCAGTGTCTGCTTTCGAGGCAGCTCCTACCTCCTGTGGCCTTGTCCACACACTCCCCGTGTACACCAAATTCTGCCGGATTCTGCACTCCAAACCCTGACGGCTAGCTGTGGACTGAGTAGACTGAGATGGTTCAATTCGCCATTGCACGGATTCATTCTTGGGGTCCTTTGCGCTACAGGCTTAGCCATAGAACAAAAGAATTAAAATAACAGTATTTTTTTTTTTTTGGTGCAATACATCTTAGCAAGTGGAAAAGAAAATGTTGCAAAGGAAGAGATCCTCCACTCTTTAAGATTATAATTAAAACTTATCAACTTCTGCTGATTTTAGCCACCTACCTCCACCTGTCAAAGGATTTTCAAACTTATATCACTCTAAGCATTCCAGTAATCCAATAAGATGTGTTCCAAGCTCAATCCATGCTCCCTACAGCCACCAGGAAAATGGAGCTAAAATTGAATCTTACCACATGTTTTTTCTTAAAGTTCTTTATAGCTCTCCTTTATTTATATTTGTGTTGTCTAACAGGGTGTCCACTAGCCAGGTGTAGCTACTGAGCACTTGAAATGAGGTAGTCCAAATTAAGGTATGTGGTAATTGAAAAATACACACCAGATTTCAAAGACTTGATAGAAAAATAAGAATGTAGAATAGCTCATTAGCAACTTGTATTTGTTTACATGATGAAATGATAAAATTTTGGATGTCTTGAGTAAAATTGAAAATGTATCACAATTGACTCCACCTATTTCTTTTTACTTCTTTCAGAGTGGCTCCCAGAATGGTCTCCCATGTGGTCCTGAAGAACAACGGACAAAGGTGGTTCTCCTAAGAATAAAACCAGGGCAGCAGGTTAACTGATTAAGAGACTTCACAGCCAGCTGGAGAGCCCTTACTGTCCTTTCAGTTGTGGGACATTCACCAGGGAGAGTCTCCAAAGGGCAGTTCTTCCTGCTGCTTCAAAAGCAAGTCTCATTCTCTCTGTTTTTGCATATGGGGCACATGGGGAATGGTTTAACTTATCACTTGTCTGTAGATCACCCAGCCATGAGGCGCTCGATCAGGCCTGGCTGAAAGAACTGCATGTGGATGAGAGGTCCTTAACCTGGACCTTGAGCCGAGTGGACTATTCTGATGAATTTAGGAAGTGGTATGTTTCAGGAGGGCACGGACATTTTTATAGGCATAGGGATGGGAAAAGTAGCTGCAAAAAGAGGCAAGATGTAATCAGTGGTTGTTATTTTTGCCTTATAGCATCAATCATCTTCCCATCAAACACCTGCACTGCAGCGTCTTGGGGGAAGCTACCTCTTTCTTACATTCAAGAAATATAAATATTAAGTTGTGAAGGCATAGCATTTGATCTAGACTGGATAATTAGCCATTTTGGTCCTGCAATCAAGCATAAAGTTCAGACAGAAACAGGAGACCCAAATCAAGCCCATCAGGGCCAAAGGCATTTGGTACCTGAATTTAATCTGTGCCCACTAAAAAAGGAACTGTCGTCCCTCAGGTTCACCGGGAGGACCCAGCACGCTAGAACTGCCGTAGCTGCCTTCCAAGCAAGTAGTGCCTAGAATAAATTTAGGCCCCAGGCAGCTGAGCTGAGAGCTGAGGGAAGCCCTTGTCCTGTTAACTCTGTTTGAGACATGGGTCACGTTCTACCTCAGGAATTATTCATTTTTGTTTGTTTTTATTAAATGCATTTGAGTTAATGTTGCTAGTGACAGCATCTTTAAACCTTTAATCCAAATGATTGCAATATTCTTGCCAAAATGAGAGATATATGGTAATAATGAAAAGCCTGCAAAGCACTTTGGTTGTTTTTCATAATGCCTGCCTCATAGCATAGGTAACTGATTAGTGCTTCTAGAGAAAGAATTTGAAACACTAGACCAGATTAAAGACTAGGAAGGAGAGAGTGCTATTTTATTTTCAATATTTATGTGGCATAAAATTAAACAAATCTGGCTTGAATTCTTCTTGGAGCTTGTATTTATTATCTTTAAATTCAATGTATATTTCTAGATGTGAATCTGGCATTTCTACTACACTGTGAATGTTTCCAACTTCTTGGGGCAGGGAGTGAGATACACATATGAGTGTGCACATGTGCAGGCCGACTCGTGTGGGCACATGAGTGCACACACACACACACGTGTGCACGCGCGCACACACACACACACACACACACACACGTTTTCCAAGAAGCATAATTTTTAAATTTGAAAATGTCATCTCAAAAATTCTGAGTGAGAATATGCCTTTAGAAGGTCTCTTCTTACAGATACTGGCCAATATAAAAATGCACATTGATAACACCTGCAAAAATTCTGCTGAAGGCAGCATAAAGACCACCTAATCTTACCACAACTATTTGGTTACAAATATAAAACTTTTGTAATAGTATTATTTAAATTTATGTCATTGTAAAGTTGCCTGCCTTTTTTTTCCACCCTAAAACATACACATGCTGTCTGAGACGTTAAAAGAGTGAGCTGAATGTCGGCTGCTTGGACAAATGTGTTGTATTAATCTTGTGTAATATTTGGAAAATACAACGAAGTACCTACATTTAGAATATGCTGAAATATTGAATGGAAATTGACCGTTGAAAAGCTAAGCTTTGTTTATATTTTCTAAGGGGATATATCTTGGGCTGTAAAAAAAAAAATAAAATAACACTTTTTCTTTTGTGATTTGGTTAAACTTCAGGTGGAAAGGAAGCATTAACATAAAGCCTGAAATACTGGTCTGCAAAAGGTCATAACAGAACGTTGTGTATTATGTTATCTGTAGTATTTATCAATTGGGGAGTATCCAATATCACATCCACATAGCTTCTCCTGTGGCATAATGAAGCTGTTTATAAGACTCCCGTGGTGATGTCAGTACAGGAAGGTAACTAGGTGAATAGAGGTTGGTTGCCTCAGGAAGAGAAGAAGTGCCAGCATGAAACAAAATGAGAAGGAAACCTGGCATGCTCCTGTCTGCTGTTCATCTCAGATTATGCCATATTCATTTTTATAAAAACCTGAATAACGTCATGAAAATTTTAGGGCCTGCTGCATACGTTACCTACATCATCATTACCGTATCTTAATACATTTTCAATGTGAAAATAGATCACACAAGGGTGAAACTTCTTAATCTCTACCAGCTTCTAGCACTTTAGAAAACTTAAAAGACTTTATTTTTATTTTATATTTTTGCAGCTGGAGTAGAAATTAATCTAAGCATAAATTCTAAGTGCTGGGTCGCTGAACAACTTGGAAGTGTTTAGTAAAGTTGATGAATAGTCAATTGTGAGACCAGCAGAGTGTCTCACGCCTGTAATCCCAACACTTTGGGAGGCCAAGCTGGGTAGATTGCCTGAGCTCAGGAGTTTGAAACCAGCCTAGAAAACATAGCAAAACCCTGTTTATGCCAAAAATAAAAACAAAATTGCTGGGTGTCGTAATGTGTGCCTGTGATCCCAGCTACTCAGGAGGCTGAGATGGGAGGATTGCTTGAGCCTGGGAGGTGGAGGTTGCAGTGAGCCAAGATTGTGTCACTGCACTCCAGCCTGAGTGACAGAGTGAGTCTCTCTCTTCTCTCTCTCTCTCTCTCTCTATATATATATATATATATGTGTATATAATCAATTGCATACTTGTGATCTTGTGGTGTTGCCATAAAGATATGGAGTCTGTGCTGAATTACTTCCCATTTTTGAGATCTTACTCAATTTATACATCACTAGATAATAGCTATTATTGCCTTGTTTATAACCATGCTATTTAATCAATGATGTTTTGATGAAAATATTTACTATTTCTAAGATAATTTAGTTTCTACATCCTAGGATATGTTGATTCAACTTTATTTCTTTATAATCTTATAAATGTAAAAACCTGAGTACTGTAGTTTAAAACACTGACATTTTCAGTTCTGTGGAGGTGGTTTTCATAAGTAGATATACCCACCTAAATCAACTAATAATAACAGCAATTTCTCAGTACAGATTTCATATTCTTTCATTTATCTCAATTTGTTTTTGTAGACTAATCAAACAGAAAGTCAATGGTGAATGGATATCATGAAAATTCTACACAAAACTAATTTGCATTAATGCTCAATTCAGAATATCTTATTATTTTGGTCCTTTCATGATATAAACCATATCTAATATATATATATATATATATATATATATATGTGTGTGTGTGTGTGTGTGTGTGTGTGTGTTTATATGTAGAGAGAGAGAGAGAGAGAGACTAATGAACATGATGTTTCAGTTAAAAGAACTAAGACTAAAGGCTCCAGTCAAAAGCAAAAATTAACCGACAAAATTAAAAAAAAAATCCAACTATATGTCAATTATGGGAAATGTATCTAAAGCATAAGGTTAAAAAAAGGACAAAAAAGAAGATATATAAAGGAAATACCAACCAAACGAAATCTATGAAACTATGTTATTACCAGACAAAATTGATGTTAAGGCAAAGCATTACCAGAGATAAAGGGGTAATGAGGAAAGGTTCAGATGACAAAAGTTTCAGTTTACTAGGAAGACGTAATAATTTATAGATTTCAGGCAATTTTATGGCCTCAAATGTGAAAAGATAAAATTTACATAATTAGACAATGGAATAACCCACAGTTATTGTGGAAAATTTTGCAATACCACCCTTAATAATTAAAAGAGCCAGCAGATAAAAGCTCAATAAGGAAAGAGAAATTTAAAGAAAGAGATTAGCAAAGTTTACCTAATGGAGAAAAAGAGAGAGGAAGTGAGAGAGGAAGAGAAACAATGAAAATAAAAAAAGGAAGACGGAAGAGAAAGGAAGAAAAAAAGTAAGCGGATGAGAGGAGGGGAGCAATGAAGAGAGAAAAAATTTGAACTCAGTTGCAGAATGTATACTTTTTGCAAGCAAAGTTGGAACACTTTTCTAAATTTGAACATACCTTGTCCATAAAGCAACTCTCAACACATTCCAAAATGTTACAGTTACACAGAGTATGCTTTTTGACAACTATGCAGTTAAGGTAGAAATAAACAAAAAACAAAACAAAACAAAACAAAAAAAACAACCAAAAAAAAACTACAAAATACCCTTGTGTTTGGAAATCGAGAAATAAACATCTATGAATCCCATAAACGAAAGTAGAAATTAAGATAGAAATAAAATATTTTGAAGTAAATCATAGTGAAAATACTATATATCAGGATTCTTAGGATATTAATAAGGCAGTATTTAAAGGAAAATATATATTTATGTAAATGTATTCTGAAGCCTACAAATTAATAAACTGAGCACCTGTCTCACAAAATGAAAAGAAAAAGATACTGACAAAATAAATCAAAAAATAAATTTAAAAATCAAAGAAAAAAGTTAATAAAAATCAGAATTAAGTTAATAAAATGAAAAACAAACACAGAGAAGATCAACAAATCCAAATGGTGTTTTTTCCAAATGAATAAATTGATAGACCTTGGTGAGACTGATCAAAGAAAGAAGGTGCAGATAATCAATTTCATGGATAAAATGGATCAGTCCTTATATCAAACAGTTAATAAAGTAATATTATGAGCAACTTTAAGCCAATAGAATAGAAAATTTACTTGAATGAAATATTACACAAAAATAAAACTCATCAAATTTGTCCTTTCGTATCGTAGATAACATGATTAATCTTTAATATAAAGAATTAAATTTCTAAAACAAGCAAAAAAACATATTCACTAAGAAAGTGTTAGATTCATATAATTTAACCCCCAAGATTTTTCCAAATATTTAACAGAATAAAATTAGAATCATACATAATTTTTTCCTGACTTTATTTTATTAACTAATCTTTTAAAGAAGTTAGACAAAATTATAAGCTACTCTCTCATAGAGATAAAACACCTGAAATGAAGTATTCTCCAGATTCAAATGATATAAATTATTATCTCATTGATTTTTAAACCCGAATGCAAGAATAATTTCCCTTAAGAAAACCAGTATATTTTAACTAAAAATGGTTATTGAGGGAGATTAATAATTCAATAAATTTAATATATACATATGTGAGAAAATTAAAAATACATTCATAATGAAAACACTTAAGAATAGGAAACAACTGTCTATGCTGATAAAAGATTTTCACGAAAACAATAACAAACATCTTAATAGCGAAATGTTAGGGAGTTTCTCTTAGGTTCTGATTGAGGGAGAGGATGTCTCTAGCGTGTATTTCTTTTCAGTATTGCATGGATTTCCTAAACAGGATATTAAAAATTATAAGTTATATAGTGTATTGAGTTTAAAAAAGAATAGGTATAAGAATTGGAAAGGAAAAAATAAGTTTAAAAGAAGAAACAAAACTGTAATTATGTTTATATGCGCTGATGGAAAGTCTCCTAAAAGATCTATATTAAAAAAAACTATAAGAATTAGTGAGAGTTTGCC
The DNA here is from genome assembly GCF_009761245.1 of Sapajus apella. Taxonomy (NCBI): domain Eukaryota; kingdom Metazoa; phylum Chordata; class Mammalia; order Primates; family Cebidae; genus Sapajus; species Sapajus apella. The sequence goes on from NW_022436971.1 coordinate 20,020,172, forward strand.
AAAGTTGATGAAAATAAAATCAATCTAAATCAGTTTTAAAACCTTTATTTCTCTATGCCAATAACAAATAAAATAGACATTAAAAAATACTACTTGTAATAAAGATGCAAAAATCCATGAGACTAGAGACAAATTTAACAAAATATGTAAGACATCTGTGTAAAAATATCCACCTTTGTTAATGACATTAAAGACCACTCATGGAGAAATACACTACGTTGCTTTATTGGAAAACACAACAGTGAAAGGCATATATTCAGTGCAATAGCAAACAAAAACCCAAAAGGAGGTTTTTTTTTATATGATTCTAAAGGAATTATGAACATTAATATAACCAAAATAGTTTTCCTGTTTTAAAAGAAGAACAAGCTGAGAGATTGTGATGTATCACTATCGAAGCTCTTTATAAAGGCACAGCAATAGATACAATGTGTCAGCTCACCTGAAGATAGACAAATAGACAAATTGGCAATAATAGAGAGCCCAGAAATAGAGCCGCATGCCTGACAGGATTTATGATGATTACAGCTTTGAAAATCAATGGGAAATTACAGTTTTCAATAAATGGAACCCAGTTGATATGGGATCCATACAGCAACATAAACAAATTGGAATCTCTGTTTCATACACAAATTTACAGATATTGTCAACCTAAATATAGACAGTGAAGTGAAATAAAATAAAATTTGACATACAAATATAGAAAAACTTTATTACCGTTATTATTAGGATAAAGAAAGGCATTCTTAAAAAGGCACAATAAAATACAAGTCTTAAAAGGAAGGTCTGAATGATTGGACTAAATGAATAGCAAATGATTTTATTTATTAGAGGGATTTAAAAGGAGTGGAGTAAGTCACAAATGGGAGATTACATTTGCATCTAATTTATCCGACAAAAAGTTTCATACCTAATGAGATTTCCACAAGTCATTATTATTATTAAATGACAAGGAATTCAAAAGTAATATGGGCAGAGACTTAATAACCAGTCACCTTTCAAAGGGGTATACATATGTCCGAAAAATCTGTGGAAAAATGATTTATGATATTAGAAATTGAGAAAAGGCAATTTAAAATCAGAAGGCGATAGCACATATTCACTGAACTCACAAAAATTACAACAACTGACAAAAGCAAGTATTGCTGAGCACACAGAGTGATGGTAACATACCATGCTTTCGGAAAAGCTTCTGGACCATATATTATTAATAGGCAACTCCATTTCTGATCATGGACAATTAAGCATATTTACAACCAGATAAATGTACAAGAATGCTTCTTGCAGCCATGTCTATGAATAGCTAAAACTGGAGATAATCCAAATAACCATTATCAATCTAATGGGCAAATAACTTGCAAAATACTCAATGAAACATTGTGCAAAAGTGCAAGGACTACATCCTATGAAACATGGGTAATTAAAAATATTGTTGAGTAAAAGAAGCAGGGAATGAAAAAATTCATGTTGTGTGCTTCCATTCAAAAAAGCTCAAAATTAAGCACAACTCAAATAGAATATTTGGTGACACAGACATGAGTGATAAGATCGTGAGCAAAGAAAGGACGTGATTGTCATTAAGTCATGATAGTGGTTCCGTGAATGGACAGGTGACATCAGGATGGGATGTTGAGGGGCATCAAGGGTTCCGGCAGAGTTCTCGCTTTTGCTGTGGGTAATGTTCATGTGGGGTCTTACAATGATTTGTTAAACAATATATCTTGTTTTATTTACTTTCCTGGATGTGTATCTCACAATGAAATATTTTAAAATTCTATAATAATAATTTGTGAAAGAAAAATTATATATTCTATATAGAAATTCTTGCTGATCCTGGTACTTAATGAGAGGAACCGTGAAAACTTAGTTATGTTTCATGACGCTTAAAAATGCCAGTTGTACTTGTCACTTACACACTGCGATATATACCACATTTCTATCTACATCTATAGATGTAGGTGTAAATATAGATTCAGAGGTAGACATGGAGTAAGGATAGATGTAGCATTGTGCCGCTACATTTATATTCTTTGACAATCTGAAGTGATTCAATTTGAGTTTTTCTGACATCAGATAAAATTAACAAACTTGAAATTTTACAGTGCTAAAGTACCTGAAACTCAGCTGTTACTGCATTTCCTATGAAAGAAAACATTTTAAGATCCTTCTAATGTTTGAAAGTTGCTTATTGAAAGCTTTGCAAAGATTCTTTGAATGCATTTGCACACTAATTTTCAAATGAGGCAGGTAGGAAGTTTATTGATGTGGGACCCTCATATTTTCTAGAAGCTTATTCATAAATAAACACAGTTCTTTGGCCATACTTTACCATTCACCAAGAGATATCTATGGGACACAGTTTAAAATAATAGGACTATTTTCCACGGAATACAAAGATAGATTCCACTAGACGATGTGGGTTTGAATCTGGGAACTGAGGTCATTTGCACTTTGCAACATCTTCAGTTTCCATGCCTATAAGCTTCAGGGTGTGATACTCTCCATTAACATATGAGAGCTGCCGATTGCCTTGACATGGGATGACATGGCCCCTGGCAAAATGTAGTTAGATTGTTTGGTTTAGTTTTTCTCTATTGCAGAGAAGCAAATTGTGTTAAAATAATGGAATGAAAGTTTATAATTTTAATATAGCAATCATGAGACTTTATGGTTCCTTTTGAGATTATGAATTATTTTATTTGTGAGGAATCATTTCTAAAAATAGAAATAAAATCTTGCCCTTTAATGTAGAATTACTGACTGATTGATCGCTTTAAATCCTGTGAAAATAATACTAAAAACTGCAGGAGCTACATTTTTACCATTAAGGAAGTTGTACTCCCAGTGCAAGTGGAAGTAATTGTAAGTTTCATCATTACAGGGGAGCTAGTCTGACTAAGGAGCTCTATATGTTGGTAGAAGCATCTTAAATGGTCATGAAGGAAACTTCCTAAACATCTTACCTGGTCATGAAAGGAATCTTTCTAAACATCTAGATGTGTAGCTTGCAAATGCAGCCTATTTCACAAAAGAAAATATCAACAATGCTAGGATATACTTTTTTTTTCAATTTTGTCTGCTTAGTAATTTTGTTAAAAAGAGAAATGGTACATAAGCGACTCCCTCCTAACTTTACACAATGTTCTCCATTGATATGGTCTGGCTGTGTGTCCCAACCCAAATCTCATGTAATCCCCCGAAGGTTAAGGGAGGGACCCAGTGGGAGGTGATTAGATCTTGGAGGCGGTTCCCCCCATGCTGTTCTCCTGAGAGTAAGTTCTCATGAGGGCTGATGGTTTTGTAAGTGGTGGTTTCCCCTGCACTCTTCTCTCTCCTGCTGCCTTGTGAAGAAGGTGCCTGCTTCCCCTTCTGCCATAATTGTAAGTTCCCTGAAGCCTCTCCAGCCATGCAAAACTGTGAATCAGTTAAACCTCTTTCCGTTATAAATTACCCAGTCTCAGTTATGTTTTTACAACAGTGTGAAAATGTATTAATGCACCCATTAACCTGTATGTAAAAATCTACATTCTCAGCAAACTGACACAAGAACAGAAAATCAAACACCACATGTTCTCACTCATAGGCAGATGTTGAACAATCAGAACACATGGACACAGGGAGGGGAGCATCACACACTGGGGTCTGTTGGGGGGAACTAGTGGAGGGACAGTGGGGGATGGGGAGTTGGGGAGGGATAACATGGGGAGAAATGCCAGATATAGATGATGGGGAGGAAGGCAGCAAACCACATTGTCATGTATGCACCTATGCAACAATCTTACATGTTCTTCACATATGTCCCAAAACTTAACACGCAATAAAATATATATTTTTAAAAATATACAAACTTTTAAGAATATGGTGCAATGTCATTTTAAAAGATATTACAAGAATATTGGCTCCGAAACCCTCTTATATCTCAGATGTGATACAAAGTCTTGCGGAATGTTGAGAAAGTTGACAGAAACGGCATCCTCCATTTTGCTGTTAGACCCTATTTGCTATGCTCTAGATTTGAGAAGCAGAAAATCTGGTTTTGAGCCCCCACTATGTGATTTACTGGCTGTTTGGCTTTGAGATTGTCTTCTCTAAATTCAGTAGAATAGGACAGGGTTATTGTGATGTGCTGGCAAAAAATGTGCCTGAATGTGTGAGAGAAGCCGGGGTGCACACTTTAGCTGGTGGGCACAGATTCTTCTCCAGCCACCCGTTTCCCAGCTAAGGATCCAGGGCTGTGCCTCTCTGCGTCCATCGTCAAACTTTTGATGAAGTTGCTGCTTCTCAGTTTTAGGTTTGTTTCCTTCAAACAGCTTTTAATTCAAATGTGCAGATGAGGATTGACTCAATCATGGAGATTTTATTTCAAGCTCCACAACCGCTTTCTTTGAGTGTTTTTACTGTATGATACGTATCTTTTAAAAAAATTTATTATTGCGGTGGTTGTATCTAATTTATAAAAAGGCTATGGAGTGAAGGTTTATGTCCCTCAAATACATATGTTGACAGCCTAACGTGATAGTGTTGGGAAGTGGGAACTTTAGGAGGCAGTTAGATCATAAGTGTGGAGAACCCATGATGGGATTAGGGTCCTTAGAACAAGGGAGGTAGTTCTCCCTACAGTGTGAGAATACAGGGAATGGAGAGCTGTCTGCAAACAGGGAGCAGGCCCTCCCCAGACACTGGGTTGGCTGGTGCCTTGATTTTTTAGCCTCCGGAACGATGAGAAATTCTTGTCTTTTGGTTAAGCAGCCAAGTCTATGATATTTTGTCATTATACCAGCCTGAAACTGACTAAAATGAAGAATATTAATGCTTATCTTTGAATCTCATAAAAACATTTCCCAGGACCAGCAACACAATTTGTGGGGTCCGGTAAAAAATGAGACGTATAGACCTTTGTTCAAAAAGCAATGAGAAGAGATATTAAAGCTATTAAAATACAAAGCCTTTTTCTTCTAAAGTACATTATTACTTAAAAATATTATAGAGATAATATGCATACATGCATATCAAAACATGTAAATTGCAGAAATTGATATTTTTGTGTCATAATTATATGCATTTAATACAGTCAATAATAATGCTTCATTATCTGATAACTTGATTATAAGGTTTTTATGGCTCAGTTTCTCCCAAATTTCCAAATTTATTTTTTACAAAATCAAAATTTGTACTTTTAGTAACTTCATTTTCAACTGATATAATCGAAAGTGAGGTCATTCAATTGCAGGATCGTAAACAATTTTCAATACTTTTTCATACTGAAAATGATATTTCTGCCAATGTTGCTGTACTGGAGCTGTTAAAAGTATTTTACAGGATGTGAAAAGATTGTGATAAAATTAAAATAAATATAAAAAATAAGTTTTATAAAAATAAATTATAAAATTTATAAAAAATAAAATTTATATTATTTCAAAATATAAATTTTAGTCCACATAGAACTGATTCTTGTGGAAAAAATTTCTAAAATGATTTAACTATTCATACAAACCAGCCTCACGTAAGTGTGTCTTTAATACTAAATATAAATGCATACAATAACATTTTATTGTTTCTTCTGAACTTTCTTTTAACTTGGTAAGTTGTACTAAAAAAACCTCCATGATTTGTGTACAATTTTAAATGCCTATGTATTCTCTCACTGTATCTTTATTATACAGGTATTGATTGACTTCCGACCTATGCAACTTACGCCATTCAACTTTACTACCACAATCGCTAGCCACGACTGCTCCGTGTCTGGCAGCGCAAACGTTGCCCAGCTGGGCGTACGACAGTGCGGACCAGCTTCCGGCAGCACTACCATCTCCGCGTGCACCATTTCAACTGTTATCCCAGACTCGGTACAGCAATTTGTGTTTTGTGTCCTGGATATTTTTCATCAAACCCCTCCCAATAAACTTCTTATACATTTCGAAGCAATGGACCCAAACATCGAACGATTTGCAAGGATTGAACGGATGGCGCACGATGTGTTTCGTCCGTATTGTGAAATTTATGAAGAAAAAAAGAAACATACAATTCAGACAAAGCTCATCATGTTTATGAAAAAACCAACTCTGGTAACCCCAACTGCTGCCTCAGATGATGACATCAATGATCCGCAGCCAAGCACCTGTGGCCAATAAAATGTTTCGTACATGTTTATATATTTTGATATGTTTTGCAATTGGGAAAATGTTTCCTATGGTAATTTTTACACCTGTATTTTGTATTTTTATATGCACCTGTATTTTGTAATTTTGTATGTTTTGCAAATATTAAACCAGTTGTACTGGTAATGCAGTGTTTTACTTAAACCTGATGAATGTAAAAATAAGAAACAAAATGGTGTAGAGCTGATACAAATGGCATAAAATGAACAAAGAAAATTATGATATATAGCAATAATGAAAGAAAATTATGATAAAATATGACTTAAATATTTTTATAACATCATTTCACAGTACTGTACATATAGCCTACTCAATTTACGACCAAATCATGTTACGACTGGTCTGTCGGAACCAGCCGTGGTCGTAAGTCGAGCACTAGCTGTAAAGGAAATAATTTTAAACTTGCCTTTCTTTTTAATAATTGGTTGATTCAAAGCTTCATGTAAAACTAATGTTCCTCTATGACAAATGCAAAATATTTCAGTTAATTTCTCTTTCTAAGCTTTCCTTGAAATGCTGAAGCAATTTTCAGAACTGGACATTATGAATGTATCTTCTGATACATATCCTAGAGATTTTTTTCTTGTCAGTACCTTTAAATCTAAATATTTTTGTTTAATGGTAATTCAAAGCAAATATTCCATATTTTTGACACTCTTTCAAAAAATTTAGCTATTCACATATTTTTGCTTTTATAGTAAATGTATTAGACATCCTTACAAATGTGCTTCTTTGAATATAACTACAAGTATTTCTGTTAGACAGGTGCTAAGAAAGGAATTCTGGGTCAAAATGATAGACATTGATATTTTTAATCAATGACCCCAAGCTACCATCCAAGAAAGCTGCTCTTAATTAGCTTCCCCAAAACACCTACTTCTCAAATGCTTTCCAGTACAGATTTTTCATGAAGGTGTTAAATTTTGGCAAGTCTGATGGGAAAATAAATTATATCTTATTAGTTTAAATTGCCATTCCTTGACTACTGATGAGATTGAGTATACTTGTATACATTCATATTTTTTGTTCAATAAATTTCCCATTTGTACTCTTTGCTCAACTTTTCTAGCTTTTATTTGTTTATATGTAGAACCTCTTTACATACGTTGTATATAAAGTGTTATCTCTTCTGTATGTTGTAAATTATTATCTCCAAGCTTGTTATTATTTTTTAGCTTAGTAGTCAACTGTGTCAATTTCTTTCTGTATTGGGTTCTGAATTTTGTTCCTTGTTTAAGAAGTTTCACCACTTTGAAAATTTTAGCCTATTATTATATTTTGCAGGATCATATTCAGCCCTTTAATTCACTTCTTAGATTTTGAGTGAGACATCAACCTGCAATTTGTTTTTCTGTTTCCCCCAAACAGCATTGTATTAGTCCATTTTCACACGGCTATAAAGAACTACCTGAGACTGGGTAAGTTATAAAGAAAAGAATTTAATTGGCTCACAATTCCATATGACTGGAGAGGCCTCAGGAAATATACAACCATGGCAGGAAGATGAAGTGAAAGCAAGGCACATCTTACAGCAGGAGAGAAAGAGCAAGGGGGAAGTGCCTCTTGAAAAGCATCGTGTCTCATGAGAACTCCCTCACTATCATGAGAACAGCATGGGGGAAGCTACCACTTCAGTTACCTCCCACCAGGTCCCTCCCTAATTCATGGGGATTATAGCTCCAGATGAGATTTGGGTGAGAACACAGAGCCAAACCATATCAAGCATATAAAATGCATTCCCCTACTTTGGAAAAAGAAACAAAATCTGGGATGTCGGTGGCATTTCTGATTTGGACATCTACTAAACTGGAGGAAAATCACAAGCGCCAATTCACTAGACCTGCCTGCAAATCTAAAATGGCACACTGGGAAATTCATCCAAACAAAACACTCTGCACTTTACCATCTATTCTTGTAACAATTGCTTAGAAAGAAATTAAAAATTATGTGCAATTGGTACTTGCCCTCACACAAGGAGATTGCCAGCAAATAGAAACCAGGTTATTATGTAGAAAATCACTTAACTACTCAGAATTGTTTAATGGGAGAATAGAAAGCCCTAGCCCAAAACGGGCTAGAAATGTGGATCTCAGAACCCATGCTTAGAAGTGACAACGACTCTTTGTTTATACCTATGCAAGAATCACACTCCACTTTAGTTGCTTGTTTCTCACTACGTTTATACATTTATGCATCAGTTACTTAGTCATGGTTAAGTATCATTTTCAACTAACCATTTTTATACACATTATAAACCTAGTTAAGGGTAGAATCACCTCACGAATAGCTACAGAAAGGAACAAAAAATTACCGACAATTGTGGTCAAGATTCAGAAGCACGGAGTACACAGACTGGAAAAACACCCGTCTTTACACACCAGGAGCTGCAGGAAGCTTCCCATGTGTAGGCTTCATAGGCACCCAGTGACTTCTGACTGAGTAATTGATATCTAATTACAACATTTAAACCTTGGGTATACCATAGGAGACAATGGTATATCTATAGGAAAAGACAGCAGGCACTCATTGGTTGATTTAGGCTTGGGGATGTCAATACTGTGATTTCTGCTGTAAGTGGTTCATATGGAGAGGGGAAGCCACCTTAGAACCATAAAATCATTCATGGAGGTCAAAATCTTTCCAGAAATGTCAGCAGTGTAAATAAATTCATCTTTCCTGTGCAGCATTGTCTTCAGGGAAGAGAAACCATTTACAGGGCTAGTATTTAAGATTAGTCTCAGGTTGTTTTTTTTTTTTCTTTTTTTTTTTTTTTTTTTTAGGTGAAATCTCACTCTGTCACCAGGCTAGAGTGCAGTGGCGTGATCTTGGCTCACTGCAACCTCCACCTCTCAGGTTCGAGTCATTCTCCTGCCTCAGCCTCCTGAGTAGCTGGGACTACAGGTGCATGCCACCACGCTCAGCTAATTTTTTTTGTATTTTTAGTAAAGTTGGGGTTTTACCATGTTGGCCATGAAGGTCTCGATCTCTTGACCTCATGATCCACCTGCCTAAGCCTCCCAAAGTGCTGGGATTACAGGTGTGAGCCACCACGCCCGGCCTGTCTCAGCTTTGATGCTGACCAGCTTGGTAACGTGACTCTTTCTTTCTTTCTTCAGTTTTCTAATCAGTAATAGCCATTTCTCCTCACCTCACTGAGATGTTGTGAGAATAAATGAAAAAATAAAACAGAGGTCATATGCTTTGAAATGCGCTGTATTAGTACAAGGTATGGTTATTAATTTTGTAGGCTGTTATTAACAACCAATAAAGAAAATCTGAATTTCACTCTACACCAACTAACTGTACCTTGAACTGAGAATTAACAACTGGGTGTCAGAATATAGAGGGTATATATATATTTTCATAATCCCTCCATAGTAAAATTATTTGCAAGGTGCTATATGCTTTGGGGGGTTTTATTCTTTAGGAAACTATTAACACAGATGTCCGGTAGCTCCAAATCCTTTAATTAACAGGTAAACTAGAACAACCCAAATTGTACATTCTAGTAGTAAACATACTTTTTATTACAATGAAAAGTTAGCTGTACATATTTCAGCAGCTAAACAAGAGGAATACATTTTATTTAGATACATTTTCTTGATCGCAGTGAATAATGCCAACCTTTGCAGTTGTGAGAATAATGCTCCTAGATTCAAATATGCAACATAATAAAACAAACGCATAGTAGAGGACCAGAAAGGCAGACAAAACTGTTGTGAAGTATGCCAGGGAAATCATTACTGTCTATTTATTGGCAGGCCACCAACACTTTGGGATTGTTGAAATTTGAAGGAAATTTAGAGGCTGTCTTAGTATCATTTTTGTTAAACATTTCAGAATTTACTTGGTAAAAAATGTTTACATAAGGGTTTTTGAAAAAATATAGCTTTCCTACATCTCTTGAGAAGACAGGTGATCCTGTGCGTACAGGTTAATGCAGATATGTGATAATTGATCCATGCACATGGCTCTGGAGCCCTGCTGGAAGCACAGTGGATGACTGTTTGGTCCTGCCCGAAATGTCCAGCACCCACCACCCTCCTCCAGGACTCCCAGCTGCTCACCGTGGAGCCTGCTATCCTGTTAGTTCTCCCAGCCTGAGCTCTGACCTATCTTCTCTGGTCCAGCCACAGGCTCTCCGCCACCCTGCCCACTGCCCTGCTTTCCAGTCGTAATGAACTCGCTCGTAAGAACTCCGAGAACAAGGCAGCCTCTGCACTTCCATATTTTTGCATTTGTTCTTGTGCCCCTTCCCCCTCCAGGTGGTCCCCATCATTGCTAGTGTGTCCTTCCCTGACCAGTCCAATTGCCTGGTTCTTCGATTCTTCCTCTCTGCTACTTCCAGTGTAGAATTTAGACACTTTATTTTTTAATTACCGGTTTGCACCATGGATTCCTAGAGTGCCAGGACTTCTGTGTTCATCCATCATTTAGCATAGGATCTGCACTGCAGCTGACACTGGGTGTGACCTGGTTCAGCGGAAGACTTGAAAGATATCCTGGATTTTCGTTGCTTCACACTTTACATCTCTGCTACCCGACAGAAAGGAGTGGTTTCACGTAAAGCACCTGAGCACTGATGTATTAGACAACTCTTTTTGATCTAAAGAGGAATTGCTATGACTCACTGACTGACAGGAAACTTTTCAAGAACTCCAGAACGCCCTCGCAGGCAAGCCATCCGGCCTGGCTGTGACCCTGCTCTCCTGTTCTCTACCTGATTCCAGAAAAGGTTAAAGGTTCTATTGTTCCATTTCCGCCTTGGCAGATTCTAGCTTCACGTGGTATCACAGTGCTGGTGGGAGGCAGAAAGCATTGCATAAAGTGGCAGTGTAGGAGTGCCCTGGGGTCAGCTTACTCACAGCAAGGCTGCGAGAATACCCTATCAAGGAAAAAGAAACGTGCAGGGCAAAAGAGCGGAGACATACTTTTGATTATAAATTTGCAGTGCCATAAAAACTCATACATTTCAATCATCTTTCACTCATTTATTAATATTGACTGTATGCTGGTATATGTCAGGTTCTGCAATGGGTGCTAAGTAACTCATGGTAAAGCAGGCATCATCCACACACTCAATGAGTGAGCAAAGCAGAAAAATGGAACAGAATTCCAGTAGCACATGAAATACCTCGACAGGAGGAAGAAGTGAATGGTTTTCTGCCCAACGTGGCATAAGGGGTTCAAGTGTCTGTAAATTTAAGTGTACACCTTGGCTTGGCTTTTCGGGAATCGCAGAAACTCTATTTGTAGATAGAAATTAGGTGCCGCTTGTTTCATAGCACCTGTGGTGTGATCTATATCATGTTTTAATATGTGATAACAGTATTAAAGCTTTCTGGAAAATGTCATATACCTAATAAAACATGTAACTGTTTTTTCTGATTACAGAGATCACATTTTATTAATAGTCCACACTATTACAAATATTGCTTGTAATCTTTGTTTCAATCATTGTTCAAACAAGCATAGCTGCTGTCAGGAAATTCTATAAAGGAGAGGTGATGGATAAACTCATGAAGAAACTTCCAGTGAAATCCATTTGTAGAAATTCCTCTCCTTTGTTTCAAGAGACAGTGATCAGGAAGAGTGACCATAGTTACATATAAGGTCAACAGAGATGCTGCAGAAGAAATGATGTGTCTGGTTGATAGGTAACGGTCAGGGTGAGCGGGGAAGACAAATAGAATGATAAACATATATTATGTGATACAGTTAATGTTACGTTAATCAAAAAGCACGTTTGTTTAGTTGGTCTACAATTTCTGTTTCTGTGTGACTAAAAAGTAAAACAACTAGTATCTATTTAGCTGTTATTTTGTAGAAGAACCAATTTTGGTGTGTTATAAGAGTTAAAACAGATTCGATCTGACATTCTAATCTGACTACATATGCAGCTCTGGACACAGATTGCTGTTTTGAATATGATGACCCCAAAAAGCAAATTTTTGTGAATACCAAGTCAGATGAAGAGTATTTGAAGGAGCTGAATTTTTATTCCAAGAAGAGAAGATTATATTTTCCTCAAGTACAAGAATGATGAATTTAAGTATGAGGGAGATGAATTTTATTCTGCATGGTGACCAGAGGTAGAGGTTGGGTCACTTAATGAAAGGCCCAGGGGACAAGAGTCCAGCTTAGTATTGAGTCTTGTCTTCTCTTGGGAAAGGATGCTGTGGTTTGAAGGTATCCTCCAAAGTATGTGTTGGAAACCTAATCTCCAATGCAAGAATGTTGAGAGACGGGACCTTTGGGATGATTAGGCCACGAGGGCTCTGCCCACTGGAGTGGATTAATGAGATTATCAAGGGAGCAGAGTAGTGAAAGTGAGAATGGGTTTCTAGTAAAAGGATAAGTTTGGCCTCCCTCTCTGTTGTGTGCACACACCATCTCTTGCCCTTCTGCCTTCCACCATGGGATGCAGTAGCACAAAAGACCTAACCAGATGTGGGTCTCTTGATTTGGGACTTTCCAGCCTCCAGAACTAAGACATAAATCTCAAGCTGGCTCAGGCCATCCTGGCACAACTCAGGCTGCTGCTTCAGAAGATGCAAGCAGTAAGGGTTGGTGTGTCCATATGGTGCTGAGATGCCCAGAGTGCAGGAGCTGTGAGGGCATGGCTTCCTCCACCTGGATTTTGAAGGATGTCTTAGACAGCCTTGGTGCCCAGGAAGAGACTTTTGGTGGGGTGGAGCTGCTGCAGAGAATCCCTGTTAGGGCAATGCCCAGCAGAACTGGGATAAAGGCCACTGTAGAGACCCCAGAACTATAGAGCCACCCGTGTGCAACTCTAGCCAGAGAGAGCGATTGCATGGCTTGAGCCCAACAAAACCATGGGAAGTGGGGCCTATTCTGTGGACTAAAGGCTCCCCGTTGGTCTTGGGGTTTATTCGAGAACTGTTCCTCTTCTTTCCTGCTGTTCCCTTTTGGACTGGGAATGTCTGTCCTATGCCTGTTCCACTACTGTATTTTGAAAACGATAACTTATTTCACAGACTCACAACATGTCAAGACCCCATTTCTACAGAAAATACAAAAAAAAAAAAAAAAAAAAAAAATAGTCGGCATGGTGGCAATCCCTGCCCCAGTGTGTCCAGAAGGGGGCGAATGGAGAAAATGATTATTCTGCAGGCTGAAGGTGCCCTGTTGGTCTTGGGGTTTACTTGGAAACTGTTCCTTGTTTCTTCTTTCCTGTTGTTTCCTTTTAGAATGGGAATGCCTATCCTATGCCTGTTTGACTATTGTATTTTGAAAACAAATAACCTGTTTAATTTCACAGACTCGCAGTTGGAGGAAAATTTGCCTCCGGATGAATAGTGCCTTATTTCTCACCCATGTCTAATTTAGAAGAGACTCTGTATTTTGGAGTTTGAGCTGATGCGTTGAGGAATACATTAAGACGTTGGGGTGTTATTGGGCATTCTATAACTATACTCGTGGTAGTTTTGGCAGAACTGTTGCATGCAAAAAATGCCAATCCATATGCAGATCAAATGTCCCTTCCAGGACAGACAAAATGTTCCCTCTTTCATGATGGATGTTGTCCAACATAATCAGCCTGCCATCACATAACTGGCTGATCACCCTGGGAAATGGTACCACCTCAGGGGCCTCAGTTTTGGTATTTGCTACTGGCAGATTGGGCACTTAATGGTGGCTGTAGACAGGTTGGCCTTGATGAGTGGAGGTCCATATCGCTGAGCCCATGCATAACCTCCATCGCTGCCACTATGGACACTTTATTCATGAGCCTATTTGGTGATGACAGGCAAGGTTGGGGAAATAGGCTGACTGGCCACAGAATGGGTCATCCTACTCACTGTCCTGGCATTCCATGAAGCATTTCTTCTGACCAAGGAATGAACTTCACAGGCAAAGAGGCGTGGCCATGAGTTCATGTTCATGGAATCCAGTGATCTTATCACACTCCCCATCAATTTGGTACAACTTTCTTGGCAGAGTGGTGGGATGGCCCTTTGGAGACATAATTGTAGTGCCAGCTAGGTAACAAGTCCCCAGGGTTCTCAGTCTTTGTGGGGATGAAGCTGTATATGTTCTCTAGAAGACTGTGCATGTTCTGAATGAGCAGCCAATAAATGATATATTTTTTTCTCAGATAGCCAAGATTCATGAGCCCAGGTATCAAGGAATGGAGACGGAATTGGCACCACCCATCATTACCCCTGGTGATCCATGGGGACAATTGACTTCCTGGTTCCATGACGTTGTACTCTGCTGCTCTAGAGGTCCCAGTTCTAGAGGGAGAGACGTTTCTATGAGAAGACATAACAACAAATTCATTGAATTGAAAGTAAGTTCACCACTTTGTTACTTTGGGCGCCTCATGCCTCTGAGTGAAAAGACTAAGAAAGGAGTCATGGTGTTGGCTGGAGCGATTAACTCAGGTTATCAAGGGAAGATTCCACCATTTCCCCACGAGGGAGGAAGAAGAGTACGCCTGGAATATAAGAGATATCTTTGGGAGTCTCTTTTAATTACCTTGCTCTGTGGTTAAGGTCAATGGAAATTACAATAACCCAATCTAGGCAGTACTTCAAATGGGCCAGGCCCTTTAGAAATGAAGGTCTGTGTCACCCTGCCAGGTAAGGAAACATGGCCAGCTGAGATGCTTTCTGAAGGCAAAGAGAATGCAGAATGGAGTGGAAGGTGGTTATGAATACCAACTGTGACCACAGGACCAGTTACAGAAACAGGGATGGAAATTGCCATGAGTATTCCTCCCTGCTCTGTTGTGAATGTGTTTGTATGTACATATGTGCGTATCAAGCAAATGTCTTTTTTTATTCCTGTATTATATCTTTATCATATAATATACAAATTATTGGCCATACGTTACTATTTAAGTACTGTTAATTTTACATCATAGTGTTCAGGTTATGGGATATCAGGAAAAGAGTGAACATCGCCTAAAGACTTTACTTCCATTTCTGTGGAAAGGATTAGTATATTTTGGTTGTACACCCAACTAAAACTGTAGTTTCATTATGTTTGGCAGAAATTTTAGTTTGTTGTTGTCATTATTTGGAGATTAAGCATGGCTTAAGGAATAGTGTATGGGCGTCAAGTCAACAAAGGGTGGCCTTTTTTTTTTTTTCTGAGCTGGGGTTTTACTCTGTCACCCAAGCCGGAGTACAGTGGCATGATCACAGCTCCTTACAATCTAGGCTTTCTGGACTCAAGCGATCCTCCCACCTCAGTCTCTAGAGTAGCTGGGACTATAGGCACATTCCACCATGCCCAGCTAATACTTTTGCATTGTAGTGTCATGGTTTTGCCATGTTGCCCATGATTGATGATCACACTGCAGAGATTATACTAAATAAAGGAGGCTGGGCTTGGTGGCTCATGCCTATAATCCAGCACTTTGGGAAGCCAAGGCGGCAGGATTGCCTGAGCCCAGGAGTTCGAGGCCATCATGGGGCAACATGCCAAGATCCCATTTCTACAAAAAAATACAAAAATATTAGATGGGCATGGTGGCACACACCTGTGGTCTCAGCTACTCAGGAGGCTGAGGTGGGAGAATCACTTAAACCTAGGAGGTCAAGGCTGCAGCAAGCTGTGATCTCACCACTGCACTCCAACCTGGGCGAAGAGCAAAATCTTGTCTTAGTAATAATAATAGAAAAGCATAACAAAAACCCAGGGAAAGGGTTGGGTGTGATCCAGCTCTTGTGAGGCTCTGTAATCCTAGCCACTTGTGAGGCTGAGGCAGGATTGCTTACAGGCAGGAGTTTCAGACTCTGTCTCTAAAAAATATTTTTAGTTAAAACTGTGCATATCTATGGACAGTCATGCAGAGGTAAGATCTAGGACAATAAGGTATGATCCAATGGGAGCCACCTGGAGGGAACCTGGCAAAGCCTCATTGTTCAGATTCTTCTTGGCCTCTCTGTGACAGTTTCTTTCCAGGTATAGATGGTACAGGGCAGGACACCTGTCACATGAGCGTCTTCAGGGGAGGAGTGAGGGAGAAGATCAGAGAGTGACCTTCCTGCTTGTGAGGTTTTCTCAGTGTCATTCGGCTTAAAATACTCAAAATGAGAAAGTGCCATATCGTGGGGTATTTTGTTCTCATCCCCAGCACAACCAATGCAGAGAAAGGCATCAGAATATGAAATGCTCCAGAAACTAAAATGATCATGCAGAGGGAAAATAATGAGGAAAATAAAGACCTGACTCAAGTGTAAATAAAGCTGATTGCAGAAACAATAATTCCTTTGTTTACTCCTTTCAGCTGATATGTATCTTTTACATAACCAACTCTGAGATAATTAGAATTTCTTCCTATTAGAATTCCTTCCTAATTTCAACGGAAGCTCTATGTCACTGTTTCACAATTTATTTGGAGGAATGATACATCATTTTTCATAGATATTTATCAGGTGCTTATTTCATGATTATTTTAGCCAAAATAATTGACTAATACCAAATCATAGCTTGTTAGAAATGAAAATTAACTACAGTATATTTTCAAAAGGCAAATGTAGGTTTCATGTAAAAATTAATGAAAATTTTGAGGCACAGTGGACATAGGCTAAAATTTAAATATTACTCATATTGCAATATATTCATTATTTTGGGTTTGATAAAGAGAAAATATTACAGATTGTCCTTTTTTTTCTTCAAGAATACTGGCAACATTGCAATATTGGTTTTCATGAAACTCATAGTATTGATCCACATGCTTTTGGCTTAATTGCATTCTTTTTGGTTCTTATGTGTGTGCATAGCATAAAGAATGATTAAAAATATCCAACAGTGTGTTTTGAATTGGTAGATAACAGTAGTAATCAATGCAAATATTTAAGTCAACTAAAGCCAAACTCCTCAAATAATAAAATTTCAAATTACCTCTAAGTTTCCCCAAACGGAATCCTACCCATTTCCTAATCAGCATGTAGCTATTTCATTTTAGTCTGGGTACAGCAGCTCAGAATTTGTGCCTGCTCAGGGCTATACTTCACTCAACTCAAATCAGAAATGTTATTCTGTCTTGAGCGCCAGCGCGTTTCCACAATAGGAGTTCATTTGACCACATGCTGGTGTTCTCCAGAAAGTCACTTGTATTTAAATCAGAGACACAAGCCCCTTTCTTTGGTTCCTCTGCCCCTCCCCCTCTGCCACCCGGGTATATTTTCCTTAGCATGTGTAATGTTAATTGGAGTTTCATGTGTGCGCTTGGATCTGAATATACTTCCAGATGTGACTTTTGTAAGCAAGTTCTTTCAGACTGAGCCCTTTCATATTTGAAATAAAATTGTACCACACAAGATATCTTCAATTAAAAAAAAATCTAAAGGACACCACCATTAGGATTTTTAAACACAACATTAAAAAAATATTGCATTACATCTACAGTCTGAATTAGGTCATCTGATTTTGATTCTTGATTTTTTTCTTCCTTTCCACTTTAAAAACTGCACAGATCCTAGGGATATGATCTTAACTTAAAGACTACATCTGTGTTATTCACTGTAAAAATCATCTAATCCTATTTGGCTTTGTAGAAAACTGAGGACAATATTAGAAATCCTAGAAGGTAAACCATGTATACAAATTGATGTCAACTGCCTAAAATTAATTTTATTTGTACCTTTGCCCGCTGTTTTCACTGTTTTGTAAGGACAGTAGATAAGATACAAGGCGAATGTCTGCTTTTGTGTATATCCTGCAGTGGAGCTGGAGAGGAAAGCAGGGTTGAGACAAGATGAGAGGGCTAGGTGTGAAAAGAATGAAGCAGCAATTAAATCACACTTCCTGCATGGTCTATGCAAAAGCACAACATTATTTCCACGGTCATGTGGCCAAGTCTGCTTTTATTTAGCAGGAATTCTCTTATCTTTTAAGTCAATGAGTCTTAATTTTCTCCAACAGAATTAAATAAAAGCTGAATCTCAGTAACAAAGGCAGACTTGTCTCTTAAAAACACAAGCATTCCTGTGTCCTGTAGCTAAAGGAAATACAGCTAAATTTTGTCATGTTTGGGGGAAAATTATAATAAATAGTATTCCAGGGCAAAGCATTTCATACTTAAAATCTAGAGAGGCATCAGTTTTACGCAATCAAAGGAAATGGGGGAAAATCCACCGTGAGCCATGATGTGCCCCTCCAAGAACACTCGGAGCTGAATTCTCAGCCATTTTTGAAGAGCTCATTTACAACCCTTCTCCTGGTTCTACTTCGTTGGCAAAGGCAGGCACCAAAACAAATAATTCCCATAATTATTTTGGTCCAAGATTAAATCCTTTTGGAGGGTGCACATTTGCTTTTGTGTTGGCTTTATCAGTCACATACATCTGAGTACAGCTTCTATTACACCTATTTATTAACACCAGAATATTTGTCCCACTCATAGTGGGATGGGCTGATAATGTCACATATTCTTACCTCCTTTAGACTCTTTACTCCTGAATTTTTCATCACCACCTTAGTTTCCCTCTCTCTACTTTGAGAGGTACAGCAAATAACATGCGTAATTTAATCCTGAGCTTTTAAAAGCAAAGAAGTAGATTTAGTTTTTTCTCAGAGCATTTTATTAAGAAAATATTCTTAAAACTAAGAAAAATCCAATCTGAAATACAAAAATGAACCAAAAATGCACAAAGATATATTTTATTTTACAGGGCTTGTTTTGATCAATCAATCAGACCAAAAAAATTTTAGGTCCATATTTCAATGCAAATATCAATGGGGGAAGTTAAATCCAAGTCTCCAATGTTTAATGAGGTGTCTATTTCATTCTTATTAACTGAAATACTTTAAAAACTAAAGTGGTTAAACTTAATAATTTTATTAGGCTGTAATAGTTATTTTATTAACATTTTTTCTCCAAGGATTTTTCTGTCTGATTATGAGTACTTTGCAATTTCAGACAGTATGATGGATGCTACTTTTCTATGACAAGAATTTTAACAGCCTTCCTCAGCACTCAATGCACACCCAATTATGCGTCTGAGCTAGTAACCTTGAATTTATGTTGCCATGGTGACAAACTGGTCATGCATTATGGATTATCATTGAAATTCTACACTCCTACCTAGCATAATGAGAGTTGGGGACTTAATCAAATCAGCCATTCTGTGTGACACAAAGTGAAGAACTAGCTCTTATTGTTCAGCGCCGAGAAAGGAAGCAGGCCTGCCGGGGAGGCAGCTGCGGCGCTCCGGCCTGATAGATGGCCCTTATATACATTTGTGAATGTATAGACAGATGGTGCTCAGTGCCTGGAATTTCCAGCTTAGGCAGCAGCTGTTCGGATAACCTCTGCCGTCTCACCTTGTTGTCACGGAACATTGAACAGAGGCTGAGAATGTGTGTGGATACATTGACAATCTGACTGCATTTACACTGCATGGCATCCTCCTTTTATCTTAAGATGCTGGGCTAGAAGGAAGGCAGAGTGAGGGTAGAGGAGATGGGTGGGGGAGGGCGGCCAGGAGTGCAAACTTCGGAACGCCCGGAGCCTGGTGTTGGAATATTTCCCACTGCCATGTTCTATGAAGAAAGACAGACAGTGTTAGGGTGGTCATCTCTGTCTTGGAGAAATCTAGTTTGCTGCATTCTCAAAGCCCAGAAATCATAGGCAGAGCCTATGCTTGGATATAGTTGAAGCTTCCTCTTCCCCTGTAGGTAATAGGTATCTTTGTTATCACTTTGCCTGTTATAGAGACAAAATAGCAGCAACTTAAGGTCAAAAGGAGCAGATTGGATGTCAGGTCAGCATCTAAACAGAGACCAGAGCACTGACTTCATGTGGTGACTCTGAACGTGCTGAGGATAAACCAGTGGAGAAATAGCAATGGGTAATTCCTGATTTGAAATAGTTTTCACACAAATAGACTTGTTAAATAATTTTTCTGTCTCTCCAAAATTATTGAATTAATGCAATGCTTTAGAAAGGGAGCTGCTTGTGAACAGAACATCAAGCTCTGTGAGTCTCAGGTTCCATGAAAGTGTTTCTCCACCAAGGAATGAACATATATAATTAAGCTTGCAGGCCACCTGCCCCCTTCCTCTCTCCCCGCCACCTCCCAGGATCGTCGATAAGGTTGTGGCCGTTAATAACCCCATAAACCCCACGTGTTACAGGACCTTTAAAATGCCACTGGTGGGCAAGCATTCTACTTGCTGATTGCTTTCATAGGACATTTTCTATTTGCTTAATTTTGTTATTTTTTAAATTATTTTTTTCGTTTCTTCCCAATGTCAAAATTTAAAACTGCCTCGCCCATGTGATTTGGGAGACTTATTTGTGTGTGCCTGGAGGCAAGCTTTCTTCGCTATTTCATGAGGCTTCATGCCTCTAGCCTGATCTGCTAGACCTCTCTGACTGCAGGATAAGAGAAAATGTATCAACGGAACGTGCTTTGTCCCAGTAGATTATAACTGCCCCGAAAAAGCCATCACACTCTCTTAGGTAAATGCCTAGCTGCCTATGAGGTATGTTGCAAGGTCCAGGAAACAGGAGAAGCTCTGTGGCCCACGTTATCCAACCTGCAGCCAGGAAGAAGGTAGCTTTTCATATGCCCTTGAAATCAGGTCAATATTACACATTTAAAAGCTTCTTGGGATCTATTCTTGACACCTAGGGAATTGTATGCATTGGAAATTTTAAGAATTAATGGAAAAGTTTTTGTTATTTCTGAGTGCTGTTCTGGGCTACCTATCCATACATAGACATAAAGGCTTATGTAGATCTTATTCAGGCATGTAAAACTGTCATTAAAACAGTGACATTATATGAAAAATAAACTATAAGATTTGCCATAAAATTAAATAACTAAATGAAAAACATAGGAACAAAATCTGTAACTACCTAAATATATTTTTAAGCATCTGCCTTATATGAATATGTCTTATGTTTGGGTGGAGGAAGTAGTTTATGTCAAATACAAAAAGACAACATTTATTTGAATTCTGCATCTTTGTGTCCATGCATAAGCAACAGCTTAAATATAGAATCACCAAAAATATTTTACTCCACTTCTCATTTTTCCCGTTAAACAACACTTCACAGGTGGTTCTATTTTTCCTGTAAAAGCTTTACAAATGGCCATACTGAGAGCCTGTATCAAATGGTACTTTCAGCTCTAATTATATATTTTAGATTTTTGACAGAAATCAAGTAAGAGATAATGCATTTTTCCATTAATTCTTAAAAATTATGCATATATAAATATACTCTAGACAGATGTATTTAAATTATTCACAATTAAAAGACACTTTGTTTGTTTTCTTTAAAAATAATTATATACATATTATCTCAGCCAACAGAAAATCTTTTTTCTAAAACAAAAATTATTCACATTTTAAGAAAATTTCTTATTTTTAAACTTTGAAAGTTTTCAAATTTTCAACATATATTAAATACCTGTATATTCGTTAATTAAGCATGCAGTAAATATAGAAGCAAATTCAAAGTTTACATGGCTGAAGCCAAAATTTATTGACTGGAACTTAGGTATGATGCCAGTGTTTAAAATCTAAAGCATATTGTCAATTGCAGAGGTTGAGCCATGGAAATTAGATCATCCTTTAGGGCCACAGGAGCCTCTTCACTGAACTCTTGCCTTATTTGGCTATATCCTCAACCAGTCCTACCAAGATAAGAATTATTTCACTGCATTCTTTTTATTTATTTATTTATTTATTTAGACAGAGCCTTGCTCTGTTGCCAGCTGGAGTGCAGTGGCACCATCTTTGCTCATTGCAACCTCTGACTCCTTGGTTCAAGCGATTCTCCTGCCTCAGCTTCCCTAGCAGCTGGGATTACAGGCACACATCACCACACCCAGCTAATTTTTGTATTTTTAGTAAAGACAGGGTTTCACCATGTTGACCACGATGGTTTTGAACTCCTGACTTCATGATCCACCCGGCTCAGCCTCCCAAAGTGCTGAGATTACAGGCATGAGCCACCACGCCCGGCCCTAACATACTTGAATAATTTCTATTTTTTGTGTGATTTCAGTGTCTCTCACACGTGGAACCATTTTTACCATCCCTCTTGTTAAATAGATTAATAGAACTCAACAGTGTGCAGTACTAAATTTGCATTTTGTGTATTTATATTTATTAAACATGTGCTAAAATTGCATACATGTTGGGAATGGCATGGTGAGAAGACAAAGAATTCTTAAAAGAGAATATATGAAAACGTGTTTTCCTGTTCTTAGGGGTCTTGGAATTTAGGCCGGATATTGAAAGATTTAGATACTGTCCTTCCCGCGTTGACCTTGTATGTTGCTCTATGGTGGTGAAACTGGGAAATAAAAGTGCACTCAGAGCTGCCAGCATCCATGTCCCAGTCCGCAAGCTTCCACTCTGGAGAGATTTCCACCGGGAGAGGCACACAACAGCCGGCGATTTCCAGCTCGGCTTCACTGAACGTGCTGGTGTGACTTGGGCCTTGCTGCATGGCAGTTGGCCGTGGAGGAAACGCGAGGCTGCAGTCTCAGAGCTCCAGCTGTGCCAGCACCCATGCCTTCACATCCAGCCCTCTGTGTGGCTTTCACTGTCCATTGGTGCCCATGTACCAGGGTGGCTAGATCCGCTTTCCGTAATAAATGAAGCGGCATAGTTTCAGAAGCGTGTGTTTGAGGAGAGTTGTGTACTATTTTGTTGTGAAAAACCAGAGTGAGCATCTCTGACCTATGTCTTCGCTGCCTGTAGACTGGTGAGGCTGTGGCTCCCCTCCCGAAAAGGAAGGTCAACCTAACCCTCTGAATTCAAACAGGCTTCTGCCTCCTTTAGAATCCGTCAGGTATGAGTGTCAGCTTGAAGAATGAATGAACCTACTCCTGAAGCAACGTGGCCTTTTAGAGGAGAATTCGACACACTGATCCAGATGCAGATTCCTGCAGGTTAGGAAGCCAGGCAGGGACCCAGAGGGTCAGATTCAGGGCTGAGAGCTGAGATGGCCCACAGCTTCGCTTGGTCAAAGTCAGGTAAACCGGGCCTTCGAACATTTCCTTCTCTCTTTTTCTGCTTTCCCACAGCCTGCTCTGACCCTCGGATCTCTCCTGACCTAATCTGCTCTCAAGTTGATGCAGTTGCTAAGGGGAAATTTAAGATGTGTTCTAGAAATACCTCCACCCGGCTCACCTGAGAGCAAGGACCTATACTTAGGTTGTGAGGTGTAAACTACAGCCGAGAAAATGGGAAACGTGCGTATTCCTCCTGCTTCCTTATTCAGTGAGAATGCAGTCTTGCAGCTACAGGAACAATTGTTCCCTGGAAGAGGCAGGTGGAGGCCAGAGAGGCAGCAGCATCAGGAAGTGATGAGTAAGTAAGATTCCCCGGGAAGATGCGAAACATGAGCAAAGCATTGTTCCGGGGTTCCACCTGCCACCTCCACCCGCCCTCCTTTATGCACAGCCTGTGTCTGCACCAGCACCTATGTCTGTGTGTTTGTGCATAGAATGTGGGAACAGCATGGTGTAAGGCACTTGTTTTTGAATATCTTTTAAGCAGCAGAGCATTGTTTCAAGTAAAATCCTGAGAGATGTGGTCTATCATACAGATTGAAGGAAATGTGGGAGGAAGTGGCTTTGTGACCTGCTCCTCCACCAGGTTCTCCTCCTCACAGGCTCCCCACAGTTCCTGGCAGAGTATGAAGAATCGCTTCTGTTCAGGAACACAGTGGGAAAAACCACTGGTCTGGCGGAAAGCAGGAAAATGAGTGCAACACCACCAAATTCAACAAAACCTTGAACGATCCTCTTAGCATTCTGTCACCTTATCTGTAACATGGGAAAATCACACCCCCTCTGTGAAAGACTTCATGAGCTAAAGAAATTCAACACTGAATAACATGAATAGGGTGTAAGAAAATGGTGAGGTATTCACATGATGTTGCCTTGATTCCCTGAAAATCTGCTTAGAACAAAAGGGTGTGGAGTTATACTTTGAATAATCATAGGTAATCTCTAGGAAATTTTAGAAACAAAATAAATTATGACAGATATTTAGGAAATGCACCCATCCGTATGTTCATATACTTCCCACCTACCTCCCATGCGCCAATAAAAATACATTGGAAAGAATCTCAAGTCACTATTTTGTGCCAAAGTGAGATTGAACCACAGATATATTTTCATATATTTATTTATAAATCTCATTTAGTCAGTATCCACCAGCTTAATTAAAAATTTTTGTCAAAATATAAACTATAGAGTAAGTTATAATAGGAAATTGATGTTTTTGGGTTTATTTCACTTTCATGTACTCTAAAAGTCTTTTTGGAGTTCCGACATCCTGACAAAATTTGTAGCATCTCTGATTCTCAGATTTTAATTCTGAGTGCTTCATTTTCAAACCTACTAAGATATGTTAATGCTTGGAATCATATACGTGTGTGTGTGTGTGTGTGTGTGTGTGTGTGTGTGTGTGTGTGTTTGAAGAAAAGTAGTTCATTCAGGTTCAAAACTAACTTATTGTCAAGTTGAGAAATTATTATTTAATTTTCATCTGTGATGTCAACTTTCTATTTGCTTGTAGAACTGGACTTGCTCAGAACACTCAGAGGAGACCCAGCTAATGCCAGGGACTTAGCTGAGACTTTGTGAGCCACATCTCCTCACTAGACTCTGATGGATGGAAGAGCCTGGGTCATCCGTAAAGTGACCCCCCACCCTCTAGGTCTGTGCCCTCATGACTGCAGAGCAGCCCCTTGGCTCAGCATCCCCCTCACTGCATGACGCTGTAGCGGTGGAAGAAGATTTATTAGTTATGAAGTAAGTGATATAGTTTGGTTGTGTCACCACCAAAATCTCATCTTGAACTGTAGCTACCAAATCCCCATGTGTCATGGAGAGGACCCAGTGGGAGGTAATTGAATCATGGGGATGGGTGTTTTCTGTGCTGTTCTCATGATAGCAAATAAGTCTCACAAGATCTGATGGTTTTATAAAGGGCCATTTCCCTGCACACACTCTCTTGTCTGCCTCCTTGTAAGACCTGACTTTGCTTCCATGCTTTCCATCATGAGTGTGAGGCTCTCCAGCCATGTGGAGCTGTGAGCCCATTAAACCTCTTTTTTTTTTTTTTAATAAATTACCCAGTCTCAGGTATTTCTTCATAGCCGTATGAAAATGGACTGATACAGTAAGGGAAAGCTCCTGTGGTTTCTCTTAACTATGGCCAAGTCAGTCCTGGCGCATTTAGAACACAAGTCAGTCAATTGTGCTTTCTTTAGCAATACAATTCTCCACAAAAAAGGGTGGCCAGTTGTTGCTGTTTTCCTGTGATGGTGCTGGTTTCTTCCTATGGACCTCACTTAATTATTAGGAGCAATTTATTCACTCCCAAAGGTGCAAATTCGAATGATCAACATTACGATCAACCCATTCATTAACATTATTACATATTGTAATGAATTTGCATTACTATTATGTCAAGATTCAAGATAAAGCAAAGTTTAAGTAACTATATCAATAAGTACTATATAAGAGTTTCATTATCTGAATTTAAATTATTATTTATTAGCGCCTAAATTAGTTCTAACATTTTCTACTGGAGTTACACAAAAACAGCCTCTGCCTTTCAACACTTCTTCAATGAAGTAGAAAAAACCTTCAGTCTTTTAAGACTCCAGTGATGACCACACTGCTGGGCAGTTCGTGCCTTTAAGTCACATGTTTCAGGGTTGACGTCTGAGTGGTGGTGACATAAAATTCTGATGTCGCCATGCTCAAGTGTTCTCCAACCTGCCCTGGCTCGCACTCCCTTTGGCACCTTCTGAAGTTGTAGTACTGGGCGTGTTCATGATTTTTACTCTCATCTGAGCCCCAGAACAGAAGTGCTCTGTGCCATGGTTCACAAAAAAAAAGAACAAAGAGGATGCCCCAGATGTACATTTTGAAGGTAGCAGCATGTTTGTTAGGTAGAGTGCACACTGATTTCTTTACAGAACAATAGTAATTTTTCATCTTAAAGCAATGCCAGTTTACTATTAAGGTGGCACATCTTAAAATGTGAAAAGCCCAGTATTATACAAGTAGTTCACTGTAAAACGCCAGCTGGAGTTTAGTAAGAAAGACAATGGGAAAGAGGGAGAGAGAAAGAATGAAAGGAATCGTTTCCCCACAATTCATGTCCACACCAAATGTTGATTTGGTGATGCTAAACAAATGCAATTTTAATCTTCTTATAAACTAATTAAACAAAATGTTTTAAATAAAAATAAAATATATTCTAAAATTACTA
Organism: Sapajus apella; assembly: GCF_009761245.1. NCBI lineage: Eukaryota > Metazoa > Chordata > Mammalia > Primates > Cebidae > Sapajus > Sapajus apella. The sequence goes on from NW_022436971.1 coordinate 20,046,562, forward strand.
CAAAATATATAAGTACAATTTTCAATAAAAATACTTTGCACCGCAGTATATTTACTTACTTTTGATTTCCACCCATCCAAGTGTTGCCATAATGAATTCAACTTTGAAAAGAAAGCTAAGACCCTCTGATATTGCTATAGTGCAATTAGGGTAGAAAAACAAAAGGCACGAGCCAGCCATGGGCTGAATGATGCATCGAATTGGCGCAGAAGGTCTAAAGGTCATAGCGAGTTGGAAGAGAAATACTAGCAATACAGCAGAGGAACAATATGTAAGAAGCAAAAGTCACTGTACGTATTCAGGTGAGGTGAATAATCAGTAGCCGATTCCAAGAATCTTAGCATAGTTAAGACATTTTCAACTTCAATTGTGCTCCAGAGAACTTGGGGGAGGATAAGAAAGGAAAGAATGAGATGAAGTAAAACTTGAAAACTAGAACTAAGTGCTAAGGATTACATGCTTTTTCTTATCAGAGCAAAGATGTAGAGGAGATATAATAATAGGCTTTAACCACCAGGCAGTAAGAGCTAGGAAACTGGGCCCACTGAGGAAGACAGGATGGCCAAAACTAGCCTTGAGTTTATGCACGGATACTTTTATTTAAGCCGAGAGAGAAGGTTTTTCTCTCAACATACGTATTAAATTATGAAGTTATGACTGAGGGAATCTGAAATTTTCCTCCCAAGAGGATTTTGTTTTTGCTTTTCTTTTGTGGAGTGCTGGCGACAGCGTGAAGAGGGACCCACTTCTTCTCTGGTTCAGGTGAGTCTTTCTGTGGGATGCAGGCATCGGGCTGGCAGATATGCCCTGACTTTCCCTGTGAGCTCATTGGCAGTGCTGGCCAAGTCCCTGTATGGAGCTGGATGGTTATTGAGGGTGGGTTCTCTTTGGTGCCCACACTTCTTGAAGGTTATTTAGAACTTGGTAGTTTCTTTTCTTTTCTTTTTTAAATGCTTTCTCTGGATTAGTTTCTCAGAACAGCTGTGTTATATGCTATTTTATTGCACTTAAAGAAAATAGATCATCATTTTATCCAGGTACAAGCAATGGCTGGAATGCATGCAGCTCCTTTTGGCTCCCTCTTCAAGCCCCATGAACACTGCCTGGAAACAGACTTGTTAAGGTCACAGGCCTGTCAGCAGGCTGACACCAAGAGGGACACAATCGGTGACAGTGCTCAGTAGCTGCAAGCACGCCGATCCAGGAAGATGCCCCAGCCTGGAATGTGGTGTCCCGAGTCAGCAATGAAGGCCCTCTAAGAGCATCTCCTTACCCCATGGGATCTCCGCAGCCCTGCGAGCTGCAGCACCAGGGACTCTCGACTTGGAAGTGAATGTATGTATTTATTTATGCAGAAATAAAGCAGACTGGCAACAGTGGGGTTAGGACACAGCGAGATCTGCAGGTGTCCCCCTCTCTGAGCGTCTGGACAACTGATCATCCCCGCAGGCAGGAGCCTGAGCTCTGCTCTCGGGTGGGCTCAACGTGCTGCCTCCCAGCCCAGCGCCCATCCTGAGGGCAGGGGACCTTCCCTGGATGCCTGTGGCCCAGCCTCCCTGTCCCCCGGCTCCTGGCAGGAGCAGGCAGAGTCTTCTGGAGGAGCTGACAAGCTCACAGTAAAGCATGCAGGTTGCACAGATATTGGTACTGGAGCTTTGCCAGATCATCTGACCTCAAGATTAAAGAATTATTTCCAAGGCTTCTATGTTTCGGCTTCTTGTTTTTTAACATTTCCCTCCTGAATTCATCTGGGATTTATTTAGGTATACAGACATGTTTTTAAAGTGTTATCTTGTTATGGGGTAGCCCGTGAGAAACGTTGTGGGGAAAGTGGAAGGTAGATGAAATACAGTGTTGGCAGAGGAAGGTGGGTCTTGACGTGAAGCAAGATCAAATTAATTCTGAGTCCCAGCGGAGCACCAGAGGTTACCAAGAGAACAGTCAGAAAGTGGCCAGGTTGAAAATAAACGTTTAATTTCAGAAAACGTCTTGCATCCAAAAATCCCATGGTAAACAGGTCCTAGAAACAAGGCCAGCAGCTTCAGCAGCAAGTTGCGAGGGAGGTCCTAAGAGGGTGTTGCAAAGGAGCCCATGTCCCAGCCTCTCTAGATTCTGCAGAAACTCCTCCTATAAAAAGCATAAGTGAATGATTTTCTCTCTACTAAAGGCTTTCTATATTAAATATGTTTGGAATTAAGGCAAATATTTCAAGTCAGTGTTGTTCAAAAGGAGATCTCTGTAGCAGATGGCTTAGTGTTATTGTAAAAATGCAGAGTCCTGGACCCACTAGATGTGGTCAATCAGAATCACATCGGGGACACTACTTACTAGCTGGTTATAATGCAGAGCGTGCTCTGCTATGGTTAAGTTTATGCATCAACTTGACTGAGCTAAGGGTTGCCTAGAAAGTTGGTAAAAACATTGTTTCTGACTGTGCCTGTAAGGATATTTCTGGAAGAGATTAGTATTTAAATCAGTAGACCAGTGGAAGATACATATATGTGCATGTGTGTGTGTGTGTGTGTGTATGTATATATATGTATGTATATCTTCGTTTTGGTTTTGGTTTTGTTTATATGGAGAATACTGATATATACTCCTTCTTAAGTGGGGAATTAAAGAGTTTATGGCATATACTCCAATTTATTAAACACCCTCTGAATGGAGTGTAATTATTTACTACATTCTGGAGAACTTTTAATCTTTCTGATACCCAGGCCTCACCCAAGACTAATTAGTCTGCAATGTCCCAGGAGGTGAGACTTGGGCATTCATACTTGGTATGAAACTTCTCATATGATTGTAATGGACAGAAAAAATGTGAAAGCCAGAGAGAAAAATAAATCAAAATTATATTAACATGTTAGACTGTTAGAACAGAGCAGCGATTCCCAAGCTCCATCATGTAGTATAATCCCTGATGGGGGCTGTTAACAGACAGGCCTGACTGGGCCCATCCCCGTGTTTCTGGCTCTGTAGGTCTGGGTGATGCCTACACGTTGCATTTCTAACAAACCTCCGGTGACGCCGCTGGCCTGGAGACTATGTCTGGAGACCAACTAGATCAGAGAACAAGACACTGAACAACACACATTGCAAAAAATCTCTACACCACTGCAAACATGACTGCAAAGCTTGAAAGCCTTCACAGGTGGGAAGAATTTTAATACTCATGCTCCACAGAAAAGCTGAATGTCCAGGCAAGAGCTTAGCAAGTCTACTCAACGCTTTTCCTGGTCTCCTGTGCCAACAGCCACATACAATGTGTTTCTTGAACTAGTCTCCTGTGCAAAGAGCCTGTGCTTCTGAGGGCGATTTGCCTATCTAAGGGGCGTGCTGCCTTACTCTTACCTAAAAATTGCAGGGCTCAGGTGGAAGATGGAAGGAAATCAACCTAATGGCATTTTTTAAAAAGACTTAGTGGGACATCACTTGCAGGAAGGTGGAGTATTTCTCCTATTTCTCCAACCAAGGAAAAGGAAAACCCTGGACCGATATAGAAAACAAACACATGGAGATTCCGCAAGGTGGGGGAAGAAGGCAGCCCAGCCAGGATACAATACGATGGTGATTTATCTGTGTTTTCTTTCCTCTTTTTTTCTTTTTGCGAATGAGTCACTCTACTACCTGGGCTGGAGAGCGGGGGCCTAATCATCACCCACTGCAGCCTCTCTCTCCTGGGCTCCTGTGATGTCCCACCTCAGCCTGCTGAGCTGCAGGGACTACAGTTTCACATCACCACACCTGGCTAATTGTTTTGATTTTTAGTGGAGATGGAGTCTTACTATGTTGCCCAGGCTGGTCTTGAACCTCTAGCTTCAAGCAATCCTCCTGCCTCAGTCTCCCAAAGTGCTGGGATGACAGGCGTTAGCTGTGGTGCCTGGGTTTTCTTTGTGTCTCATAGACTGCTGCTTAGAGAGAAAAAAATCAGCAACCTGGAAGTGCCAAATGGCAAAGATTTTTAAAAAGCAGCACCAGGACCTGCGGGGCTCATCCTCCTTACCGAGACACTGTGGCTGAATTGTTGTGAGGCGTGACTTGGAATCAAAGTCTAAAAATCTTCCCGCCGGGCGCGGTGGCTCACGCCTGTAATCCCAGCACTTTGGGAGGCCGAGGCATGTGGATCACGAGGTCAAGAGATCAAGACCATCCTGGTCAACATGGTGAAACCCCGTCTCTACTAAAACTACAAAAAATTAGCTGGGCATGGTGGCACGTGCCTGTAATCCCAGCTACTCAGGAGGCTGAGGCAGGAGAATTGCCTGAACCCAGGAGGCGGAGGTTGCGGTGAGCCGAGATGGCGCCATTGCACTCCAGTCTGGGTAACAGGAGCGAAACTCCGCCTCAAAAAAAAAAAAAAAAAAAAAAAAAATCTTCCCTACAGGTTCCAGTGGGAAGCAAAGATTGAGAACCGGGGCCTACAGCAGGCACCAGAAAACTCTGGTTCCCGAGTCAAATCTGCTCAGGGGCCTGATGTGTAAATAAATCATCACTGGGAGTTGGCCGTGCCCATTTCTTTGCATATTGCCCTGGCTTCTTTCCTCATAGAACTCAGAATTGAGGAGCTGCCTCAGGGACCATCTGGCCACAAAGCCTGACATGATTGCTATCTGGAAACACAAAAAGATTGCTGACCTCTGGCCTGGAGAATACGGTAGTTATGAAAATCCACACGATCCGCTCTGTGATATGATGACTTTAAAAACTCCAGTAGGTTTTCCTTTATTTAACTAAAACATAGTTGCAAAGGTTCTCTACGTGTAAACTAGGTGGGTCACCCTGGAGTTCTTTGTTTGGCCCCTGGCAGTTCGGTGGATGAGAGGCACCCTCCAGGCAGCGAGCGCACAGAAGAAGGCAAGCAGAATACTGAAAGGTTCAGAGACCATGGTGGACCTGGGGTCTGGAACTCTTACACAGAGAGAAGGAAAACAAGGCGAGGCAGGAATATGATAAGTGCTTTCAAGTATTTGCAGGACTCTAATGTGCCAGAGGGTTTAAATTTATTCTATGTAACCTCGCGGAGAAGATAGATGCCCAGTGGATGGAAGATGTAAGAAATTAGATTTGACACCATATTAGATAGAATTCCTAACAATAAAAAATGTCCGTGAGATGATTCACTTCCTCTCATTGAATATTCATGTGAGCTGGTACCTTTCAGCATTCAGGATGTGCTATCTGGCTCCTCACCCCATTACTTAGGCACTGTATTAGTTAGGACAGATTAAATTGATGTAACAAATAGATCAATAGATCCCAAAGTGTGTTCTGGTGGTCTAGTCCATTTGCCTGCTAGATCCTGTGTCCAGCTCTGTGCTTGGACTATGTCTGAATGGGTTGTATCAGTCTCGTGTCCTGTGGCTTCCCTTTGCTGCAACAGGAGTCCTGCAGGAAATCAGAGAGAAGAATGTGGACAAGATGTGATTCCCTGACTTGTCCCTGTGAGGTTGTCGTGGGCTGGCTGTGATGGCGACAGAGCAACCCTTCCCCACTGGAGGAGCCTGCTACGTGCAACTCTTTCTGGTTTCCGGCAGGCTCTCCTGCCCCTGCCCTTGGACCCTGCTAGTGTTACATTCCCACACCATCTCTCCTGGGTCCCCTCCATCCTGCCCATAGCTGTGTAGTGAGTCCCTTTGCAAACAAATGCTCCTGAAAATGGCCTAATTTGCGTGTGCTCTGTGACTTCTATTGGTTTGCCAACTGATAGGTGGTTGCTGACTAAACCACGATTGACCTTTGTCACTCACGGAAAGAGTTCAAGGTGGGTGCTCCTGCCTTTGTGTAATGCAGGGTGCTGCAGTCTTAGTCAGCTAGAAGGGGAAATAGGGCATGAAGCAAGTGTGCATGTGTCTTCTGTTAGCTGGGCCTGGAAGGGCACACCAAGCACTCACATTCTGTTGTCTAGAACTCAACCACCTGACCTCACCTGGCTGAGAGAGGGGCTTGGAAATGGGACCTAGCTGTGTGCTCAGGAAGACGAGGAGGTAGGTGTTGGTGAACAGCTCCACTGGCACTGGTTATTAAATTGGAAGAAATTGGCCACTATTAGTGAATCAAGAATAGAAGAGATCCAAGCCAGTTTAGAAGGATGCCCCCACAATGTTGGACCATAAATCCTGAATGTCCAGCCACTGCACCCAGTTCTTATCATGTAATTAACCACTTTGTGCAGGAATAGAAATGTTATTGGAAGTTAGGCCCTTCTACATCTGCAAGGAGGATGAGACCCCTAAACGCTTTTGACTTCTGGATTTTATGCTCTTCTCACACAAAGTCAGGAGAGCTCACACATCCCTTGATTTATGTGGAAGGACTGTGGCTCTTCCACAGGAAAGAGATTGAAACCAGTCTGAAAATGGCAGTTAATCAAAAGTGGGCATGTCTAAAATACTGGGGGAAGCATAAATACATTTATTGCACAAATATAAAATGAAGCTTCTAAGAAAATATGATTAATGAAAATGATTCCAATTTAATTGCCAAATGAAAGTAGAAATTAAATGTATTTATATATATATATATATATTGCAGTGACAATTGCACATAAACTTACCCCCATAAAAACCTACAGAGATTCCAGGCAGCAGAAAGCAGGTATAACAGGAACTACTGGTGCTCTAGCCAGATCTCACTTCTACCAAATGTGACCATATCTCAGCAGGTGAGATTGCTGACGGCCTAGCCCAGAGAGGCCTGGGAAGTTACAGAACAGCAGTCCAGAGACAATCACTGATTGATACCTGAGCACAAATCCAGGCTCTCTTGCCTAAAGATAGAAAAATTGTGGTTTCCCTCATGTTCCAGAGTTCCCTGTGAAGTCAAAATTAGCCTACACTCATCAGAAACTACATCTTTGTTAGGCTCCTTTGCTGCTCCAGGAGGTTCAGAAATTCTGTGTACAGAAAGAAAATCATCTAAAAGTTCCATGAACAATTTTGGCTTGATTTTATCAAGACTGTGATAAATATAATTTGTTAATGTTGAAGTGAATTTTCAGAAATTTAAATGCATTTTACAAACAGCCTAGCTTTGGAGCTATGTACACAATACTGCTCTCTTCTCCTCGGGGCACTTCTTGAATAAGCCATTTATACAAGCATCTCTATCTCAGGCTCTGCAACAAGGAAACTATCTTAAGATGACTGCCTGGAAAAATTGTTTCATGGGGTTGCAAACAACGTGATGATGAGACTCCTTTCTCCACCTCTACCTTGGACCCTAGCTCAGGTGCTTCCAGCAGGTGGTTATGGAGCTCCTCACCTACCAAAGCAGCTTTGGTGACATCGTATACGTAATCCAAATGTAGGCTCTGCAATGCTGGTGATTCTAAACACAGTGAAAGAGAGTATTGGGAGGACGAATGCATTGGTGATTGGTGGCAAAGACTGAAGGTTGAGATCATGCTCTCGATGCCATAGACAGGATATTAACTTACGCAGCCCAATGAGGGTGAAATGTGCAACATGCCACTCGAAGACAGGTTAGTATCAATGACTGGAACTAGGGGATGGCAGAGAAGTTGGCATCCACTCAAACTGCTTGTGAGACTCTGTGACCACCTTCAGCTCTAGGGCCAGAAACTAGGAGACAGAAGGAGTAAGATCCCATCTTTGGGTAGGTGAACGTTTTCTTTTCAGGGATGTCAGGTATAAACAGGTAAATTGTTATTATTCACGATCCATAAACTCAGGAGTTTGGGGACAACTGAGTTACCTCGTAAACAAGAGGCCAGAAGCTAGAATAAAAATATATTTGCAAAAGACCCAAAAGGTGGAGTCTTTTAAAAACAAAGCCAATGCTTTTGTGTAGGATCTTCTTCCCAAAGAGAGGGTGGACTTAGTGCGATACTCCCAGACTGGAAGTCTTACTAACTCTGAGACTGGAGCTACAGTCTTCACTCTTTTGCCAAGAATGTTGCTGTTGGCTTGAATTTTAAGTGAGTGGTTGACTTCAGGCGATAGAGCTGTGATTTCATTAGCTTGGGAGTCCAGTGAATTATTGGCTATTAGAACAGAGCATCAAGTTACATTTGCAACCTGAATAACTATATGTCCTTCTCACGTTTTACTTGACGATCTGTTACGATACAGAGGATTTTGGTTTCTTTACCCGATGGAAGTGGTAGGTGTTGGAAGGAACCAGCTTACATTTTGAGAGTGAGTCATGGGCTTGTTTGGAATGTAAACGAATTGGTAGTATTTTTCCTTTTGGCAGGAATAGCAGAAGGTTTAGAAATAATATTGAGAAGATGTAAAGGTAGTAAATATTTTATGATTAGATGAAAAACATTGTTTCCACCTGTGTTGCTTATTTGGTAATGTTAGCCAGGGTATGGTCAGCTTCAGGAGGTCCTTGTATAGAAAGAAATTCATCTAAAGGCTTCAGCAAACAGTTTTGGCTGTATTTTGTTGAGACTGTGATAGACACAATTTGGTAACTTTAAAGTCAATTTTCAGAAGTTCAAATGCATTCAATAAACAGCCCACTTTGGGCTCTGTATAATACATAATACATCATCCCTTTTCATCATTTCTTGGCCATTTCTGTTTCATCTGAGAAATCTCCTAACTACACCTGTTCAAACACACCATACGCATTTCTCCACGTCTGGAAAAATTTGCAATTTTCAGATGTGTCCTTCTCCCTCATTTGTCTGAAAACTCCTTGAGGACACGGGATGAATCTATTCATCTTTGATCTTTTAAAATTAGCGTAGTGTCAGGGGCATAATCCATGCTAAATATGCATATTAAATAACTGAATGAGTAAATAAAGGCCCAGAATAAGTTGAGTGGCTTGGAGGAGGAAATGTATATAAGCACAAGAAATGCAATTTTCAGACTGAGAAGAGCTTTAACTGTTCTTTTGATATTAAAAAAGACCAATATTTAAGGGTAACTTCTCTACTTATATCTATAAATTCCTACATAAAATTAGAATTTCTGTATATTTATATATTTCACCTTCTAGAGGCAGTCTCACCTCTAGAAAGTAATGAATGTATATGTGGTCTGCCAAATATTGATAAATACAAGAAATAAATGGAGGCTAGTTTTGCAATCAAATAAGCTATATAATTAACAGAGAATATGTAGAGAAGAAGTACAAGAGGAAAAGTTCTATCCTGGATCAAGACTGGTAGGGTAACCAAAGGAATAGATGAAATAGTGGTTATCAGAAAAAGAAAGGAGAGAGGGGCAAAAACAATGCAAGGCAAAACATGGGAAGCCACCAAAATCGTAGACAAGCTGTGAAAGAATGGAAATAGAACTAGGTCTCCACGCCGTCGCTTTTTCTCTTCCAGGTCTTTGGAATAGCCTCCTAGATGCCTCCACACTTCTGTCCTTATCTGCCTAGGTAAAGTCTCAACATGGAAGCCGGAGGGATCCTTTCAAAACCTGATTCAGATTACATCACACCTATCCTCCAGTGGCTTCTAGCTGACTCATAGTCATGACAAAAGCTATAAAATTCTGCATGATCACACCACCTCCTACCCTGGCCGTTTTGACCTCATCTCCAGCAGGCTCTCCTGCCTTATTCCCTCAGTTCCAACCTCACGCCCTCCTCTCTGTTCCAGTTCAATGCACACATGCTAGAAAATTGAATGCGTTGCCTGAGGACTGAGTTGGGTAAGAACTATCCGCACTGTCTGATTTTTACGGCAAATAGGTTGCTAAGATGGACAGGGTCTTCTATGTCCGTGGCTTCCTTGACTCATGGTTGGAGATGCCGAAGTTCTCATTTGCACCTCTAGCTCTGAGCCAAGCCCTGCCCTCCAGCACTGGGGAGGGGTATTCTCATTTCTTATGCATCGCTCAGAGAGAACTGGTGAGGGCAGGGCCAGCTTCAGACACTCATGGCTCCTCGGCCCTGACACTCTCGCAATAGTTCACCCCTGGCCTTCTACTGAAGGGAATGAACTTTGCATCCTCTGTCACTATTGGCATTGTTTTTACAGTTCTCACACTTCTTCTCCATTTATCTCTTTAAATGTTTCCTCTTTGTGCAAAAAGATAAAAATGTATAAACAAACTGCAGAAAAGGAAGATTGTGGTTAGGGTCCAGGTTAGAGCCTCAGGAGAACTTCCATGTTGTTCTGTTTTCTATGGATAGCGGGAAAAGAATGATGGGAGGATAAATCTTTCCAACCAAAATTCAGGAGTCTGAATTATTCCACCCTGGTACATCTATTAAGAAGAAAATGGGAGAGTGGTTTCTTTAAAATGTTATTTTTTTCCTATAATGAGCATTTGTGATTTAATTCATATTATCTCTGCAATGGAGTTTAAGAAAAACATACATATTGAACTATCTGAAAATTACTGAGTACAAATTTTATTTTTAGCGGTGCTATAATTATCTCTTTAGCTTCTTCTTAGAAAGTTTTATACCATTATTCTCTTTTTCTGTATCTACCTGGAGATGTGTTTCCTCACTCAGCCAGTGCTTTTCCTAAACCTGCCTGCACTGCTGTAGTCAGCTCATTCATTCTTATTTTCTAGTGAGGTTAAGAAAGCATTCATACCTACAGAAGACCCAGACATTACGTCTCTGCAATGTCATAGAAAAGGTTGACCATTCTCCTAGGGGGTTCTTCTCCACAGTAACTGTGCAATTGACGTGGAGGAGAAGCTTTCTGGTGTCTTCAGGTCCCCAGGTCACAGCAACACCCTCATAAATCAAGCAGGGCCCTTCCTTTGGTAAGCCCGTGAGTATCGAGCCTGGCCAGCTGCCAGAAGCCCATGCTGCTCTCCTTCCACTGATCCAGGGCCCTTGGCCACCATTCACTGCTCTTCTGACAGTTCGTTGGCACTAGGACAGCAACAGCAGAAGGCCAGCTGTTGAACACTGAGAGTTCTTGTGATAAAGCTACTATCATATCTGATTTGTAGACTGCTTTAAAAAATGCAACAGCTCATCAGGAATTGCATTTTTGCATAACTCTATGATTGAATCGGGCATCTATGTTTATGTACCCCAACATCAAATGGTGATCATTTGGAATTCTCTTACAAAGATATTATGTCTATATAGACAACACTACTCAGCCTAACATATACTTGCCCATCTGAGAAAATAGCTTCCAGTATTTTTTTTTCTTCTGCTTCCAAAGTCATAAGTTTCCTTGTAGAGCTGTGTGAAATTTTTATTTCTCATAATTCAGCTACTCCTTCAAGAAATTGTGTACACATTGGTTCTTTTGCAAACATACATACACACATACACACACACACGCGCGCACACACACACACACACACACACACACACACACACATTGGAATATTTCACAAGAGAGAACAACAATCAATGTAGTGTTGCCCTTGAATGATTATTTAAAGACCCAACCCAGCACCAGAAGCTGGAGAAGAGGGGGAAATACTCCATGACATTTTATCAGCCATAGAGACTTTGTGAAGCACTTGCTGTGAGAAATCATCACAATATGTCTTGATGTGGATTTGACTTGGAGGAAAAGCAAACAGAATTTGGGTTGGGTTTCCCTTTATCATTTTGAAGAATGATTATGAAGATGTCAGAGATTCCTGTATCCCATTGTACCATTTCTGCTCTCAATATTACAGAGATTCCCAACCACAACCTGGTGCATAAGCCAAGATCTATTCTCATAAACCTCTATTGCATCAGGCTCCTTCAATAACAGGTGAGGTCAGTGAAGCCTGTTTCACAAAGCTGATCAATCTTCATGAGAGTAGAAAATTCCACTGGCTGGATACTCCCAAAGCTGTTGTTGACTTTCACCCAGCAAATATTTATTGAGAATCCATAACATGCTAGGTAGAGTCTAGGCACCCTGCTAATATAACAATGCTATGAAAATCCCTATCCTCCTGAAGTTTATATTCCAATGAAGGGAGACAAACAGAACAAGTATAGAAACAGGTAATGCATAACATGCTAAGTGTCTTCTTCTTATTCTTCTTATTGGCATTCCCTCAGGTTCTAACCTACAGCCTGACCTTGACTGCCCCCTTCTCTCTCTCTCCCATTTGAAGTTAATTGCCCTTTTACCTGTTGTCCCATGGCACTTTACTTACTGCACTAATTCCTTTTGTCTCTTGTATAATTGGTAGTTTACACACTTGTGTTTCCTACTGCGATGAAAGCTGTTTGAAGACAAGAACTCCGCCATAGTCATGCATCACCATAACCCTATCAGTGGACACCGTCAGTGGATAGTGTCCCTACAATTAGTATATGTAGGTGCATTGAACAGATGAATGCACCTGCCCTTCATTTCTCATCTCTAGTTCAAAATCGTCTATGAACCTAGGATGCTAGAGAAGGCAACTTCTCAAGCATCTTCTAGCTATAATGTCTAAAAGTTCGTGATCTTGTTCATTTGCCTAGACATTCCCTTCTTTCCATTACAATCCATATTTATGAATGGCTATTGAAGAAGAAATTAAGAAAATGTAAGGTGTAGGAGGAGCATTGTCATTTTTGAATAGGATGCCTTAGATGCTATAGAATAAGTAAGAATTTTGTAAATATTTTTAAATATTTAATTTTAATATATTTTAAAAGCTTTCAAACATAACCATGGAGGTTGTTTGCTTTTAGAAGTTGGGGAGGGGAGTTTTTGTCAGTTCTTATAAAACAATGTTATATTTCCATATTCATTCCTGATCAACACAGAAATTCACAGAGAAGTTATTTACATGGAAATTAGTAGGCATGGAATGAATCAACACATGAGTGAACGGATGAAATGAGTTAACCAGGGAGATTTTTCACCCTAGGAGAGAGTCTTCTATGAGGAAGATCAAACTTACTGGAAGGCCCCCATCAGAAGTCAGTGTTACCTCCAAAAGCAACCACAGGGCATGGAGAGAAGTCAGAAGTAGAAACAGGAGCAGGGAACTCCATACCTTGTGTGCCAGGAAGGGGAGCCAGCCTCAACAAAGAGGAAATGGCCTTGGAAGCCAAGAGAGGGAACCAGTCTCAAGAGAGAGAAAATGAGTGGTTCTTCTTCCCTTCAGAGACAAGAGGGGATAAGAACAGGGAGAAGGCCATCGAATGTGACCACTCAAAAAGCCTGTAGCTGCTGAAGGAGCAATTTCAGCACAGGCTGAAAGCCAGGCTGCCAGGGTGCAGGGAGGGGAGGCAGTGGATGAGCCTGTTTACACTGGGAAGTAGGACCTTGTCAGATCCGTGTTCTAGGGTAAACACTCTGGGCTCTGAATACAGTTTTATTTCCAGCTTCAATGTAGTGTTTTAGAAACATCTGTATGAAAAAGAAAATAAAAATCAAAAGGAAGAAAAGATAAATTTTAAGAAGCAGTATAAAATCACCAGAGTTGCTCTAGAACACCTGGGCATTAGTCTCTGGGTACGAAAAAATCTGGGCGTTAGTCCCTGGGTCTTAGAAGACAAGGGCATTAATCCTTGAATATTAGAAAACCTAGGTGCAGGTCTCAGATATACTTAATGCACCAGAAATGTTGTTGGGGCTGAATTTGTTCACCTGCAAAATTGAGATAATAATACTTGTTTTACTCCCAGGAAAAATGTGAAAGGTAAATAAAAGGGAAGGTATGAACCAGCTTTGCAAACTAGAAAGTGCCATAAAATATCAAGTATCCTTATCAATTTGTTTCCCTTTGTAAGGGTAGTGAGCTCCGTATATGTTGCTGTTTGTTTGTTTTACAGATAATGCCATTTTATTAAGCAAAAATTCATGGAAAAGAAAAAAAATGTATCCATAACATCTTCAATCTACCCAGCTTTTATTTAGCATGATAGGGTAAAGGAAAACTTTGGAGCGAGAGTTCTGTTTTAATTATCACTTGACCATTAAGTAGCTTCCAAATGCATCATAGACTATGTTGCTGTGCTCCTGAGCATCTTTCTCATCAAATTCGTTGGCAAGAGATTCATGATCCAGTGTGTCCTCACCTATCACACCTGATCACTTTGCCTGTCTGTGTACAATACCCCCTCCATCAAAACTATCGTATGTGCCAATTCCATCACTTCTCTCTGTTTGCTAATGCTGTCATCTCTGTCTATACTTGTTTTCTTTCATACTTTCTATTTTATTTTTATTTATTTATTTATTTGAGATGAAGTCTCACTCTGTAGCCCAAGCTGGAGTACAGTGCCATGATCTTAGCTCACTGCAACCTTCGCCTCTAGGGCTCGAGTGATTCTCCTGCCTCAGCCTCCCAAGTAGCTGGGACTAGAGGTGTGTGCCACCACACCCAGTTAATTTTTTTGTATTTTTACTAGAGACAGGATTTCATCATGTTGTCCTGGGTAGTCTCGAACTCCTGAGCTCAGGTGATCCACCCACCTTGGCCTCCCAAAGTGCTGGATTACAGGCATGAGCCCCTAAGGCAAGCCCCTCGTCCTCCTCCTCCCCCTCCTCCTCCTTCTTCTTCCTCTTCTTCTTCTTAGACAGAGYCTCCCTCTGTCACCCAGGCTGGAGTGCTGTGGTACAATCTGAGCTCACTGCAACCTCCACCTCCTGGATTCAAGTGATTCTCCTGCCTCAACCTCCCAAGTAGCTGGGATTACAGGTGTGCACCATGATGTACAGCTAATTTTTGCATTTTTAGTAGAGTTGAGGTTTCACCATGTTGGCCAAACTGGTCTTGTACTCCTGGCTTCGTGATCCACCCGCCTCAGCCTCCCAAAGTGCTGGGATTACAAGCATGAGCCACAGTGCCCGGCCCCTTCTTCTTTTATTGGCATTACACTCAGGTTCTAAGTCACAGCTGACCTTGACTGCCGCCCTCTGTCTCTGTCCCATTTGAAGTTAATTGTTCTTTTCTCTGTTGTCCATGGCACTTTACTTACTGCACTTATTCCTTTTGTCTCTTGTATAATTGTCATTTACACACTTGTGTTTTATACTGTGATGAAAACTATTTGAAGACAAGAATTTTGCCATGTTCATGCATCACCATAATCCTATGACTAATGGTGCCCCTACAATTAGTATCTGTAGGTCCATTGAACAGATGAGTGCACCTGCCCTTCATTTATCATCTCTATGTTAAAATGTTGTCACCCATGAAACAAGGATGCTGGAGAAGGTAACTTCTCAGGTACCTTCCAGCTCTAATCCCTACAAAGTGCATCATCTTGTCCCTTTGCCTAGACTTTTTTTCTTTCCATTAAAATCAATACTTATATATTTTAAGAAAGCACATTGAGTATAATGGGTATATACGTGTGTACACACATATGTCAATGTATATACACACATATACACATGTATTTACACATGTGTATATCTGTATATGCATGTGTGCATATACATACACATATATGTGTACATAAAGTTGCAGTGATAATAGAGATTTGCTAGGTGAATATGAATGTGAATATTCACAATGCGGTCTCAGTGCAAGTGTGAAGACCACCTTTTGGCTGCTCTAAGTGTCTGGCTTCTGTTGCCAAGTTTAGTTTAACAATTTACTCTACAGTCATATGTTTCAAAAGTACTTCTAATATGTATTTATTCACAAACCCAAACTTTTTTGCTTACGAGGCTGAACAACTAACAACAAAAATTGTGTAGTCAGGGGCCTGGATCGTGCGGATTGACATATTGTTTTTTATATTTAAAAAAATTTAAGTTACTGCCTAAAAATGTGATTTTCCTTTTTTTCTTGAGCAGAAAGCCGTAAAACTAGGTGACGTCCTGTAGCACGGAGAGGAAACGACATCATATATTTCTTCATGCTGTGTACATCCTTATCAGTGTGGTATTCTTCCAGCGAGTGCACTGTAATATTAGTTTGCAGTTTCTTGTTACAGTAAAGGTAAATGCTGTACTGAAATCCTACTTAATATTTACACTTGTGTGAGCCAGCACGATGCTGCATTATCTTAAGTGCATTACCTCATCCTGTCTATGAATCAGCATCATCAGATCAGGATGAGATCACTGTAAAGGAAGATTGAAAAGGAATAAGGGTTCTGGGAATGGATCGGGAAGAGGGAGAGACCTTGCTAATGACACTGAGCATTAATGCAAACCATTTGACACAGCCAGCTTGAGCAGTGCCTGCTTGTGCTTTGTCCATTTCAGTTCATGGAATTTGCATGATAATTGATGCAAAGTCATTATCGGATCAAAACTTGGAACATACACCAGGATATACTAGGTAATGAAATGCCATACGAAGGGTGACTCTTGAGGAAGTAGCCCCCAGTTAGCAAAATGTTGTATACTTTTATCATAACAAACCTTCAAGCATTTAAAAAAAAGACTCCTGGCATTACAGAATCCTCTAATAATTGTAATTTGTGTATTTGGTATCTAGCAGGTCCTGTAAAGATATCGCTTACCTTGGCTGTATTACAAATGTTCTCTAGGGAACCCTTGTTAGTCAATTTCTCTGTGTTAACCAACATTAACCAGACTTTTGCAATCTGAAACATGCAGAGCTGACTTCTTTTCTAAGCTTTCTTTTGTTACAAACTCACATTGCCAGAAAAGCCATCATTCATGTTGTATAGTGTAGTCTTAACTTCTTGTTAAGAACTCTCAGTTTGAGGATGAAATGAAGATTTCTGTTTTGTGGAGAGGCTCAGAAAAGATGTATTTATTTCCAGCATTTATCAACTAGGGACTAAGATATTAATGTTGGTATTTAATAGTGTTTAATGGTTGCAAAGTGTCATCCTCTGACACCTTAGTTGTGTGAACCAGGCCAGTGTTCATAACTAATCATCTCTCTCCTTAACTTAGACCTGTAGAGATTTTAATAACACCTTTTTTTTCTGTTGCTCATCAATGTTTCTGAACTACTGTTTTACAATCAGAAGGAAATATAGACACAGCAGTCTTCAAGCATTATATACAGTAGCTGTTTAAAGGCAGGTTGATGTAATTTGCTCTAGTTTAATGCTCTCCACTCATCAAGGTGTGATTTAACAGTAATATAATACATTTCTAGACCTCAGAGCACGAAGGAATGTTCAAAGCCATTGAATTTGGTGGTGATGGGTGGCTCTTGCCCGGAACATTCCCAGAAAGCCGCTGTTGTGCAGCTCTACCTAAGCATCACCTTGTGCTCTGGCCCATTCCATCTGAGGATGGAATGGCCTGTGAAAACACTCTTTCTTTTTCCTATTTTTGTTTTTTGAAATGGAGTTTCACTCTTGTTGCCCACGCTGGAGTGCAGTGGTGTGATCTCAGTTCACTGTAACCTCCGCCTCCTGGATTCAAGTGATTCTTCTGCCTCAGCTTCCTGAGTAGCTGGGATTAGAGGTGCGCACCATGACACTGGCTAATTTTTGTATTTTTAGTAGAGATGAGGTTTCACCGTGTTGGTCAAGCTGATCTTGAACTCCTGACTTTAGATGATCTACCCACCTAGGCCTCCCAAAGTGCTGGGATTACAGGCATGAGCCACTGTGCCCAGGCATAAAAACACTCTTTGTTAGTTCTAGTTTAAATCTTGGTGTCTGTGAACTCACTCCTAAGAATTACCTGTGTGTGCCTCCATATTTCTCATAGATTTTTGTACACTTTGGGCTCTTTTGATGGTAGATCTTGAAATACCTGGGTATGGCTCAAACTGATTGAAAAACCATATCTAAAGAGAGTTTGTTCATGAGTGGTCTAAGCAGGATAAAGATGACATGATTTTAAGAAATACAGATGAATGTGTCATCTGGAGAGGCTGGGACTCCAGGAAAGAGTGCTCCTTGTCTTCAAATATTTCAAGTGCTGATGTATGATAGAGGAATTTGACTCATTCAATGTGGCTCTCAATTTAAGATCTGTGCTCAAATCATAGAAGGAAAAAACTTCATTGTCTTTTAAGGCTCTTTGTAGTGTAACATAGTGAGGTGGGATTATATAACTTGTAAATATCAATGCAAAATGAAAATGGGGTGACTTACTTAAAAACCAGGAAAAAATTGCAAGTAGAAGTACTAATATATATATACATATACACACATATCCATTATATTTATAGTTATTACATACACATAAAATCTTTTTTTCTGTTATTTTTCTTGACCTGTCATGGAGTTTTTAATTTGCTATTTAATGTTGTACTGCCTCAGAGGAAAAACCTTTCTGCACATGCAGATTCTCAGAGGTCCTGAGGGCTCCACCTTGCCAGTTCAGTTCACCTGGGATAGCAGGTGGCCTGCTGGTTTCCCCCTGTGGGAATTCATGTTCTGTGCCTCATTAAAATCGAAGAATTGAGCTAGGTATTTCCCTCCCCATGAGTCCACTGCCTCAACCAGAGAAGATGAGGGATCCTCAAGATACTGCAGCCTCTGTGCTGGAATAGACTCAGTACCTGGAGCAGAGTGTTCCCACATTGCCCTACCATGCTGCCTTACTGTGACTGCCAGCCCAGGGAAAGGAGGCCACCAGGAGGCCACTGCCCAGGTCCCCGGCAGAGGAAGAGTGCAGCAATGATGGCTGAACAGGGGCAGAGAGGGGACTGGCAGTGTCCAGTGTCAAGGGGTTGGGTCAGGATCAGGAAGCCAAGAACTCCTTCCAGAGTAGGGGCAGGAAGGAAGACACATCAGGCAGAGGCCCCAAGTCCACAGCATAAGCTCTGTGGTCCCACCTGACTTCATTTACGAAACACAAATTCACAGACAAAATCAGCAACAATTAGAAGGCAGTAGCAGTGAGCATCAGACCCCGAGCCCTGAGTCCATCTGCTGTCTGGGCCTCATGCAGGGACGCACGTCTCACGTGGTGAAGCTGGAGTGGTGCTACTGGGTGTGAGTGCATCTTGTAGAGCCAGAATGCCGAGGAAAACTGCAGTGCCAGCCCCTCTTGGCTGGAACATACCAGGCAAGCTAACCCCCGGGCTTCAGTCTAGTCCTCTGTGGAATGGGAGTAATAATAGCACCTGCCTCATAGAGACGTAGTGAGGACTGGGTGCCCAGATCAGGGTTAAGTTCCATGTAATTGTCTGTCCTTAACGTCAGTCATGTCATTATCCGTGCTTGTATCGTTATTTCTGATTAAATTGTCCTGTGGTCCAAGATCTTGGTGGCTATGTATAATACGGATTATTTGAAATTCATAGGGAATTCCTAGCTTATAGTCAATTTTTTAAAATTTTATCACTACCAGATAGTAATTGATTAAAGGGAGACATAAAGAAACAAGGTTATCTAATGCAAAATATTTGCAATGAGGAGACCACCTTTATACAAATTTACATAAAACAAAAGCTAAGATTGAGTGGGAAAAAACTCAGTTTCTGGAACCTGGGAAAATCCTCAGTCTGTGACAGCTTTCCCTAAGATTGTAGCTCCTTCATTGTCTGTGGGAGACCTGGGACACTTTCTTTCCATAAAGCAGAATATTTCAGCCAACTCTTGTCTTTGTATTTCTAAATCACCCTTCCTTCCAAACTCTTTCCATCCATTTTGGATTTATGTTGGCATATTTATATTAAATAATCCACTGTCTCAAAGTTTTGATCATGCAGTTCTGGGCCTACCAGAAAAGAATACATGAGCTAAATTTTGGGCCTGACAAATTTTTGTTGGCTGGTTTCTTTTCATTTTCAGGTAGAGATGTGTTAAATTTCTTTTCTGTAATTATAATTTACCTTTAATTTTGTCTTTTTTTTTTTTTTGCTTTATATATGTGACATTATATGATCAGGGACACAAATATTGTGATATTACATATTCTTGATGGTAGAATGTTTATTATATAGTATTCATTTTTATTCAAATTTTTCTATCATTAATAATTTTACACCAATTTACATTTGCCTAGTTATAAGACAAAATGTACCATTTGATTTTTCGTGTGTTTTAATTTTGTCTAGCTTATAGCTGGGCATTTATAAATCCAGTCTGATAACCTGTCTTTCAATAGTTTTGGACAATTACATTTATTGTTACTGTTGACTATTTGGATTATTTCTACTGTCTTATTTTTTGTTTTCTATTTTTATTATTTTTTACTACCTTCTGCTGCATTGATGGTTTCTGTAGTACCTTCATCCTGCTTTACACAACTCTTCCATTCTTTTAGACTAACCCTTATAATACTACATCCATAATTCATTGTATTTTTTGCTTATGGTTAAATTTAGTCCATATTTTTACCTTCCTCATGACCTTACCTTAAATACTAATTGAAAATCTCTTTCCACTACATTATTGTGTAGTTTTATTTTCAGCCTTTTGTAATAAGAAATCATTTCCTTTGAAAAATGAACACATGTATATTTAATTTATGTGTCCACTATTGTTCTTTATTGCCATATCTTTGTACTGATTTACTTTTGTATATGAAAATGTAAATATATTCTTTGTCAGTTCCTTTGGTGAGGGTGTGAGTGTGGGCAGGAGAGAAAGCAGATGGTAAACGCCATAGCTGGTACATGTTGAAAAATATCTTTATTTTGTACTTACACTTTCAAACTTCATGTTAGAATTTTAGAGCTGATGGGAACGTGAAAGTGTTAATGATCTTATTAGTAATTCCAAACTCCATTCCTCATCTTTTTGTTAGTTACATTACTTTTACATTTTCAAAGTTTATAATATCAAAGGATCTTGTCTAGTGCCAATATGAATAGTTTGAGCTTTGTATTTAAATAGTTTCTTGACTCTTCACCAGCAGTTATTTGATCACAGTTTCTCCTTTCCTGTGTTACGTTTATTCCTTTGTTGGTTGTTTGGTTTTCACTTTAATTAAACATTT
Organism: Sapajus apella; assembly: GCF_009761245.1. Lineage (NCBI taxonomy): Eukaryota > Metazoa > Chordata > Mammalia > Primates > Cebidae > Sapajus > Sapajus apella. The sequence goes on from NW_022436971.1 coordinate 20,067,245, forward strand.
CCAAATGCCACTATTATTGTGTGGTAGTTTAATTGCACTCACAAATCTAGGCCACCAGGTCTTACAGCTCAATGACCACGGTTCTCCATTTTGTACTAGGATCTATTATTCCTAATGGAAAGTCTGCTATCTGTCTAATTGCACTTTATGGAGGTAATTTATTTTTATTTATCGTACTTGTGTGTGCTTCAATATATCTTTCTTGAACTCTTTAAAACATACATAGTTATTTCTTTATCTCCCTCTGATTTTCGTTTAATTCTTTTCTGGTATTTCTATTTTATGAATGTTGGAGACATTTTTCAATTGTTGGAGGAATAAGTTGAAGACTTATTCTTCAGTGTCTTTCAAAAGCACTTATTTAAACAATAAACTCTTAGTCTCCCTGTGCTACTTTTGCAGGTGACACGATAGACCCATATTCTATTTTGAGAATTCTCTAACTCTCTCAGGGCTTCTGCGTGGCTCCTGTGGAGTGGGCAGGATTCTGAGAACGCCCCACATTGACCTCTGGCCCTTATAAAATCCTCTCTCCCATGCGTGTGAGTGAGGACTGTGTCTACAAGGAGATGTAATAGCTATGGGATACTTTATACAGCCGAAGACAGAGTATCTGAGGGGACCTCATCTAATCACACAAACCCTTTAAAGATAGTTACGCTGGTTCTTAGTGAAAAAGAGTTCAGAGGGAGTTGAGGGATATACTAGTCCATTCTCACATTGCTATTAAAAAACATCGGAGACTGGGTCATTTATAAAGGAAAGATTAATTGGCTCACGGTTCTGCAGGCTCTACAGGAAGCATGGCAGCTTCTGCTTCTGGGGAGGCCTCAGGAAAGTTACAACCATGGGGGAAGGCAAAAGGAAAGTAGTCACCTCTCACATGGCAGGAACAGGAGCCAGAGAGAGAGAGGGAAGGTGCCACACACTTCTAAACAAGCAGACCTCATGAGAACCCACTATGCTCACACCACCACCGAGGGAATGGTGCTAAACCATGAGAAACCACCCCCAGGATTCAATTCCCCCCCACTAGGCCCCACCTCCAACACTGGGGGTTATATTTTGACATGAAATTTGTTCAGGGACACAGATTCAAACCATATCAGAGTGTGAGGTGAACTTGGCTGACCACTGTGGGCTCTGAAGATGGACCAGGTCACACGGAGGGCAGGGAGGGCACAACAGCCTCTGTGAGCAGAGAGTGGCCTTGGCCAACAGTGTGGAAATAAGGACCTTAGACCATTGGCAACAAGAAACGGAATGCTGCTAACAACTTGAATATGCCAGGAAGTGGATTCTTCCCCAGAGTTGCCTTCTAGCAAGGGGCCAGCACACACATCGCCTCTCCCTTGTGATAAGGAAGCAGAGAATCAGGACCTCCCAACTTGTGGCTGGACCTCAGCAGGTGACGTATGCAACATCTATATTTCTGCTAAAACATCACCTAATACTTTTCAGAAAATTTTTAATGTCTACACTTTTCTTTCCCAAATTGTAATTGCCTTTTGACATAGTGATGGATAATCTAGTAACTTAGGCCTGTTTTGTTTAATGATATCTTTATTTTCGAAACAAGAGTTGAGTGTCTTATTTTTCTTTTATTTTTTTGAAACACCATCTTACTTTGTCATCCAGTCTGGAGTACAGTGGCACGATCTTGGCTCCCTGCAGCCTCAAACTCCCAGGTTCAAGTGATCCTCCTGCCTCAGCCCTCCAAGTAGCTGGCACTGCAGGCATGTGCCACCATGCCTGGCTCATTTTTGTACTTTTTGTAGAGAAGGGGTTTTGCCATATTGCCGAGGCTAGTCTCAATGTCCTGGGCTCAAGCGATCTGCCTGCCTCAGCCTCCCAAAGTGGTAGGATTTGTACAGGCATGAGCCACCGTGCCTGGCCCATCGTCTCCATATTTATGTTGAGGTCATAGTATTCTTATAACATGGACTCCATGGAAAATAAAATTCTTATCTGATGGTGCACTTCATTTTTCTCCCCATTAAATCATTTTTATTTTGTTTTGATAATTGGTCTGTAGGCTTACTTAGAGTAGATCTTACTTCTCTCTTTTTTCATCTCTTTATGATTATTCTTTCCTGTCTGCAGAGATTCCATTGCCTCCATCTGGCCTTTTGTGTCTCCCAGTCTGGAACCACGTCTTACGTTGTGTTTGGTCACGTGCTTCAGAGCGCTATTGGGACATCACTGATCTATCACATTGAGCCAGTGGGAATCTTGGCTCAGCTCCTCATCACAGGAATCTCCTATGTCCTCCTTACTCCCAGACACATTTTTTAAACTTTTAAGTTCAGGAGTACAAGTGTAGGTTCATTACACAGGCAAACATGTGTCATGGAGGTTTGTTGTATAGATTATTTCATCACCCAGGTATTAAGCCTGATACCCATTAGTTATTTTTTCTGATACTCTCCCTCCTCCCATCCTCTACCCTCTAAAAGCCTCCAGTGTGTGATGTGCACCCCATATGTCCATGTGTTCTCATCAGTTAGCTCCCACTTATAAATGAGAACACGCGGTACTTGCTTTTCTGTTCCCATGCTAATTTGTTAAGGGTAATGGCCTCCAGCTCCATCCATGTCCCTGCAAAGGACACAATCGTGTGGGGTTTTTTTAATGGCTGCATAGTATTCCGTGGTGTATTTGTACCCCGTTTTCTTTATCCAGTCTATCATTGATGGGCATTTCTGTTGATTCCGTGTCTTTGTTATTGTGAATAGTGCTGCAATGAACATATGCATGCATGTGTCTTTATAATAGAACAATTTCTGTTCCTTTGGGTATATATCCAGTAATGGGAATGGGGGATGGAATGTGATTCATATATCTATTTTTAGGTCTTTGAGAAGTTGTCACACTCCCCTCCAAAATGGCTGAACCAATTTACACTCCCAGCAACACTGTAAACAGATTCATGTTTCTCCAGAACCTTGCCAGTGTCTCTTGTTTTTTGACTTTTGAGTCAGAGCCATTCTGTCTGGTGTGAGATGGTATCTCATTGTGGTTTTGATTTGTATTTCTCTAGTGATAAGTGACGTTGAGTTTATTTCATATGATTGTCGGCAACATTTATGTCTTCTTTTGAAAATTGTGTGTTCATACTCTTTCCCCATTTTTTAATGGGGTTGTTTCTTTCTTGTAAATTTAAGTTTCTTATGGATGCTGGATATTAAGCCTGCGTGGGATACATAGTTTGAAGACATTTTCTCCCATTCTGGAGGTTGTCTGTTTGCTCTGTTTATTCAGCTAGGCAGAAGCTCTTTGGTTTAATCAGATCCTGTTTGTCAACTTTTGTTTCTGCTGCAGTTGCTTTCGGTGTTTTCATCATGAAATTTTTGCCTGTGTCTGTGTCCGGAATGGTACAGCCTAGGTTGTCGTTCAGGGTTTTAATAGTTTTGGGTTTTACATTTAGGTCTTTCATCCACCCTGAATTGATTTTTGTATATGGTATAAAGTGGGTCCAGTTTCAATCTTCTGCATATGGCCGTTCAGTTATCCCAGCACCATTTATCGAATAGGAAATCCTTTCCCCATTGCTTCTTGTTGTCAGGTTTGTTGCAGATCAGAGAGTTGTAGGTATGTGGTCTTATTTCTGGGTTCTCTATTCTATTCCATTGGTGTATGCCCAGACACATTTTTAAAAGCCATTGGTAAAGGTGCAGTTGCTAGTCATTTTGGTTTTCAGGTTCCTTTTAAGATAAAGAGAAACTTCTCCTAGCATCTGACATGAAGGTGTAAGCATGAAAGGGAAAGCCCAGGGTTCCCTTCACACGCTGGAGGCTGACCTGCTTCCCGTCTCAGCCAGTATCCAGTTCCAGCTCCAAGGGCCTTTTGTTGAATTTTCTATCTGGCTCATGAAAATGCAGGAGGCATGATTGTAGAGTAAAGCTATGTCTTATTGGAATCTCTGTTAATACTTTACCTGCTAATGCTGAGTGCTTCACGCAGAGGTACTGGTCAAGACGTGGACTTACGGTACCTTTTGCACTTCAATTTTCTCTTCTCCAAAGCGGAGAGGATAATATCTTCCATTCTTACTTTAGAGCTTCATCAAGGGAGCAAAATGAGATAAAGTATCTGGACATGCTTTGAACACTGGCGTAGTTAATAAAAATAACAAAATGTAGCATTGAAGTGCTAGGTGATAATTTGCATCTATCTCCAAATACTTAAAATGTTCTCAGATGGAAGAAGGCTTAGCAGTCTCAGTGCCTTTTACCTGAGCGTATTCAACTTGGAAACTGAGAAAACCAGAAAGTAAACATAAGTTTAATGACAATTCAAGGTCACAGTCTACAGGATTTATGTTCTCTTTGACACTTGTCAAAAGGCAATATTTTGAGGGAAGTCTCACGTTTCATGTATTATAGGTTTTTGATACAAATCTGTGAGAATTCCTTGAACATTCTGAGTCTATTCAGAAAGTTGGGAAGTACTCTCAGATCCTTTTCAATGGAGAATAACATGAAAGAAGAGCATGTTTACTTCTCATGTGTCTTTGCAGCTGGAAAGAGGGCAATAAATAAATAAATATATAAAAGAACTCTCAGGATATATGTTGGATACAAATAGACTTCTTTCCAGACAGCCAAGTGGTAGGATTTTATTAAAAGAGACCAGATGTTTCTAGGCAGTAGATGAATTTATTGTTTCATGTTTCATCCAAATCATGCAGAACCTTGAATATGCAATGTTACCAGATGGACCTGACCAGTATTCTTTATGCTGAAAACCCTTAATATGAGCTGAGGCCCATGTCTCAGAAAAGCACTTTGTGGAAAGGCAAATCAGCTCAACCAGGAGAGCCCAAGGAACTGATATTGGGCAGGAACCATTGGGAGGAATGGGTGATTCTTTTTGTAAATGGTCAGGGAAGGGAGAGGCACAGTCCTCCAGCCTGGGCCCACAAGGCAGAGAACGTGGGCACGTGTGGAAGACAGCAAGGATGGCAGGAGGGCTGGGAGATTCCGCAAAGTGGGAAGACAAAGTATGGGGTGAGGACAGAGAGGACATAAAGCAAGGATTCTGGGGATAAGTGACAGGCAGCCACACATGGCGTGCCATCGAATGCACAGGGGCACGCAGTTCCAGCGAGGGCCGCCTCGAAGCAGAGGCACGGATTGTGCATATGCATCGGATTTCAGGGACAGACACGTGCTAGAAGTGACAGGAGAAAGGCAGGGCCTGGGAAAGCAGAATACGGGGACAAACAAAAGTTACATTTTGTGGCGGGGGGGGCAGATTCTACCTATTACAAGGGCGGTACAGGATTCTCGACATTATTTAAATTTAACAATGATTTGTACAATAAACATTATTATCCTTAGTATCAAGGTGAAGAAAATGGAAGTAAAGATTAATTGCAAAAGTTAACCAGGCATCCACACATCCTGAGAGAACATCTGAGACACAGTTGATCTTGGGCAAATACCAATGTGCTCATTTTATACCGCCTAGAAACCCACATTTCTGAACCTCAATCTCCTTAGGCTGCTGGGCAGAAAACTATCCGTGAAGAGAGCTCTATTCATTTTATTAATCCCTGCTTGAAGACGACTTTGTTTTAACCTGAGCACCTATCTGTCTTTGACCCTTATTACTAACAGAAGCAAGGAACGGTCAACACATACCTATATTCTGAATTTCCCCGATTCTTTCTTAGGGCTATATTTTCAGTATTTTGAGATACTTTAGATGCCAGTTTGATTTTTTTTGGTATTCTATTAACGTGATAATATTTTGTCATATTTCAGCACCACTGATTCACCAGCGTGCATATTCACGTTTACACTGACCTCCATGGAACCAGCACACTGATGTCACTTATTTTAGTTTCATGTTGGTTATAGCAGCACCTTCCATCCGGGAACCAATTTTTACGTAACTTAAGATACTGGCTGAGCTACTGTCACAAAGACATCCAAAAATACTGGGGCTTAAGTAAAACAGTTTATTCTCTGTGCATGAAAAGTTCACGGCCGAGTAAATGGTCAGGGATGTGGGTCAGTCACCCTGAGGTTTTGTGCATACAAGTTTTCTTCCAAAATTGCACAGATTACCTTACGTAGGTTAGTTTCTTCTCTAGTGTTATTAATACATAGTTTTTCTTATACGTATTTAGTTAGTTTTGAGACGGAGTCTCGCTCTGTCACCCAGGCTGGAGTGCAATGGCACCATCTCGGCTCACTGCAAGGTCCACCTCCTGAGTTTCAGCAATTGTTCCATTCCAGCCTCCTGAGTAGCTGGGATTCCAGGCACCTGCCATCATGCTCAGCTAATTTTTACGTTTTTGTTGAGACGGGGTTTCACCATGTTGGCCAGTCTGATCTTGAACTCCTGACCTCAGATGATCCACCCACCTTAGCCTCCAAAGTGCTGGGATTATAGGCGTGAGCCACCACGCCTGGCCAATACATAGTTTGTTTGTTTGTTTTTTTAACAAGTCAATGATGTGTATTTCAAGGTTATTTTCAATTTACCTCACAGTAAACCACAAAGAATGACAAAGCCGCATCCACTGACTGCCCCGTAAGCTGTGTACTGTCAGAGGGGACTCTTGCCTGATGCGGTTGACACAGCTCCTACTGATGTAGCATGTGATGGTATGTTATGTGTGTATTATAAAATTATATATTCACCCATTATATATACACCCACACAGACACACAAAAACATACACACATCATCTGAAATGTTAACTGATCTTGCATGTTAACTTGTTACCCTAATGCCATTGCCTATATTTATGATTTTGCACAACCTTTATGGTGGGACATGAGGGATTCTATTTATTTTGAAATAGGTTTTGAAAGTTGAAATAGATCATAAGGTCTAACGGTATAACAAAGTCGGAGTAAAAATAGAAAATGTCGTCGGGCGGCCTGGTCTGGGTAAGCTTCCTGCTTGAATCAGAATTCAAAAAAGTCCTTCAATGAGGGGAAGGAAGGGCTTGGTATTTGGGATGTGGGAGGATACTAATGTATATGTACACACACACGTGCACACACGCACAAGCGTGGGGGTGAACAATGAGGAGGAGAAATAGAATGAGAAGCGAACAGGCTTTCAGTGAGCAGCTCAGTTGGAGAGGAAACCGGGGGAGGAGTAAGAATAAGGTTATTTTTTTTTCACGTTGGGTTGGAAGCTGTTTAAAGGTTTGCTTTCTGCACTGGTGCTTTTATGGGAGAATTGGACTTTTGCACTGCTGTGAGAGCTTTGTAGCGCCATAGGAAAGAGAAGCGCCTGCCTCTTCCGGGAAGCATCTGAGCTGCTGGGGACGGTAGAAGGACCACTTTGCAAAGGAAAGGGGTTAATTAATGACTCAAGAAGTCAGGCAGTTTTCCCTTTTTTTTTTACTTTTTTTTTTTTTAACCTCGAGGCAGCCTACTGTCTGGAAAGAACCTGCAGCTGTAGCCAATCTGGATTCCAAGCTTTGCACAATGCATTCTGTGACCCTGAGGCATCTAATGGCTTTCCCTGAATTTCTTCATCTGTCAAGTGACCTTAAAAATATTTCCCAACCTGTCCTACAGGGCAACCTTGAGGAATAAAAGAGAAAATATGTTTAAAAGTCTCTGGAAAGTTGTTAAAATAAACCTGTAAACTCTTATCTGCACGTGTTTCTCTGTATTTGAACAGCTACTCATTTTATCTGTGTCTTTGCAGCAAGTATTAATAGAACACTGGCATGAACAGAGGTGGTGCTCAAGTCAATGCTTACTGAGAGAAAAATGAAAGGAACCATCAGAGAAGCTTTCAGGAGTTTCAGTGTTCATTTCCAGAGGCGAGGGTGAGAATACTTCCCTTACCCCTCAAACACAGGCCCATGAGAGAAAACATTTGCAGGAGAAACACTTTGGAAGTCCCGTCTTTTTCAGAAACAACTTTTAGGAGGGAATGTTCCAACTTCAATTTCATTATACCCTAGAATTTGTGATTTCTGAGGACACCTACTCCAGGTTTTTATACCTAATTTAAAAGAGGTGGCTCTTGCATTTAATCACAGCAAATCTTAAGAAAAAATACACACTATTATTTTAATAGGCAGACACACCTATGTTAAATGAGCAAATATCTGCAAGATGAATACCTGAAGAAAGAATATGGTCTTAAAAGGTTAGGAATTTTGTAAAGATACTAACGGAAACACATTTTTAAAAAATTACTACTTGAGAAAGGCTTCTGTGTTTCTTATTTCTCCTGAAAGGTGATAAACTGAATTGCAGCGATAGCTTTGGGGTCTTAATTCCATCCACATTTCCCCATATTTGGGAAGGAATATATGACTTTACTTATCTTCAAAACCTCATAGGTAGTTTATATAAGTCCATGTAAGCACTATTCTCTTCGTAAAAACACATTTAAGGCAAAGGGAGCTCTGTGTATGCATGTAATCATTCACTGACGCTTTTCTTTTGGTTACAGGTAAAAGGAACACCTTATTATCCTCTCGTGTGCCCCAGGACAGCGAGCAGTGCCTCCCACAGTGTAGTCACAGAAGTTAGAAAAAATGTTTCTCCCCTGGGGTTGTTTCTATAACTTCTGTAACTTGGGCTTCCCACAGAAGGGCAGGATGGCCTTTTGGTTCCTGGCTGGAAATGTCAGATAAGGCTCCAAAACCGAATTTTCTGAATGAACTCCAATCACATGGAGTCTAAATCCATGCCTGGATTTGGTGGCACCCCGGCCCCCTGGGAGAGAGGGGCCTTTGTCCCAAGGAAGACAAAGCCTGGTGCATTCTCCCAGGGATGGCTCCTGGCCGAGAGTTCACGGCTCCTGTTGTTTCCCCTGGGTCTGGACAAGGGGCTTTCTGTACCTGTGGCTGACAGGCAGGAAAAGGGTCATCTTTCCAGCACAGCGCAGGGGCTGTGGGAGGATGTGTAAAGTGCACTTAAAAAAATAATCATTAGAGGCCTGGAATAGGTGCCCTCTTTTGGAACGTTAATGCTGTGATGGCTGATTGAGGGGAGAAAAGCGTGGGGTTTTAGATCTTCTTCTCCGCTTCAAACACAGGCTCACTCACAACAGCCGGGAAGGGCTCCTGTCGACAGATGTTTTGCTTCCGTTGTTGGAGCTGATGTGTCTTTGCTTTTCGACGTGTGCTCTTTCCTTGCTCAGCTCCATCTCAGGAATGCTGAAGAGTCACTGGGCGGGGTTTTCCTGTCTCTCCCTCTGCTTTGTTTTTGTATTTTAATTTTAACTTGACCTGAGTAGTTATTCCACAACAGTATGCCGTAAACATTATTTGAATTTTTATTGACTACTACATGCGTGGTTATTTGTAAAACAGTCTCTTAGGCTTTCTAACCTTAAGTTACATCATTTGTTGTTTGGCACATTTGTGTTAATAAGGTGTAAGCTCGTGACTCCAGCCTCAATCCGTCTCCCTGACACTCTGCTTTCTCATGGAGTTTAGAAAATTATTTGCCAAGCCTCCAAAAGCATTCCTAATACTCACTATGTAAGATGCTTACAGGTGTTGGAAATAGAATGGCAGCATTGTATAACCGGGAGAGTTCGTGCTTTACATCTTCTCTGTGTTAACGCTTTCATTCGTGATTGCCAAGATGTTCCCAACTTTTAGTAAAATAAGTATTGACACAATCTGTGTATCAGTGGAGTTTTCCTTAATATGAGCAACGGAGTTATTAAAATGCTCAGTTAAAATCCGTAATCTCCATTCCATTTTGCAGACAGGTTTCTCGCCTCTCCAGGGTGTGAGATGAAGCTCCAGGCTATTTGGGGCCTGCTGCTTCAGTAAGGGGTACACGCTAGTTTCCACTCTGCCCTCACTGCTATAAACAACTTTAGAAATTCTGGTTCAGGCTCAATGAACAAGTGGGAGTCAAATAAGAAGAGTAACTTACCTTCATTATCTCTCTTTGAATGGCTTTTCCTTACAGCACAGACAAATCCACATGGGATGGCGGTTTGCTGTCACAGAGGGCATTTATAAAAATATGACCAAGACATAAAAGAAAATCTTAAAAGTGATTACACAACTGGCAATTAGTGCTAACAGAATAGCATTTTAGGCATGCATACACTTCTTCACAGGAGGACTTGGATTACTTGGATTTATAATTAAAGGAAGGTTCGTTTACAAAAAACTTTGAAGCATATCATGTTCTTCTTTATTTACTTAGTCAGCAAGTAGTTTCTAAGCACTTATATGAATTCATGGCTACTTTTTATCTTTTGTGACTCTTTCTCTCCCCCACTGAACTGTAGGATCTAATAACAACCACTGAGCATTTAAGCACTGGAAGGGAATGTCAAGTTCGCCAGGTTCAATACTCTAATTTCATTAAGAGGAAACTGAGGCTCTGAAAAATAAGTGTCTTTTGAGGTTTACAATGTGAATTATTGGCAGAATCAGTGCTTTTTTCTTTATGTTTCTTTTCGTTTCTCACTAACTTGTCTTATCAACACTATTTCTATTGTGTACGTTTTCCTCTTGGGATTTTGCTCAACGGAAAGCTTTTGAGTTGACAAATGGTTCCTCTACATTGTAGAATTTTAAACCAGTAAGATGGTGGATGGTTAGATTTAGGAGAGGGAGGGTTTTCTTTGTTTTTTTTTTTCATTTGTTTGTTTTTTGTTTTGAAGAGCCTCCTTGCCATTCTAATAACATACACGTTTTAACTGGTCTTCGGGAGACACCACTGTCTAATGTTGTATTCAGCCCTAAGAAATGGGAATGGTGCCGGGCGCGGTGGCTCAAGCCTGTAATCCCAGCACTTTGGGAGGCCGAGGCGGGTGGATCACGAGGTCAAGAGATCAAGACCATCCTGGTCAGCATGGTGAAACCCCGTCTCTGCTAAAAATACAAAACATTAGCTGGGCATGGTGGCGTGTGCCTGTAATCCCAGCTACTCAGGAGGTTGAGGCAGGAGAATTGCCTGAACCCAGGAGGTGGAGGTTGCGGTGAGCCGAGATCATGCCACTGCACCCCAGCCTGGGTAACAAGAGTGAAACTCCGTCTCAAAAAGAAAAAAAAAAAAAAAAGAAAAAGAAAAAAAAAAAAGAAATGGGAATGGTGAGATTTCTAACTTTGTGGTGATAGAAGCTCTGTGTGTGTGTGTGAGCTGTGTGGTGTGTGTGTGCAGGAGTGTGGGCCTGTGTGTGGTATGTCTGTGTGTGCCTGCATGCAGGTATGTGCACATGTGCACTGTGGCTGCCATTTCTAGAAGAAGACCAAGGCAACTAGTTTCTCACGGTGATCAGGAACTCCTGCGGGATGTGGAACAAAAGTCCAAGTCCAGCAGAAGGCTGGGCAAGCCCTTTCTACCTGGGCTGGGCTGGCTGAAGACGTGGCCCTCTGTGTCTCTGTGATATGTATAAACCTTTGAGGGAGGTCTCATGCCCAGTGAATTTGACCTATATTGTTTTCAGATATATTTCTTTCTTTTAAAACATTTCTTTAAATTAAAAAGAAATAGAGATGGGGTCTTGCTATGTTGACCAGACTGGTTTTGAACTCCTGGCCTCAAGTGATCCTCCTGCCTGGCCTCCCAAAGTGCTGGGATTACAGGCATGAGCCACCTTGCCCAGCCGTGCCAAAATATTTGAAGGACTGTAATTTAGAAAGCTAACTTGTGGCCAGGCACAGTGGCTCATGCCTGTAATCCCAGCACTTTGGGAGGCCAACGCGGGTGGATCATGAGGCCAAGAGATCGACACCAAGAGATGGGTGAAACACAATCTCTACTATCAATACAAAAATTAGCTGGGCATGGTGGCACATGCTTGTAGTCCCAGCTGCTTGGGAACCTGAGGCAGGAGAATCTCTTGAACCCAGGAGGTGGAGGTTGCAGTGAGCGGAGATCACGCCAATGCACTCTAGCCTGGGAGACAGAGCAAGAGTCCATCTCAAATTAAAAAAAAAAAAAAAGAAAAAGAAAGAAAGCAAGCAAGCAAGCTACCCTTAGATCACCTACAGCTCATGCACAAGGTATAGACAGGCGGATTTTGGTTTAACATAAGGAAAAGTTTTCCAAACTCTAGAATTTTATTTAAAAAAATGAACTTCTTTGTGAATTCATGAATTGGCCATCGTTAAGGTTTTGAGAGGCAAAGAAAACGTTTGCCTTAGAGATGTTTTAGAGTAGCGTTCTGCACTGGCTGGGGGCTCTGCCTGGTGACCTCACTACAGCCACTTCCTGGGTCCCTGTCCCAACACAGCAAAGCAGGCCCCACGCCCCGCCCACACAGCGCGCACCTGCGGAGTCAAGGAGAAGAAGAATCGCGGCTGCAGCCTGCCTCCTGCCAGAGTCGGCCTCCAGCTAGCAGAGAGGTCCCACTCAGCCACATTCCTCCCAGCTCCGGGGTGACAAGCTCGGTGGCAGTGGATCAAAAGGGGCCTGCCTGGCACATGCAGATGGGCTCCAAGCATGGTCCCATGGACGGAATGAGAATTGGAAGGATTCCACATATGTTCTTCAGGCTACCATGTGAACTGACATTCAAATTCCCAGACTCTTAACATTCTTCCTACTGAGCTTGGCACTGTGTAAGAGTGATCATAACCCCCAGAGCGGTCATTCTGATGAACACCGTCATCACCAAAGCCGTAACTGTGGCAGCGTCTAGATCCCAGGTCTGAATCATCCCTGAGGCTATAGAGAGATGGGCACCCGTTGCCCAGTGCCCCTTTGGTTAGCGATGACTAACATCACTATGTACTAGGAGAGAGTCTTTTGCTCCTCTATTTTATTATGATATATTACAATACACCGTGTTGTTATGGTACATTTATTTTGTATGCTATGAAAATATAGTATTTTACTTTTATTTATATTACTTATGTTATTGTATTACACATGATCATGTCTTATTACACTATAATATCTATTATATTATCGTATTATTTTAACACCTGAAGAATGGGGATATGCCATAAGGAAAAGCTACGCAGTCGCTCTGTTGGAGCTCTGCAGGGTGAAATAATCGAAGGAAGGTAACCAGGTCCTTTCACGGGAGCATCTGCACACCCACGCACTGGCCAGGAAGGACGAATGACCTGCACCGCGCTGGCCTCCTGAAGGGCTCTGGGCCCCGCGATGGGCTGGAGACAGGTGGCGCCTCAGAGGAACTTTAAGGGTCCCTGCACTGAGGCCCGCAGTGCTGCCTGGAGATGTTGCTGATCTGGGTTTAAGCTGGCCTGGCTCACATTTTCATCACGGAAGGTGGCAGGTTCTGCGAGGGCCATTGCCCTCTACTAAATGGTTTGCTTCAGAGCCAAGAGGCCTAAATCTTTATACGTTCGATCCACCATCTCTTGACATGTTCTTTCTGTGCCTCCTTTGCCTTCTCCTTCTTCCCCATATGTCTCCTATCCCTTCCCACCTGCCCACTGCCACTGGTGGTCCTTCCTTCCCCTGCCCTCCTGGTCCTCCCGGGGCATGCTGAGGACCCTGCCTCAGCCACTGACACGTCAGAATGCTGCGGTGTCCAGCTCTCCAGGGGCCCGAGGGAACCAATTTTCAGCAAAAACTTCCTGTCTCATTCTGAAAAGGCAGATCCTTCCAGCATGATTTATTTGATTCTCGTGGTTCTCACTGTATAACGTTTTCTGACGCATGGTGTGTGTCTCCCTCATTAATGCAACCTGAGTGTCACCAGCACAGGACTCTCATCAGACTGCCTCTGCCATGTCGCATGTGCAAGCCTCCACGTGTTGACAGAGAGAGAGACTTGAATTCAACAGCCTTAGCTAGAATGTCCCTAGGCTTCTCACATGGAAAGAGCAAAAGAAATAAAGAGAAAAGGAAAAAAAGGAAGGAATGAAGGAAGGGAGGGAGGGAGGGAGAGGAAGGAAAGAAAAAAGGGAGGAAAGGCAGAGAAAGAAAAGGAAAGGAAGAAAGAAAGGGGATAGGGAACTGAATTTCACCGCCTTAGCTAGTTGTCCCTATGCTCTTCACACAAGAAAGAAAGAAAGACAGAGAAACAGAAAAGGAAGGGAAAGGAGAACTTTAGTAATAACATTTTAGTTCAACATTAATCCAGTCTTTTGTGAAGAGTAAAAAGAAATGTATCCTTATACTCTGCCACTGTAGATCAGCCTTAATAAGCAAAATGATCTCTTTAAAAACTCTTTGCTGTGCTGATATGGAGGGCTGCATATTTTCTTATGAGACAATGTCAGATTTCACGTAGCCTGGGATGCAGTGACTGTGATGTATTTTACTTTAACTTTGACAAAGACTTCAGTCCTTCTGGATGGAAAGTATGAGACGACTTTCAGGCACTTCATAAATACTTCCTTCTTATGATGCCTTTCCATTCAGAAGGTATCAGAAAAAGCATCTTTCCCAAACAGCGTGCACGCAAGGTAAAGACAGGTGGAGCACGTGCGGCCCCAGAGGGAAGAATGCTAATAGGAATTCTTTTTAGCAGAGGGGTTTGCAGCTCACGTGGAGACATGGAAGCATCACCAAGGACGGGGCCTGTATCACAGGTTGCTCAGAAGTCTCCAGAAGGCCTGTGAGAGAAAAAGGGAAAGTTAAATAGGGTACCAATCATCAACTGAAGAAAGGCAGGTGTGCCTGATGCATGACTAGGTGGTTCTGATTCCTGTCCCTGGACGGGTGCAGTGGACGCCCACAGCCCCCTCTTCAAATACCCCCCAGGGCTTCCAGGTTCTCCTGCATCAAGGGCCTGCTTTGAACTCAGCAAAGTCTTTAATATGGGCCTCTTGGTTCTGCTCCTTTCCTTCCCACCTCACTCTATTCCTTCATGAAATGCTTCTAACAAATATTTTGAGATAATCCAGATATTTAGTTTCCTCAAAAGTATTTTTTTAAGAATGCCTTCCATTACTTCTCTGAGCTTTTACTTAAAAAATGCTGTCAAGCGCCTATTCCTTGAACACTACCACCTTCTCCTATGTCCATATTAACAAAAAAGATACTTTACAGAAACCTTTAAAGAAAATCTTCAGCATCCTACTCAGTTCAATCCAGCTTGCTGTAGCCCACTTTCGTTTCTGTAAAGGAACTATACCATTGCATTTTCAGATGTATAATATTTTAGAGATTATGGAATATAGACTCTAAGAGCAAAGTGCATGCTTTCCCTTAGCACAAACGTTTTCTGGTTGTACTCTTTACTTTTTCTCTTGGAGTAAAATAAAACCTGTCCAAAGCTTAGCAGAGGCAAAGCAAACTAACTTGGAAACACATTTCACAGTAAGCGGCGGAGGCGGCTCTTTCCCTCTCTCAAATCCTGGCCTCAGGGTTTCTTAGAATTAGGTTGATTGTTTCTTTGGGGAGAAGGAACCCTCCACATTCCTCCTGAAGCCTGTGGACCCTCCCTTTTAATCCTTTCTCAGGTGGCACAAGTCACAAAGACAAAGAGGGCCTCTGCCTAAGAGCATGCTCCCTCTTGCCCCAGCGAGATGCCTCCTGACAGTGTCTGAAGGCTTCAGGTGCTGGGTTGAAGTGACCTTCAGATGTCACAAGGCCCTTTGGGTTCCCAGTGCTCTGCTGGTGCCTTCTTTGCCCTTATCATGTGTCTAGGAAAGGCCGTCTTTGTGAGAAAAAGACCCTATCATTTCAGTGAATTTCTTTAAATGGCCATGTTTGAGCTGCTCTTCCCCAAGTGGTAAAGCCAAGGCACACACTCTTCTTCTCTGTCGTGGGGGACGCGGATTCTGCAGCGTCCTTCTCAGAGGTAAATGAAACAATGTGGGTTGTAGATTCTCAAAGGAACTTCTGTGAATTTTTTAAAAAGAAAATAAAACCAGGATAGATCCAGCAGAGACCCCACGTGTTATAGTTTCAGGGGTGTCAACACTTGGTCCACACACTGACTTACAGTGTGAACTCAGGGAATGCTTTGTGTCCTCTCTGGGCCTTGGTGTTTTCACCTATAGACTAGGCCAGGTAAAGGAGAAATTCCTATGCCATTTTATAGTCTGGAAATGGCATTGGTCTGTAAAAATATCAAACCCTCTCCTTTCCTGGCACATGATGATGAAGACCTGAACTCTGTCATGCATCATGGGAGTATGATGCAGCGTCTCTGAACCAAAGAGCTGGTGCAAGGTGCCTTGGGGGTGGTTCTGTGCGACTGGAAGAACTTTAGGATGATCTCTCTTCCTCCTCCCTCAAACTCTGTGTCAAAAAGCCCACAGAGTTTGCTGGTTTTTCAGGCCGGTGAGCCAAGACGTTACATAGCATGGGATTTCAATTACTGGTCTGTAGTTTTCATTTTGGAGACCAAACATTTCAGATTCCGGAGAACTCCTATCAGGCGCTGTAGGATAATTTTCATCTTCAGAGGGAAGCGTGACAGTGAGGCGGGTGACACGTGTCTACCAAGGGCAGGGTAGGAAATCCCTTCCTTCTGGGACGCACAGCGCCCCTGTCCCAACCTGCCCCGGTCCGTCCACCAGGGGGCGCTGCGTCCCCGACGGGGAGGGCGGTGCGGAGCCCATTGCCTGCCGCCAGCCCAGTGGGAGACTGGGCCCCGGGCCTCCAGCGCTGTCTGCAGGGCCTGGTGTCGGTTCTGCTGGGAGAAAACGTTCTGAAAAGTGCAAATACAGCATTTTGATTTCAGAAGGGTTGCCTATGAATGCGTCGTTTTCATAGCTGTAATAACAGCAAATGACAGCACACCCATGGTCACATTCTGACATATAGCAAGCTTCCTTAGGTTTACAGAGATGTTTGGAGAACAGGGAGCTGCCTGAAATCACATTGTCCACCTGGAAGATTTTCTGTCGGCTCTTTCCCCAGGCAAGTCCCTCAGAAGTAACCCTGGCCGGTGGACGGTACACAGGAATCCTGGCTTTTTTCATCTTGATGATGACATTTGGTCCTGTGTGAGAGAGAACGCGGTCGGATTTAATGTCATTCTCAAGCCTGCAGATTCTGAGTTTGAAATCATACAAATACCATGATTTCCCATAATTTTAATGTATGATAAAATATTTACATGATACAAAGAAAAGCACGAATAATCTACCCGGCTTGTGGGTCAGGAGAATCAGAACATCTGGATATGAAATGGCTGGAAGAGAAGGCCGTTTGCAAAAGCAAACGAACGAGCAATGTGTTCTACGCTCTAACTTGTTCTGACCTTAGCAGTATCAAAAATACAGCTTCCCTTTTGGCAAATCTTGTAGACAGTTAAAATACACATCTAAGTGCTCTGCGAAAAAAAGTGGATTTGTTTGTTCCCTTGAAACACACGTTTTTCAGGTGTACTCTCCACTTTTTTTCCACACTAAGTGACTTAAGCTGGGCTCATGTCTGACTTAAAAGAATTTATCAGAAAATCCAAACCTTGGCTTATCAGGATACCACAGAGAACTTACTTCTGAAAGTCTGGACATGTGGAAATTTGTTTTTAATTTTAGTGTCCAATTAATACCGAGGCATTGTTTTCAAAAGTACTAAAAATAAGCATCGTGAAAAATACAGGTTGTCTATCTTTCTTTTGTTCCCCAACTTCGGTGACCCAGCCATGTTACCCAGACAGCTACCTGACACGCCTTTCTTCTTCTCTTTTTACACACCCTGGATACTTGTGTGTGTGTGTGCATGTGTCTGTGAGAGACAGAGAGTGAGAGAGAAAAAGAGGGAGAGGAGATGCATAAGGAACAGATCACATAGCAAAGAAAAAGCAAAGTTGGGTTTATTTCTGGTATTGGTTTAGAACCTGGATCTTTATTTTCCTAATATAAAGAATTAGATCCAGTAGTCTTTAATATTCCTCCCCAAACTCAGACTCATTGGATCTATGAAAATTAATGTTGTATAATTGCGTGACCACTCTGCTGTTCTCTAGAGATATGGTCGCATGTGGTACCAGCAACAGGCTAGCTCTGGAGCACAGAGGTTGCCTAGGAAGTCTGTTTATTGAATGAACCACACCACTGGGCCTATAAGCTCTAACACTGTTATTGCCTGGGGGCAATCATTCTCCCTTTCTCTCTCTCCTGCCTATATTAAATCATGTTTCAAAATAACACTGCTCTTCCCTCGCTGCTTCTGTTGCATAGAGGCTCTTAAACTTCAATAATTCTTGCATTCCACCACCATATTTTTTTTTTTACAAATGTAATATATGTACACTAAAATCAAGGTTTTGTTCTGATGGATCTTGAAAAGAAGGTAGCATGGGTTAGTGAGTAGACTGAGAGTCAAGAGAGGTGTCAGGAAAACACAGACCTGACTCACCGTGTAAACCTGTGTAAGTTTGGAGGCCTCCAGTTTCCCAAATGTACACATCGACAGTGCTGACCCCTCCACAGCAACGCACACCGAACAACAGAGAACCCATCTTTCAGCAGAGATTTGGTGCTGGAAAAGAAGACATGATTCTAGGTCATTAATTTCTGGCCATTTTCCGTATTTTCTTAAAAATGTATCTTTACTAAAAAGATAAGGCAAATATGATTGTAGAGATGAGGAAATCCTGTGAAATTATTTCTGTGCAGAAAAGTATTTCTGTGTGGTTGAGAAGCAGTATGAACATCACATACTAAATGGGTGCTTATTTATTTGTCATTCCCAGGGGCAGAATTTTTAGGTAATTCGAAATATACAATGCATACCATACCAAAACAGGGGTTTTAGGCCCATTCAGAATCATTCTTGTGCCATCCATTTAAGAAATAAACTTTATAAAATTTGGCCATTTAAAAAGATGCACAGGGGCCGGGCTTGGTGCCTCATGCCTATAATCCTAGCACTTTGGGCAGCCAAGGAGGGCAGATCACCTGAGGTCAGGGGTTCAACACCAGGATGGCCAATATGGTGAGGCCCTGTCTCTACTAAAAATACAAAAAAAAAAAAAAAAATTTAGCCAGGCGTGGTGGTACATACCTGTATTTTCAGCTACTCACAAGGCTGAGGCAAGAGAATCACTTGACCCCGGGAGGCGGAGGTTGCAGTGAGCTGAGATCACATCAGTGCACTCCAGCCTGGACAACAGAGTGAGATTCATCTCAAAAAAAAAAAAAAAAATTGCACAGACCTGTCTTGCTATTTTTCCGTAGAGATTGAGAATAGAGCAGAATTTGGCCTCAGAATACTTATTCTTGATCTCTCATGCATTCTGTTTATCACAAAACAAACGAAGCAAACGAAGTGTTCTATTCTTTTGGAACTTGGCAATTAAAGTAAACCAAATAACTATTCCAGGTGCATGAAGCCCAAGTGCAAATGTCTGAGACCACAGTCACAAGGCTGGCTACCCTGCAGTGTGGCTGTAAGACCTGAATATGTATTAAAAATTAATGCTAACCTAGACTGCTGATTTCTTTTTGTATGGCACTGTTTATTTCATTCTTCCTGCCTTTCTCCCTTCTTCTTCTTATTTTTTTCTTTGTTTAGCCAAGAAGTTGGTTTTGGATCCTATTACTTGTAAATAGCAGAAATACTGTAAATCTTTTTGGTGTGAATATTTACAAAACCCCAACACCTTAGGGAAATTCAGAGGTTTTGGGGAAGAGGCGAATATAACAGAGAAACAGATTTGTAGGAGATGAAGATATATATATATATATATATCTCCTCATATATATACATGGAGAGAGGGAGGGAGAGAGAGAGAGAGAGAGAGACGAGGTCTTGCTCTGTTATCAGGCTGGAGTGCAGTGGCACGATCTTGGCTCACCGCAACCTTAACCTCCCGGGTTCAAGCAATTACTATGCCTCAGCCTCCCCAGTAGCTGGGACTACTACCGAGTAGCTAGGCATGCACCACCATGCTTAGCTAATTTTTTGTATTTTAGTAGAGATGGGGCTCCACCATGTTGGCCATGATGGTCTTGATCTCCTGACCTCGTGATCTGCCTGCCTCAGCCTCCCAAAGTGCTGGGATTACAGGTGTGAGCCACTGTGCCCATTGAGGATGTATTTTTTGATCTACAATCTGAATCTGTTTTCTATACTGGGGAGTTCTTACCAATGTATGTGATTCTAAGTAGGAGGCAGACAGCATTTCCTATTACAGAAGGAAAAAGAGAAGGCCCATTTTTCTGTTGTCAAGGAAGCTTTGGCAACGGCCCCAGCAGCGACAGCCTGAGGCAGTGGTGGGGACTTGGTGGCCTCTCCTGTTCCTCCCAGGCCAGGGTCTCCTGCCTGTGCTCCTGAAAGCCTTGCCTCCCTTTGGTCTCTCCGATCATGGCCTGGGTCTGCAGTTTTATGGGTCATTCAGCAACTTAACCAATTTTTTAAAAAAATAAAATCAGCTGATATTAACTTTGTGGCTGGTAAAGAAAGACAATGGGGTCTATTAGAGAAACAAATTTGGCTTATATTTGCTACCAACACTGCACACGCGGGTGTCTCTGAAGAACAATATGCTAACCCCTGACTGGGCCCAGTTTGAATCCGTAATCAGTGCGTCAAATGGATCCTCAGTGCCCAGCAATTCTCCACTGTCAAGAACCTCTTTGCACTCTTGAGGGTTTCGTTTACATGGGTAATATCTATTGGAATTAACTGTACTGAGAATTAAAACTGAGAACTGTTGGAATATTTATTATAAACCCACAACATATTAACACAACATGTTTTTACGAAACCTTAGCGAGAAGAACAGCATCTAGGTTTGTGAATCTCTTTCTTGTCAGGCTGAATACAACGCAGCTGGGTCCTCCAATCTCCTCCATTGATTTGTTGCAACAAGTAGTTAGGTTGAAGTAGATTCCGCAAGATGTGAGGAGTATTTTAACAGCGTTTAAAGATACTCGTGTATATTCTTCTCTGATATTACAAAGAAATTTGAAGAATATAAATTTCTGAAAGTTTAGTTGCAGTGAGGAATCTGGAACCACATCAGTGAACCTTTTGTCCTCCGTTGCACTGGACTACCATGGACTTTGAGTGGATCTTCCACCTATGTGAGATTTCATAACATCATGCATTGGCCCCTTAGAAAATGTTGGTTCACTGAGTTATCCAGATTTTCCACATGACCACACACTTCATTTTCCAATGGCAAAAATATTCCACACTAGTTATTATCACTGCGCATCTCATCCATCTCATCAGGAATATCTTTAAGTGTGGAGACACTGTCAGGCTCAGATAAACGGATACAAGTTTTCCAGGTTTCTGAATTTCACTTGAAAGTTAAAATATTATCATTGGCAATAAACACAGCCAGTTTTTTTTTTTTTTTTTTAAATGACAGGCTCACCTCATTCATTTTCAAGAAAGTATCTGCCACACCCTCAGGTGGGAGTAGCCAGTTTGTCTGTCAGTCTTCCCTTCAGATAAAAACATTGTCCCATGAAAGGAGGAGCTAATTCAGCTGGAAGCTCAAACACTTGTCAGGATCTTTTCCCTGACATGAGCATGATAACCATCATGCTCTGGCATGCAGCAGAAGTGCTCAGGGCATACCTAACACTTATCATACAGAGGAGCAAGAAGATATGTACATAGGGGTTGACATTTACTCGTATTTATAATATTTACAGCTTCATCCTGAGTATTAAGGGAAGCTGGAATATATGTATGTGTGTCTATGTATTTACTTGTTTTTTAACTGCAAAGGTGAGGCAGGAAGAACTTGATGGCCATTAGTAGAATTCGGTTCCACTGCCTCAATTTGTCTTGAACCAGCCGTTTTACTCACCATTGTTTTTGTACTGTTAGTGCAAATAACAATTGTATTATAAAAGTAGTTTTGGGTCAGGCATGGTGGCTTATGCCTGTAATCCCAGTACTTTGGAAGGCTGAGGCAGGTGGATCACAAAGTCAGGAGATCGAGACCATCCTGGCTAATACAGTGAAACCCCATCTCCATTAAAAATACAAAAAAATAGCAAGATGTGGTGGTACACACCTGTGCTCCCAGCTACTCAGGAGGCTGAGGTAGGAGAATCGCTTGAATCTGGGAGGCGGAGGTTGCAGAGAGCGGAGATCATGCCACTGCACACTGCCTGGGCAATGGAGCAAGACTCCCTCTCAAAATAAATTAAATAAATAAATAAATAAATAAATAAATGTAGTTTTGACTTCACAGGTGTCTTGCAGAAGACTTGGGCAACCCAGGGATCCGCAGACTCAGACCTGCAGATACCTCCTCCTTCTCACTCATTTCTGTCTGGTAATCTGATTCCATGGTATTTAGATGCAATCTGCAGAGACTTTCCATCTGCACCGCGAGCCCATCACATCTTCTGACTCCTTCTAGAGCTACAGTGAATATTTATTTTGTGTTAATGCTTAACTTCTTCATTTAGATTACCGTTGAGGTAGCCTAATAATATTTGTAAGTAAATATTGGATTTTAATTTGCAATAGAAAAACCTACTACACAATATGATATGTTTATACATTTAATAATTAGTTAAAAATATGTGTTATTAAACAAATTAACATGGTAGAGACCATGTTAAGCATGTCTGAGTTGAAGCTTTCAAAAAATAAAAATTTAAAAAATTTTTAATAGACATAGATTATAAGGTAGAACATTGTTTGAGAGAATCATGCTTTAACAAAACTGTTTAAATTTTTTGGCATACACACTGATCATTTTAAACAGCTTTTCCAAATGGGGACGATTTGACATCGTTCATATATAGCAGCACAGTGGGGCCAGCACAGCCTGCCAGCAAAGCAAAGCCTGTGACCCGCTCCCTGACAGCAAGACCTGTGCAAGAGGTTTTAACAAACAGGAGCGATCATAGGAACTTCAGCTAGGGTTGGCCAAGCAAACACACAGCATAGCCACCTTGAGCTAACTCTGTCAGCACTGCTGGATTCCTTGGTGAAAAGCGGGATAGAATGGGTAGATTTGGTCAAGGATGAAATTGAATACATTGGGAATCATAATTCCCCTGAGTCACTCATCCTACCTTTTAAGAGACTTAAGACCATCTGGGGCTGCTTTGGGGACATGAGGGTGGAGTGGGGCTTTCTTGTCACTGTGGGGCTACTTTGCCCTTGGGAGAGGTTCTCACGTCTGGTAAGATGCTGGCATAGGACTCCATTTACGAGAGGATGTATTTTCCCCCAGGAAGATTCGTGCTTGCAGTCAACATTGAAAACAGCTCCAGGAACAGCTCAGTGATGATCACGTTGAACCACCTTTCACTTCTTCATTTTTAATGATTTTTTTTTTCTCCCTGCATCAGTGACAATCAACTCAACCACATAGCCTCCCACATGATCTATTCAGTCATTTTATTCTGTTCTGAAGTCAGGCATTCGGTCCTTCAACAAATATTTGATACATTGGAAAGCTGGTCTTCCAGTAAGTTGCAGAACCTGAGACTGTTGCTAGATCCGGCGACCTGCCAGAGAGAGGAGGAACAGGTAGTTCATCATTTAGCAGGAAATACCCGCAAGTGGATGACTGCATGATTGCGCTTGTCTACACAATATAATTGGTTGTAAACATTTAAAAATAAAAGTGATGTAGGTTTAATGTTAAAAAGCATAAGCAGTTTTCAAAATAAGGATGTGGCAGTAATATTGAGGCTGAGCTGCATTTAAGCGGGCCAGATTCACATACACACAGCTAGGAGAACAGCAAAGAAGTGAGGCACACAATTATGCTTCTCTCTTTAAAATTCCGTGGCTCCTAATAGCAGAATCATCTGCTCACGCCATCTGCCAGCTGTGAAGTGAGTGGAAATAGCACATGCAGGTACCGTAATATACAATCTAATTAGTGTACTAAACTTTAATTTATTGAAGAAATTGTAAACATAAAAACAATTATAATTTAACAAATCTATTCCTTTGCTGCTTTAATGAACACTCTGCATGTGCTGGGTTATTACATATAGTTTTCTTTTTTGTGTTATATTGCAAGGTACCAACCTTAATATATCACAGGGACAATGAAATTGCACTGAACACCGGTCCACACATTTTCTCTGCATTTGCAATCATAATCAGAATGCACTCGACAATGGAACAGCTCCATTGCAAATAGAAGTAGAATTGAAAAGTTCTTTGCCAATTTGGCATTAATTCTGAGGACGGCTTGAGGGCTTACCAGAGATAAGACGTCTCTGATTGGCTTTTCAGCCTTTGAATAGAACAATTTAAAATAAATGCTGTCCAGTGACTGCTTTCCCTAGATTTTTCCTCCTCTTCTGTCTTACTTCCCCTTTTTCAAAATGTTTCATCTATTCCTTCTGTTTCTCCTCCACCTCTTCCCCCCCCACTTCCATCCTTCCTCTTCCTTCTCTCCCTTTTACTTCTTTTTTTCTTCTTCCTCCTTCTCCTTTTCCTTCTCTTTCATGAAGCTGGGGACAGTGTCCGTCATTGTTCATTTGAAAAAGAGACATGTTAATAAGTGTGGACTGATGAATGAGCCATCAAATACTTCTGCACATTAATGTTAAAACAACCTTGTAGTAAATGGTGATACCTTTTAAATAAAGGGACTCTATGATTCCATATCAAATTTGATTATTTGGGCAACGCGAGTTATGTGGGTGACATGAAATTGGATTTTGCATTGCACATGCGCTAAGACTTTCATGTTCTAGACTCTAAAGTTACTCTAAAAAGTGTTATTTGCTAGGCAAATTGGCATTGAATAAAAAAGGAAATGTTTTGCAGAAGGATCTTTCTGTTATTTAAAGACCTACCATAGGTTTGTTCACTCTTTATGGCTTCCTAGGTAGCCTTGCACATGGACAGGACAGGTGACTGCCCCTGCCATTTAGTGTCACTGTTTAAGGAGTGCCCTGAAACTCAAGGCGTGCATGGACATACCATGCTTTCATGGGGGTTGACATAAGCTTGGACTTCTGGCTAACACTCCATGTGATAGATGGGGATAGTGTGTTTGGACGGACTAAGAACAGGTTTTTGTAGGGGGAAGGCAGGACATTACGGGGTACAGAGGTGGTGGAAAGATTCTTAGAGGAAAAAAAAGAACTAAGGCTAGGGAACAACAGTTTGAGTAAACTATACCCACCTCCCACCTCGTACCTAGTGTTGGTCCAGTATTTTCTGTTGTCATAGAAGCAAGAACCAGGCAGTCGGGGTGTGTGGGGTTTAAACAGATGTACACCACTGTTTGCTACACCACCTTTCTTGAGCTAGAGACTAATTCCTCCCACCTCGCCTGTGGCAGAAAGGCAAGGTGTGTGACGTCTGAGACAATCCCAGAAAGCGACCTCTGCTTCCTTTACTGGCTGTCAGATCAAGTGCCCAGAGGGGGCAGCCGCCCTGCCTAAGGGCCTGCTTCTCCAGCCCTGTGCTCACCATTGTGGAAGCACCTTCTCCAGCTCTCCAAGCCTCCAAACATCTGTAGCTCTTGCCGACACTATGTCTGAAGCTTCTTAAGAGACTCTAAGGCAGAACCATGTGACCGAGCTTCTTCCGATATTGCTGACCCAAGAAACTGTCAGATAATAATATTTGTCATCACTGACAAGTAAGTTTCGAGGTAATGGTTATGCAGTCATAGATAACATGGGCTAAACTCCCCTGGCTCTACATCCTGCTCTCCCTTGTGATAGAGACACATCAATCCCTTTGCCTCCGTTTTTCCAGCTTCAAAACTGGATTAAATTATTTAATTGGATAACCTCCATTAAAAAAAAGTAAGGAAAAAAATCCAGTTATGTATATCTTTCGTTTCTTTCAATGTCATTGTGATGATTAGATGATTTGTATGAAAGCCTTTGGTAGGAAGTTTTAAAAATATAAGCTCCCTTCCCTCTATTTTCTATCATCAAATGGATGTTAGGTGGGCATGGTGAATCACGCCTGTAATCCCAGCACTTTGGGAGGCTGAGGCAGGAGGTTGGCTTGAGCTCAGGAGTTTGAGACCAGCCTGAGAAACATGGCCAGACTCCATCTCAGAAACAATAATAATAAAATAAAATAAATTTAAAAAATTAAAAAATAACATGGATGTGAACGATGGCAGAGATGAATCTGGGTTCACATGACATCATCAGCACCTTACATGATAGCTCCAAATCAGCTCTCGGTCTCTAGCCCATGGCATATTTTAGGGATATAAAATATGTTGAATCAAGGATAATGACTCATATTTCTTTCCTCGGGTTCTATCTTCTGACGGTTAGTGTCCCCCCAAATTCATGTGTTGAATATTAATCCTAATGTGATAGTGTGAAGAGGTAGGGTATTTGGGGACTTTAAGTCCAATGAGAGATTAGTGCTCGTACAAGAGAGACTGAAATGACCATGTTTACTATGCAGCAAGAGGCGCCGGCTTTGAAGCAGAAAGCAAACCCTCGCCAGGCAGTGGTCAGCTGGCACCCTAAGCTTGGCCTCTCCAGCCTCCGCAGCTGTGAGCAATCAGTTTATTTGTTTGTAAGTTACCTGGTCTAAGGTGTTTCGTTACAGCAGCAAAAAAGAACAAGGCAGGTTCCAACCCTGACGTTTCCCATTAGGGTTCCAAAGGTCATTCTTAAAATGTCTCGCTGCAGCCGGGCGCGGTGGCTCACGCCTGTAATCCCAGCACTTTGGGAGGCTGAGGCGGGTGGATCACGAGGTCAAGAGATCGAGACCATCCTGGTCAACACGGTGAAATCCCGTCTCTGCTAAAAATGCAAAAAATCAGCTGGGCATGGTGGCGCGTGCCTGTAATCCTAGCTACTCAGGAGGCTGAGGCAGGAGAATTGCCTGAACCCGGGAGGCGGAGGTTGCGGTGAGCCGAGATTGCGCCATTGCACTCCAGCCTGGGTAACATGAGTGAAACTCCGTCCCCCCACCCCAAGAAAAAAAAAAAGTCTTGTTGCTTCTTCCTCATTGTTAATAAATGTACAAATCTTATAATAGTTGTAATAAGTCTTTCCAATGATTTTCCAATAATAGGAGAATCTCGAATTGCTTGCTGAAGTTAACTGGAAACAAGTCGTGGGGGTTGAGAACAAGTGAAGTCCACGTTCTCTCTCTCGAGCTGTTTTTTCTCATTCGCTTCCTCTGATTACAATCCTAAAGGAGCAAACTTCATTTAGTTTTCTTATCGTCTGTTCACCAAAGACTCCGCATTCAAGGGACCCTTTGGCATGTAAAGTGTTCAGGTCATGTTAGCCAATATAGCTGCAAAACATTTTGGCTGCTTTACCTGATGGACTTTCTCTCATCTGCACCACGGTAAAGCCCTCGTGATCTGCCACACGGTCTGGCCTCGCCAACACCGCTCCACTGACATTGTTTCCCCAAAGGCTAACGCTCATAGTTCCTTGACTAAGTCCAAGGGCGTCTTCTGTCCCTGTCTGCTTGAGCTCAGGCAGCACTGGGCCTTGTGGCCTGCCGCCCACTGCTTGACTCTCCTCCTTCCTGGGTTTATGTGAAGTTGCTTTTCTTTCCTGGTTCTCCTCCAACTCTCTGAGGTCCTCTTTTTCTTCTTCTTCTGCTCCTGTTTCTGCTTCTTTTTCATTGAGACGGAGTTACACTCTGTCAC
Source organism: Sapajus apella (assembly GCF_009761245.1). Lineage (NCBI taxonomy): Eukaryota > Metazoa > Chordata > Mammalia > Primates > Cebidae > Sapajus > Sapajus apella. The sequence continues at coordinate 20,094,629 of NW_022436971.1, forward strand.
ACAGGCTGGAGTGCAGTGGTGCAATCTCAGCTTACGGCAACCTCCGCACCCCCAACTCCACCCTCTGGTTCAGGCAATTCTCCCTGCCTCAGCCTCTTGAGCAGCTGAGGTTACAGGCACTCACCACCACGCCTGGCTAATTTGGTGTTTTTAGTGGAGATGGGGTTTCGCCATGTTGGCTCGGCTGGTCTTGAACCCCTGACCTCAAGTGATCCACCTGCCTCAGCCTCCCAAAGCACTGGGATTACAGGCGTGAGCCACTGCACCCGGCCCTTCTTTGTGTCTTTTGCAGGAACTTTATCTACTTCTAGTTCCTCAGATGTTTCTGTCTTTAACATGTTGGTGTCCCTAGGATGAAGTCTAAACTTCTGAGCACATCTCTTTTCCGGGTTAGCCTTCAGTTGGCATCTCTGTTCCCTGTTCAACAAAAACTTCCCACCGATCTACAATTACATGGGAAAGGAGAACCTTACCAGTGGAGAGTCCCCCTCTGCGGTTTCCAGCACTGTGATGTGTGTAAGGCAGGAAGCCAGTGTCTCCCACTGAAGGGCACTCTTTGCTGCACCCCCAAGGAGCCACATGACAGAAATTTCCTTCCAAACTTGGGGCTAGAAAAGGCCCTGCTTGTTCCAAGAAAAAAACCTTTGCCTCAGTCTCTGACAAGTATGAATTATAAATTAAAAGCTTTACTTTGGCAACAAGCAGGATCATCATTAAGCCTAAGTGCCGACGGTGGCAGCCAGCCCTCCCGGTCCTTGTTTCTGAGTATTTCTTTTCCTCCATCTCCCTTTCTACCCTTGTTTGCTCAAGTTGTATTGATTTACTAAATGTGCTCTTTTTTTTTTAAGAAAAAAAAAGGATGTTGTATATATTCAGTTCGTCCCCACATATCTGAGTGCCTTTTCTTTATCAGATACTGAGCCAGGTACCTACCCATTCTGAGGGACATGTTTCTGACCTTGAAAGGGATTCCTGAATGTAGGTAACAGAAACAAAATTAGATGATTATAGCAGTTTATCATTTCAGCTGGAATGGAGATTAGAAGGCAGTGTAAAAGAAAGTGGGGAAACAGAAGCATTAGCCGGGGCATCGGGAAAGGGATAAAGGGAAGTTCGAACGAAATTGGAAGAACTACAGGAGTTTTTCCAGGAGCCAAACGGGTCACAGTGTTTCAGGCAGTCAGTCGTTAAGGCAAAGGAAGATTCCACAAGATCTTCATAGATCAGAGGACTGGAGCCGAATCCTTCTGTATCATAGAGTCATGGAATTAGTAAACACAGACTCCAGAGCCAGACCATGGATATTGCAGTATGATTTGCAAATTGCAGATTTTGTTATGAAGAATACTGGAAAAAACTTTAGGCAATGGAGGTGAAAATTGCAGTTTCATGTTTGCAGTGTGTGAAAATTATATAAAGTCTGTAAATATCAGCTTCATTGAAGGAAGTTTTAAGCTAACCGGAGTGATGTCAATTGTGAAATTGGAGGGCACACAAGCATTTGCTGATAAAATAGGAAGCTGGACACATGACTCAAACTGGCATGCTAACTTCATGACCTTCCGTAGAGTAAAAGGTGTAAGCAGTCTTGCTCTATGCTTACCTTGTTTATATGTGGTTGGCATACCATTTACTGATGTTCGATTCTGCTAATCTTGGCTAAAAAGTTCAGAGTACTTTAAACACTATCCTTGCTGTGTGTGGTGGACAAGACATATTGAAAGACTTCTGCAGGGGGCTAGCATTTGGGTCTGGGCAGATGATACTCTCATTGGAATTCAGTCTATTTTGATAGCACATGGAAATTGATTCGATAATCTACAAAAATGCACACGAATGTCCCATTCATTTTTCAAGGGGATAGTAACCTTTTGGCTCAAGTGCTATCCAGCTGCAAAGAGAAAGCAGCATCCATCAGAATGACATGTACTGCAGAGTAACATATTGCCTGGCACAGGAAGCACAAAGATGAGCTCTGTCCCGGCTGCTGAGAGTACATCAAACATGCAAATGCACCAAAGTAATGAATGTGGACCCTCGGCTTTGTTACTCCTGGGCTGTGCACCCCTGTGCCTCAGCGAGTGAGACACTGAGCTCTATTTTGGAAAAAGTTTCTGCTTCTCATCTCCAGCCCCTCCTTTCAGCTTCAGTGGATGTTGGCCTCATTATTTCATTGCGCTAAACTTCTTGCTTCAGGCTGAATTTTCTGTGCACTGGAGGTGGTAATGCATCTTTGCCTTTAATGTGAATTCTCTCATATTGGGTAGAAAGTATATATATTCTTGTTTTCTTTTGTTTCATTCATTCATTATTTTAGTTAATCAAGCAGCAAATGTGTATTGAGGGAACAGATTTTGCCAAGTACTTTGCTTGGGATTCAGGGTCTTAAATGCAAATGAGGCATAGTCCTGTTTCTGCAGACTCCACAGTCTAGTAGAGACAAACAGGTGAATGATCACAGTGCACTGGCTTCATGTAGTAATATAGTATTTGAGGTGAGCAGTAAATAAATCAGTAAGTTCCAAGGCAGGTATGCTGCCTGAGTTTGCGTATGAGGGGTTGCCTTCACCAGTTTCCATAGTATTTAGAAGAGTGATTCTCTCTGAATGAAGAGAGTCAAACTCTGCTTGGAGCTTTCCCAAACTCCATAAGCTCTCTTTTATACTCTCCTCCACAAAGACTGAATACTATTGTTGTAAAGCAGTGGTTTTCAACTGGGGCCAACCTGTGCTTGTGATCAAAGACACATCAGAATGTCTGGAAACGTTGCTTGTCATATTTGGACAGGGGTGGGATGCTACTGGCATCTAGTGGGTAGAGGCCAGGGATGTTATTGAATATCATACAATGCCCAGACCAGTCCCCCACAACGGAGGATGCTCTGGCCTAGAATATCAATAGTGCCAAGACTGAGAAGCCTTACTGTAAAGCAAAGTGTAAGGTGGAGCCACAGCATGTTGCTCTAGGACAGTGAAATGTCCTATAACATGAAAAAGATCATTTAGATTTGTAGTTCTCTATGTTCAAATCAGTTCTTATGCTCCAGATAAAAGGCCCTCTTATATTTAACCAATTTTTGAATATGGAGAGATACCCTTTATTGCCTGAAGGGTTTTCCTAACCTGCTTAATGACAAGGCCCTCTATGCAATCAGCATGGGCTTCCTGAGCCCCGGTCTGAGTTATTATTGGTTCTTGCCTCTCCCAGGGCCCTTTCTCCTTTGGGATCCTTGTCACTCGGATGTCATCTTGCAGCTGCTGCCTGTCCACCCCTCGGCAGCTGCCATTCTCCCCGCTACTTACGACTCACTGTTGCCCAGTCTCTGTTCTCTCTTGTCACCAAGTGACATCTAGTCATACAATAAAACAGGTTGTAAAATGTTAAATAAAAGCCTTGCAAGTTATGACCCCTGTAACCAAGTGGTCATAATTCCTAAAGCCAATCTTACGTAGCCTGGGTTTCAGTGATCTTAGCCCTAGGAGACTCTCAAAAGATAAGTTTTGCTTTAATAAAATTTTCTCCCTTTTGTTTAGACATCTGTACATCCCTCAAAACCTGGGGTCCGAGAATGTTTGAGAGATTTCAGCAATGTTGAAGAGAATGCCTCCCTCACTGCTGTGTGCCCTGGTTTAGGAGGAGGCCGTGGAGAAATCCTTTGATTCTTGCTTTCTTAATGGCAATTCCTTGCTTTTCTGAAACATGCCCTATCAATGGCTTGGTGACTGGACAACTCTTTTCTTACTTAATGAGTATCCTGAAAGCTCACATGACAATTTCAAATGTATATAATAATACAATTTAAAACAATATTAATAATAACAATTGTTATTTACATAAATAATATGATATTTCAGATCCTTATGAAAATGAGATCATCATAGCTTTCTCTGATATGCCAAATATTTTGAAGCTAGTATTTAGATTGATTTGACTTTCATTATTACCTGTAGTGTGTGTGTGTGTGTTTTGAGATGAAGTCTCACTCTGTCTCCCAGGCAGGAGTGCAATGGCACAATCTCCGCTCACTGCAACCTCTGCCTCCTGGGTTCAAGTGGTTCTCCTGTCTCAGCCTCCTGAGAAGCTGGGATTACAGGTGCCCCTTTTTTTTTTTTTTTTTTTGTATTTTTAGTAGAGACGGGATTTTACCATGTTGGTTAGGCTGGTCTTGAACTCCTGACCTCAGGTGATCTGACTGCCTCAGTCTCCCAAAGTGCTGGGATTACAGGCATGAGCCACCATGCCCAGCCTAGTGTGTGTTTTTATACTTTATAATTATCTTAAACTTTATTATTTGGTTCAACATAATAGTAGCCATGATGATAAGGATAAATGTTTATTAGCCTCTTACTATGCATCAGTCATATTGCCAAATGGTTACGTGACATTGCTTTTTATTCTCACAAAACCCAGTGTGGTTGGTGCTTTCAGTATCTTCAACTGTTCTAGGATGTTATTTCAGAAATGTACTCAGGTATTCCCAAGGCTCTAAAACAAGGGCAAGAGCTGGAATTTGAACCCAGGTCTGTCTGAAATCACTGCCACTCAATGGAGGATTTGATATGAATGAATAACATCTTTCTTCTTATGTAATCATATCATAAATCATATTATTAAATGTTAGGTAAAAACATTGCAAGTTACCATAATTATTATAGAAAATCATGTGGGGGGGATGCTGACTGATGGGTGCCGTGCCTCTGAATGCCATGGCTAGCTAACACGCCATGCGTCTTTGTCACTCAAGTTGAAGAGTACAGTGTCACCATCATGGCTCATTGCAGCCTCAGCCTCCCAGGCTCAGGTGATCCTCTCACCTCAGTCTCCTGAGTAGATGTGACTATAGGCACACACCACCACACCTAGCTAATTCTTTTGCATTGTAGTGACAGGGTTTTGCCGTGTTGCCCAGGCTCATCTTGAACTCCTGGGCTCAAGTGATCCTCCCACCTTGGCCTCCTGAGGTGCTGGGATTACAGGCCTGAGCTACTGTGCCAGGCCCTGTCATGTGTCACTATTGGTTTTTTCCATAGAGGGGGACTTGCTGATGCATGCGTGATTTCGTGACCCACCTTGCGCGTTGACTGTTAATTTTGGTTATTTTTATAGAGCTATAGGATTGCTTTATTTTTATTTTCTTCCATAATATATATGCTTCGGTATAAAATATTTATTGGGAAAATACAAATCACATTTAGATAGGCTATGTAGATTCATTTTGCTGTTGTTTACATAAATATGGCACATAGATGTTTAAACATTTAATAATATATTTGTATAAAAATAGGTTAACTATGATTAACTTCCGACAGAAAGACACTAGGCTTACCTGGAATGTGCTCAGCATATGAATAAGAAATTCTTTCTTTGATTACGTAATTGCCCAGGGAATTCCGTAGGGACAAAGAAAGGAGGCTCTTCTTTGTGGGCCTGTTTTTGACCTGTGTTCAGACCTTAGAGAAGACTTGCAGGCAGTTCCGTACCTTCTCTGACATTCATGTGGGGCCTCAGTATGCTGAGAATCTTCTTTTACTAAGCCAGATTCCTTCCAGATTTACCAAGACATCACAGCTGTCACTAGCCTGTGATTATAGAATAAGGTGACCTTCGTTTTAAGGGCCAAATTAGAACTTGACACCCACTGTTCTGGTCACTAGAAATTAGGCTTCCATACTTCTGGTCATTTCCTCCAGTTCCTTCCAGTTCCGAGGTCCCACGGGGAGCAGCCACTGCACCACCTTCACCCAGTGCTTCTCTCCACGCTCCAAATTTCCCTCCAATTATTCCCCACTAAGGGCCCTGCTGAAGTGTCTGCTTCATGAGGGAGCCCTGCTATCCCGCCCTGGGGAGATTCACTCACAGCAAGGTCCCTGCTGCCGCTCCATCTCTACGCCCTCTTCTCTAGCCCTCTCTGCTTCTTCCCACGTGGTGCCATATTCACTCTCTCAGCCCGGAGTCCTCATAGAGCGGGCTCTTCCTCAGCACACCCCCTCCCCAGGCTCCAGAGGGAAGAGCACAGGGTTTTGTTCAGGTGCCCATGCTCCTGGAGGTTACCTTGAACTGTGACAATGTGGGAATTTTGAGAGGCAGCCTTCCAGCCTATGAGCAATCATGGAGACAGACACTGCCATCCCAGCCGTTCTCCTTTCAACATCAGGACGTGCAAGAAGCAAGAATCTGTTACCAAAGAAAAATCACTATTTTTCTAGAAATAATGAAGTGGAACCTCATATGGGGAGGGGTTCCTTCCTCTTAGCTTGGTTTGTTTACACCTCTCCCCACTCACTCTCTGAAATATGTTCCCTGCTGCCCCACAGTAGCTGAGAATGCTGGGTTTCAAACTCACCTGGAACAATGCCAAGTCTAATTGCATCCTTTTGGATTCCAAAGCCTCAACCTGATGGAAAGATGAGGAAGACTCACACAGACCACCCTGTCCTTTGGTGTTTTCCCCTCTCTCATCTTCTCCTTCTGCAGTTGCCACATGGGGCATGCAGAAATGAATGTGCCCTCTCTGCGGCAATGGACTTCATCAAGCCCCATGTCCTCCTCTTTGGGCTTGCACTAGATTTTGTAAACTGCAGCTCACCATGCTTGGCATCTGGGCACTGGCATCCGCTCATGTCCCCTGCATCCCAAGTGTCCAGGGCTGGTGCTGTCTGAGCCCCTCCCCTGTGGACAGGTGATTGTTCTCCCTTCCACACCTGCCCATGCTCCTGGGCCTTGAGAAGCAGTGGCCAGCTCCATCTTGCTCCTGGCTGGGACCTCAGAAGTGTTCCCCCCACTGTCCCTCCCCTTTATAGGACTTTCAATCTCCTTTTGCTCTTCTGGTCCCTCACTAGGTGAGCAGAGAGTTTCTCCCTTGCAGGCAGCAGCAGAGCTGGGAAACCCAGAACCCCTGCCTACCTGCTGTAAGAAAAATGGATGTGCTGTGGTCAAGAATAGGCCAAGGCAGACATCCAGTCCAGCATGACTCAGCGAGTTTGGAGCGCAGGCCCACAGCTCCCCTCACTATGTAACCAGGCCATGTGAGGCACATTGCGTGGTCACCCATGTGAGCTTGTGCTTGTCTTGGAGGCACTATTTTCTAGAAAACATAATTACCATGCTGATGCTGTACATACGGCTCATACCCAGCCTTGCTCATGTCAGGCTCCATCATGCTCAGAGAGAGAGTAAAGCCTGTTGAAACTGTCTGTGATGCCTCGAGTGTATCTCCAGCTACCTGTCATTCATTCACCAACTCCCCTCAGACCTCAGTTAGAACCTGACACCTCTGCTGCCTTTTTACGTCTCTGTGCCCACCTTTATTTATCCTAGATTGATTCTCCATGGCCTTAATAGGTACGTGGCCTTGGCCCTGGGCAGTGTGGAGTCAGTTCCCTTCTCTCGCTCTGGGATTCTCCCACTTTTTCCCCACATCCTTCCTTTCAGGTGCTGAGCAGTGTGTAGAGGGGTGGGTGGATGGCAGAGCCCAGGCACTGCTGGTGGACGATGCATTCTTCACTGCCTCCCCTCCTTCCCTGTCTTCTTCTCTTCCGTGACTCAAGTCAGCTGACCTCAGAAATTTGGAAAATGAATGTAAATGGATATTGTGCTCGATATTTCTACAAGCATTAGAAATTCAGAAGAAACTAAGATCGTTTTGGTTTAGCAAGATTTGATTTTCAGGACTATTCTCTCCTTACCCTCAGTAGATCAAATTTAATACACAAAGTTATATAATAAATTCTTTGCTCTAGGATGTTTCTATCCTCTTCTAAAGACACAAATGTCCTGAGCCGTGTGTCTGGGGAAGTGTAGTGTAACGTAATTGGGAAAAAATAGATTAAATAACATTTAAATAGCAATATATTTTAATATATTATTTATATATTATGTATATATCTAAAACATATAAATATAAACATATATATATATATATGTTTCTCTATTTCTGACTCAAAGTTTTAAACTCAATGTTATGATAGGAGAATATGTATATTTATATATGATATATCTTATACATATATATATTTATATATATAATTGTATATCTTATATCTTATATATAATTATATATTTCTCTGGTCATAATGTAACCAGGGTACAGGAGTAGGTCTGTGGGGACATTTCGAAGACATTCGCTGTTCTTCCATTGGATATGTTTTTTCCAAGTCCTTGGGCTCTTATTAACCCAAAATGGGGAAGAGACCCAGGTAGCTCGGTAATATTGTTCAAATCAATATTGGACCCAAAGAGCTTTGCAGAAAAGTGATTTATTAGTCACAGAGAGAGAAAAAGAAAGGAAAAGAGAGAGAGAGAGAGCTCCATGCTGTCATGGGAGGGGATCCAGAGATGGAGTTTGCATAGGTAGAGAGAGAGAGAGAGAGGGGAGGGGAGAGAGAGAGGGAGAAAGAGAGGAAGAGAGAGGGGGAGAGGGGGGGAGAGGGGAGAGAGAGAGAAAGAGAAGAAGAGAGAGAGAGATAGAGGGAGAGAGAGAAGGCTCCCACACTGCTGTGGGAGGGGATCAGAGTAGGGGGAATTTAACCCCAGAGTTACTCCCACCCCTTTCAGGTTCTCATCCAGTAAGAGGAGCTTTTTCAAACTTCCTCTGGAGTGATTGATCTTCAACTCTGATTCTGGATTGGCTGCCTGGCTCTCAATACAGCCCCCCTCTTCCAAGGCTTTTGGCGGGATTTTTTTAAACAAAGGAAGCTCTCTGGGCAGTCTATCTAGCCCACATGTGTGAAAGTTAGACAAAGAACCCTAGTCCCCCGATGGGGACTTGAATGAAGGCAGGTCGGGCATGTCCCTGGGAAGTCCTTGCCTTTGAAATCACACCCATCGTGGACTCAGGAAGAGAAGTTAACATAGTCCCTCAATAATATTGAGTTAAACTCTTGGAGACAAACAAAGAGGGAATCCTGCCACAAGAGTCGTCTACCCTATATACATATAAAATATTTATTTTTATGTTCAAATGACGCTGTTCCTATTCTTACATGATGTCACAAATAACAAATACCATTAGCCTCAACATTTGAAATGTATTTATTAATTCAATGATTTGTAAAGCCTGGCATAATCTACACATCCCTGATTCATCCCTTTAATTGAGGCTCCATAATTAGTCAATCAACAAGTCTTGTCATCTTTCCATTTCTTCACATTTTCACCTTAATTCATAGCATCTGGTTGTCAGCCATGATCACCCCCTGCTTCTTAGAGGGTTATTCAAGGTTTTTGTTGCAATTATAAGTTAAATGTCATCATCTCTAGGTCCCATGAGATGGGTAAAAAGAACTTTTGCCCCATGAAAGTCTATGAAGCATACAATTCCATAGATTCTTCAAGACCATTACATCTCGTATATCTTATTATAACATAAAAGTATAGATTTACACTCATTTGCCAAAGTTCTGACATAGGGCGAAGAGCGTTTTTTTGAGCATAGGTGGGCCAGCTGGAGCTATGCATCATTTTCCCACAGAAAACCACAAACATAATGCCTTATATATAATTTCCGTATATTTTGCTTTAAAATGGAATGCAAAGCAATGTAACTGCATAATCCTTCAAGTTTTGTGGGATGTTCTTCAGGCTTTTACAGTGGATTTGCTCATACTTAATGTGCATCTTTCTTCTTTTCAATTTTAATACTCAATTGGTTTCCTTAATGTTTAATTACATTACAGAATAGTAAGAACGCCTGTCATATGCAGGCTTGTGAGCACAAGGAACTCTCTCAGTACTGCCACCTTATCTACTGTCTCTTTGTTAAGTCAATACCTGAACTGTGGGGAGAATTGTGAGTGCCCTCAAGTAGGCGCTGGCTGAGGTCAGCATGAAACTTGCCTCAGGACCTCACAAGCACCAGAGATCCACAGGTAACTGGCCGGTCAGGAGGATGCAGTTCAGGTGAAGGCTTTTACTGTACCTATGGTTTGCAGGTCACACTACATTATTATGCATCTTTATGTCTTCATGCATTTACTCTCTAACGTTGCACTTTGCCTTTGCTTGCCAAAGACTACTAACACAGTAGCAGTTAACACTAACACAACCTAGACAGTAACCAGCTTACCTGCATGGTCTCCTCCAACACCCTACTACCTGCTTAGCTCTTCTTTATTACTATAGAGACCTAGGCACATCTGTAATTCAATATTTACATTTTATTATGGCAATAATTTTATTGTACTTGCTTTTCTTCCCTACGAGACTTTAAACTTCTGAAGACAGAGACTGTTTTTTTAATCTCCACATCTAGTACCTAACACAGAAGCAGGCATACCCAGTGAATCTTGCTTAGTTGAGTGAATGAATGGATATCCAGCTGAATGGAGTTATTTTCTGTCTGTTAATGCTTTTGAAACCACTATCCTGTGCTGTCCAGTGTGGGCTCCACAGCCACATGTAGCGATTGAAGTTCAAATTAATTGCATTGAAATAAAATTAATGTTAAGACCAGTTCCTTGGTCACACCAGTCACATTTCAGAGGCTCAGTGGCCAAATGTGTCTGTGAGCTGCCGCGCTGGAGGATAACGGACCCATCATTGCAGCAACTTCCCATGGACAGCACTGCCTAGTCCCTCCAACCGTGGTTGTTGAGCCATGTTGGAAACATCTCCTTTGCTACTTCCCCTGAGGACTGCTAGTCTTTGATTTTGGTTTTTCCTGCCTCAGCATAATGTAACACAATCGTTCCTTTCTTCAAGCAACTGGATTCTAAATTCCATTTTAGGCCATAATAATACATTTCCTTCTTCCAATTACTTTGTGGCTCTAAGCCTTTTTTTTTTTTTTAACACATTTTTATGGAAAGGAGTTTGCTTTAACAGCTTTGATGTTGACGGCTATTTGGGATAAAGGCTGTAGTTAGCTGGTTTAAATCCCATTCACACAATCTCCATCGCAAATGCCCTTCTCCATGGTCATTCGAATGTAATAACACACAGCTTCACAGCTGATGTCTTCCAATATGGACGCTCTATGAGGTGGCTCTGCTTTGTGACCGCTCTGAGAAATGTAACCATTCATGACGTTTCAGTAAGAACCTAGGATAACTGGTCAAGTGGCGTTTATAAAAACATTCAGCTTTTAAGAAGTGCTCCATACACATTAGCTTATGTCTCGGTTAGCAGCCCTGCTCCCTGCATCCTAGCTGCAGCGTCTGGTCTGAAGGGAATAAAATAACAATAACAGCTACTTTCATCTGTATTGTACTTTGTAGTGTAGAAAGTGTTTTCAAACAAGAGTCTCTCTTTTCTAAGGATGAGATGTGCTATTTGGCGTTTCTAACTAACTAAAGACGGGAGTCATAGGTAGTATATCATTCTGCAAGCTGAAGTCACAAATACTCTTTTCACTCTGCTTCTATTACTTCATACTCAATGAGCCAAAGCATATTGAATAATCCCTGTTATCACAATAAACATTTATGTCCAGGCTTTAGGAGGCATGGCTCCTAATATTTTATTCTCTTTTAAAGTTTCTCCTACCATGATTCTTCCTCCGTTAAAAGCCCGCAAGCCAACGTTTAAAAGCTATGGATAGACAAGGTGTTAATAGCAACGGTTTCTCAGGGATAAGTGTTCTTTTTGAGTTTTACTTACCTTCGCATTGGCTGTTGAGGTAAATTTGGATTTAGCACATGGTTTTGTGGAGTGTTAGGGTTAGAAGAGTCCCAGGGGATAAATCGAGGTCAGCTGTTCCTTCTCCTTCTCCTCTCAGCCCCTGCCACCCACCTGACTGTGTTTGTGTTTCCTGGGCACTCCCCTCTCCTCCCGATGCCTCCCTAGTCACTCACTCCTTCTTTACTTCCTCATTCTCTCTTCTTTGGGTCAATACCCCCTCCTCTGATTGCCCTCCACTCCCACCTTCAGTGACTCCAAGGCTTTCATAAACAAACTTCAAACACTCAGACAGAAACACCCCTGACTTGTGAATGGAACTTCTGAGCTCCATGTTTACCTGCAGATGTGGTGAAAGCAACCAACACATCATCAGATCTGCTACCTGTTCTGGTTGCTGGGCTGAGGAACTGCAAAAAGTAAAATAGATGTGGTTCCTAGCTCTTAGGGATATAGAGACTAACTGGGAGAGGATTCAAAGTTGTTACCACTGTTGTCTCCACAGATGGGTGCTTTGGCATAATCACCAAAAGCAGGAGTATTTTCTCTAATGCTCAAACATCTCATTTCCCATGACAACAGCCAGGCAAGCATCACAGAGGAATGGCCAGGGAGATGGGAGTCAGGCCCTGGAGCTGAGCCCAACTCTGCTCTCAGGAGCCCGTGCTTTTTCTGATGGTTCTCAAATCAGGTGCTTAAGGCTCTCAGGTATCTCATTGAATCAGTCAGGGTTCTTGAGAGGGACAGAACTAATAGGATAGATGTGTATAAAAAGGGAGTTTATTAAGGAGTATTAACTCATACAGTCACAAGGTCCCACAATAGGCCATCTGCAAGCTGAGGAGCAAGGAAGCCAGTCTGAGCCCCAAAGCTGAAGAACTTGGAGCTGGATGTTTGAGGGCAGAAGGTATCCAGCACAGGAGAAAGATGTGGGTAGGGAGGCTAAGTTGGTCTGATCGCTCCACGTTCTTCTGCCTGCTTTCATTCTGGTCAGGCTGGCACCTGATTAGATTGTGCCCACCCAAATTGAGGGTAGGTCTGCCTTTCCTAGCCTACTGACTCAAGTGTAAATCACCTTTGGCAATACCCTCACAGACAAACCCAGGATCAATACTTTGCATCCTTCAATCCAATAAAGTTGACACTCAGTATTAACCATCACACTCATACGACTGAACTCACAATAGATCAAGTTTAAGGTAGGTTATAGAATAACTTCATTGTTAGGATGTTTCTATGCCTTTCCAATGACACTAATGCCCTTGATTCATTTGTTTGGGGAGTTATAGGACAACATGATTCTGGAAAAAGAAATATTATATAGCGAATTTTAATAACTATGTATACTTACATATTATTTACATTTTTATATTATCTTTAATATATGTGTTTATGTATGTACCTATATATAAATATACATGTGTATAAATATATATAATATATGTTAAATGCATGAACTATATATATAAAAGTAATATTTAATATAAAATACAAATAAATATAATACAAAATTTAGTAAAAAAATAGAAATTAACAAAACGTATTTATGTATTCATATACAAACATATAATATGTATAGTTATATTTAGATTATATATAGAATTTAATTTATATTTCTATTTTTCATTTATATACATATATACAAGTATATAAAATTATATACATTTATACATATATATACACAAAATATGACTATAAATATATATTTATATATTTGTATTTATAGTATATATTTATTATATAGTATACAGTATATAGCATATGTAGTATATATTATTGTATTTATATAGAGGTTACATATATTCATATTTTATGTATATTTATATAAACTATATATGAATATATAGTTTAATTTTAAATATAAAACTCTAGGATTATAACTTACTGATTATTTCTAAAATGGCAAAAATGAGAAAGAATCATGTGGAATATTTGTATTTTCCCACTTTACTTTTTTGTTTCCCAAGTTAAATTTTTTATTTATGCTTTATATATATATATCTGTATGTATATATATTATATGTATGTATATTATATATGTATGTAAATTATAAATACATATATACATATACGAGTGTATATATATACACACATAATATATATGCATATATACACATATAATATATATATGTTTTATATATTTTGTTTTATATATTTTATTACACACATATTATCTATGTATATATTATATATAATACATATATACATACATATATATGTGTGTACATATTATATATACATATATACATACATACATATATACGTATATATATAATATATGCACACACATATATGTGTATATATATGTATGTATATGTATTTTGCAGACATAATATTGAGTTACAAACTCAATATTATATATGTGTATAATATAGAAATACACATACATACATATATACGTGTGTATATATTATATATTACATATATACACACATACTTGTGTGTATATATGTATATGTATTTCTATATTATATACATATATATTATATACATATATTATATCCCTAATACATATACATACATATATGCACACATATATGTATGTATATTATATATGTATATATGTACACATATATGTAAGTATATATTATATATACATATATA
>NW_022436971.1:20111845-20117503 GCF_009761245.1 Sapajus apella
ATATATAATATATATGTATACGATATAGACATACATATACCTACACATATATATACACATACACATATGTATATGTGTATGTGTATATGTATACATCTATATATGTGTGTATATATACCCACATATATATACAAGTATATATGTATATATATATAATATATACACACATATATATTATATACACACATATATATGTACACATATATATACGTATATATATGTGCATATATGTGTGTGTATATATATACACACATATATGCACATATACATATATACATAATATATATACACTCATATATATACACATATACATGTATATGTGTGTATATAATATATATGTGTACAGATATATGTGTGTATATGTATTTCCCAGACATAATATTGAATTACAAACTTTAAGGCAAAAAAGAGAGAATCTCGCCAAAAGGGTCTACCTGTATAAAGTATTATGATGCTAATTAGGAGACTTAGCTTTCAGCGGGCCAGAATGTCACATGTCCCAGTATGTACATAATTCTACATTGGAAGAAGTGATTGCCCTAAGTGTCAATGGCCTTCCTCTTGAAAAATAGTGGTAAAGTATCTGGCAGTTTATTTTTAAACTTAAATTTCTACAATTATAAGTTACTAATTATTTCTAGAATAGTGAAAATGAGAAAAAATTGTGCTCAATACTTGTATTTTCTGAGTTTTACTTCTATTAAAATTGGCATTCTTTTGCTTTTATTAATAAGCAGGACATAAGTTAAAAATGATCACTCTTATGTTAAAAATTAAGAATATTAAAAAAATAAGAGTAAAATATAACAAGGTTTACTAAAGAGTAGGAGAGGCTCTGAGACTGGCAGCACCATCTGAGGACTGGGACGGACTCCGATCAATAAACAAATGTTAAATACGTGCACCTCTGTGTGCAAGCGTGACTTAGTCCTTGTGTAAGGTACACAGAAAAGAAGATGCTTAGCGAATCTACAGAAAATCCAACATGGAGGACATGGACGTGTCTAAGCACAGACAGCCCTCGCATAATATGCAGGGTGACTTGAAAGCAATGCAGCCAGAGGAAGGAGGAGAGCGGAAACACTGGAAGTCAGGGACACTTGAAAGATAGGAACACAAAGAGGAGAATTCCCTGTTGCCAGAGCTGAGAGAGACAAAGAACTGAAAACAGTGCTGTCAGTGTCAGGAGTAAACTTTCTGCTGTGCTTTATCACACTTAATTCTCATGGTGGCACTGGAATAGAAGAATCATCACCACCATCTTACAGATACATACATTAAGATTTGATGAGATTCAGAAATTGGTTAAAAGTTGCACAAACAAAGTAGCACATCCTAGAAGGCTGAGCTTTGGGGAGGACCGAGCTTTGAGGAGAACTGAATTTGGGGAGAACTGAGTTTTGAGGAGGACAGAGTGTTTCAGGCATTTGATTTGGCTCTTTATGCCAGCTTCTCTTCTTCCTGTAAGGATATTTATCTGTTTTTCTTTTTCATGATTTTTTTTATTAGTAGTAAAACACATAAAATTTTCCATTTTTAATCACACAGTTTGGTGGTGTTAAGAACATTCATTCTGTTGTGCAGCCATATCCATCCCCAAAGCTTTGTCATCATCCCTAACTGAAAGTCCGTATATTTTTAACAGTAATTCCCCATTTCTCTTCACACCCCCAACCCCCAGCAGCCATCATTCAATTCTCTGTGTCTATGAATTTGACTACTACAGGTACCTCATATAAGTGGGCTTTCCAATATTTGCCCTTTTCGAATGAGGTTATCTCACTTAGCACAATGTCTTCAAGGTCTATTCATGTTGCAGGATGTGTCAGAATTCACCTCTTTCTTAAGGCTAAATAATACTCCATTGTATGCACACACCACATTTTGCTCATCTGTTCATCTGTCCATCCATTTATCCAGTTGGGTTGCTTCCAACGTTTGGCTGCTGTGAATGATGTTGCTAGGAACGTAAGTATAAAAATACCTGTTTGATTAGTTGTTTTCAATTCCCCTGGGTACATACCCAGATATGAAATTGCTGAATCATATGGTAAATTTGTTTAATTTTTCCAGGAACCACCATACCATATGCCACAGTAACTGTATCACTTTACATTCATGCCAGTAATGAGAAAATCCTCAATTTTCTCCATATTCATGCCAACACTTATTTTGTTTTATTTTTTGTTTTTAGTAATAGCCAACCTAATGGGTGTGAAGTGGTATCTTACTATGGCCTTGACTTTCATGAATTTTTAAGGACTATTTATATACTAAGGATAACACCCCTTGGCTTGTTCTTCTCGTTCATCTCTGCCTTGTGTGTCTCTGGTCTCACTGGTTCATCAGTTTTCCTCTCTGCTCAGCCTCTCCAGCTTAACCACCTCCTGGCTCAGAGTCTCTCACCTTGATTTTCCAGAACCAGCTTAGTACAGTTCTATTCTCTTTGATGGGACTATCTCTGGACAGGTCACAGTTACAAGAGCCATCATTTTAGTGCATTGAATAAACCTCTGCTATCTAATCTGATTGCTAGATCAGGACTAAAAGTCCCCAACAGGACATATATGGAAATAACTTTGATGTTTCAATCACAATGACTCCAATTACAACGTCAGACACAGAGCAGATTTTTCTACATACTCACTAAGGTTTCAGTACTTATTAAATAAATAAGTATTTCATTTGTAATACACATAAAAATTAGGTCACATTTCAACCTATTTTAGAGGTAAAACAAGAAAATCCTTTTTAATGGTCCTCACAATGAGTTTCCACTGGAAGAATTAGCCATCAATTTGAGTATTACACATAAAACAGCAATAAATATGATATTCATAATCCAAAATGAACCTCATCAACCATTTACAAAAAACACCGTGTATATTTAATGGAATTGTATTAATACATTGCTGTGAAGATAATGGCTCCAGATTGCTCATTTTAATGAGGGGATTGCCACTGGGTAGACATTTAGCCTTATTTTCATAAGCCCACTGAGAAGATGGAATATTTTAGCCTTTCTCTTCCTTGCATGGAATAAAAAATAGTCATCAAACTCCGTGCTGGAAGGTGTTGGGTATGATTTATTTGGATAATCAAATTGTACGTAACTTCCCATGTTGATCTATGAAACACAAGTTGTTCTGCTCATTCTGACCTTCTGTCTTTCCAGCAGATCTGGGACTGCAGGTGAGAGGGTGATAGCATGTAGGAAATCCCTGCCACTGAGGAATGTTCAATCTGAACAACTTTGAGCTTCTGATCAACTCTCCAGAGAGCCTGTTCCATAGGCCCATGACATTTTGACAAAACCTCTGCTTGCACACAATAAAAAGTATCAATTGCATAGTTCCCCAAAACATTCTGGAGTGTACTTTAAGGATTCAAGTATCGTTTGGAATTGGGCTAATGACAAATGCTTGGCTCTTCTTTTCCAGAGGTATGAAGGCTGGTGCTTGAAAGGTAAAATACTTTGTATTTTGAAAAAACTTTCCCTAGTCTGTACTGAATATTTTCTCTGAGACTGTTTTGTGTTGACCAAGTGTTTGCTCAGTCATTTTTCTGTATTTGTCTGACCCCATGATCTTCCAAGAACGTCATCACATAACCACACCAAAGTTTTTCTGGAGGGAAAACTAACAATTACTCATTTTCAGATGTCCATTTATTTATAGAAAAACAGCATGAATAAATGGATACACATATCCATTACAGTTTCAGATGGTGGGAGTTATAGAGAGTGACATGTGAGTTTGATGTTTTATTTCCATATTTTGGTGAAATAACTCTAAAGAAAGAACAGGGATTTGGAACAAAATTTACAAACATGCTAGTAAACAGAGAAATAGAAAATCAAAAATAAGAAAAAAATAAAGAATATGTATATGCACACCAACACAAGCCTTGCTTATTAGGGACCGCATCAAACTTAGAAATCATTCTTTTTTCCTCTATTTCTTCAATATCTGTAACCAAACCCTCCGCTGATGAGCTGTCTCTACCTCCAAGCGCCTGCTCCCTTTATGTGCTTCTCACCGTCTTTCCTGCAATGTTTTAGTCCAAAGTGTCATCGTTTCTAGCCTAAATTACTGCAGTCACCTCCCAACCTGTCATCCTGTTTCATATTTGTTGTCCACAAATCAGAATAATGTTCTTAATATAGGATATAGTTTGGGTCTGTGTTTCCATGCAAATCTCATCTCAAGTTGTAATTCCCACATGTCCAGGGAGGGGCCTGGTGGGAAGTAATTGGATCATGGGGGTTGATTTCCCCCTTGCTGTTCTTGTGATAGCGGGTTCTCATGAGATCTAATTGTTTTAAAAGTGTGTGGCACTTCTCCCGTGGCTCTCTCTCTCCTGCCACCATATGATGGTGGTCCTTCATCCCCTTCCACCACGATTGCAAGTTTCCTGAGGCTTCCCTGTCCTGCCTCCTGTTAAACCTGTGAACTGTGAGCCCGTTAAACCTCCTTTCTTCATAAACTGCCTAGTCTCAGGGAGTTCTTCAGAGCAGTGCAAGAACGGACTAATAAAAGATACTAACATAATCACATTATTTCCTGTGTGCTGCCTCTCTCTCCACCCTCCAGCAACCCCCCTTTGACTTTGGACAACACCCAGACCCCTTCCTAGAGCTTCAGGGACCTGCAGGAGCTTACCCCTTTCTACCTCTCCAGTTTCTTCTCTTTCCCTGACCACAACCCCTAGTTTATCTTGTCTCCATCAGTCCACAGGTCCAACTCAATGCACCTCTCCTTTCTTTTCAAAGGCTCAGCTGAAACCATCTTGTGTATTTCTTTTCTTATTATTATGTATGTCTTCACATTAAAAAATGGAACCTCTACATCAACTGTGCTGCTTTCAACTGGATTCCTAACATGCAGAGTAGTGCTTGATGTATAGTAGGTAATCAACAAACATTTGTTGAATGAATAAGTCAATGAATTCAGAACTGGCTTAGGATTTAGAATGGTTCAGCTTGCAGAGTCTCAGTGTCTAAAGAAGAATGAAAGCAGGAAACTTGCTTAAACATAATTGCCATTCATCCTTGGAAATAAATCAGCTAACACTTACATTTGCTTTCTTCCTTGATGTCAGAGTTCAATGTTTTATACATATTAGAGCAGGAGCGTTGCTTTAGGTTCAGCTGCAGTTCGTGCTCCAAGGCACAGCCTATAATTTTGGCATCACAGGAGATACTTCATCTGCCTTTTTCTCACACATTTTTCTGTGGAGTTGACTGAAGAAGACCATCAACTTGTCTTTGATTTTGTTGTACCCTCTACCCCTGAAGAGACCCCTTTCTGGGGACTGAGTGGCAGAGGGTTGAGAAGAAATAAGCCCTAAGGTTTACTTCTTACGCATTTTTCTCTTTCCTTCATGAAGCAGACTTAGGATTTTTTTCCTTTTTTGACTTTTTTTCCCTAAAATGAGCATAGTTCATGTGATCTAGTAGACACACATCCAGACACAGACACAAGCATGGAAATAATTGAGTGGGCTGTTGAACAAAACACTCAAAAGAGTGATTTCTATCGCATTGACCATTATATCAGTCTAGGGGGAAATGCCATATATAGGGTGTTGTCACGGGTGGAGCTCTTATTAATTTTATTTTCTGCTCCTGTGATTCTGATACCCATATATACACACACA
>NW_022436971.1:20117603-20122011 GCF_009761245.1 Sapajus apella
ATATGTTTGCTGCTCTGTATCTTTTAATATGTTACTTGCTGGAAAATCAGATCATCAAGTTTATTTGCTTACAAATATTCCTTTGTTGGCTACTATGTGCTATCGAGGATAAACGCATAAGCACAATATATTAAAATAAATCTCTTCGCGGCACTTGTGCGGGCTAGTTACACTTGAGCATCAAGTGTGTGGAACTTGTCTTTGGAGACAGAGCAGACAAATTGTTCTATGGCTAAGCTTAATGACCTTGAGTAATTTTGTAGCATTTATTTTTACTGCTGAGAGTTTTCGTTTGGTTTATTTCTTCATTCTCTTTTTTTAATTCCAGTTGAAATGGCTGTCAAACTGCTGATCCCTAGATAATCACAGGAATAGCTAGCATGTTAACAGTAACAAACAAATTCTGAGCCATCAGTGGCGCAATAGACCACAGCTTCATTCCTTATTCGCATCACAGTCTGATGAAGGGTAGTGCTTGTTCTGTGGGCATTTTCTCAGCAGAAGAGTCCATTAAGCTTCCTTTGGCAGTCAGGCCATGGGGAACCAGTACAGTGAAGAAAGCTAAACCTGAAAGTGGCTTTTGTCACTTTTGCTTCACACTGGCCTGACTCCGGTCCTAAGGGCCCAACCTGAAACGAGGGGTGCTGGGCAGCAAAAAGCCCATGGTGATTTAGCAAGCAGTATCAGCAACTACCACAGTAGTTACTGCAAAATTCCCTTAAGAAGTTATTAAGCATGCGCATTGCAAACTGCAGCATACCTGACCAGACTCTAAAAAGGAGCAAGGTGGAAAATTAAAAGGGGGAAGAAAGAACTTCTGTGTCAGCCTCTGACTGTAAGGAGTGGGCATGTCAGGCAGGTCATACAACACCTCCAGATTCCAGTTTTCTCATCTGTAAAGGGAAGATGCCAGACTGAATGAGCTGTAGGGTCCATTTTGGCTTCAAAATTCTTCTTCCTAGGAAATGGCAATTTAACTGGAAATATAAGATAAAACAAAGCAGTACTTTGTTAAAACATTTAGAATTCCCAAATAAAGATACAACCAGAACAGAGCCAGTTTCAGCAGCTGGAGGGGTACCATTTATTTTAAACAAAATCGTCTCATGGCTCCCACAGCCAAATCACAATGAGGGTGTGTAAACACTAACGGCACTTCACACTCAAATGTTTCATGATGTGTGTTCCCAGAGCTTGAATTTCTTCTACTCTTCCTTGCACATTTGATGATATTACTCATTCGGAATATGTGAAGTTCCTTTTAAGTAAGTTTAAGCTAGAGCAAGCTGAGCTCAGCAAAATTTGTGGTGTTTTTGTTTTGTTTTTGAGGATAAGATAGCATTATAGTGACTGTTTTACGCTTTGAAGTACATGCAGCCTCTGTTGCAAATACTCATCTCCACAGTTTTTGAGAAAAAGCATCCATGGAAAATATGAGAATAAATGGCTGTGTTTCAATGCAGCTTTATTTATAAAAACAGTGTGATGGGCCAGATTTGGACCAAGGGCCGTAATTTGCAGACCCTCTAATCTAGAGTCTAGGATCTTAGAGCAAACTTTTCAATACTTTTTTAGCATGTCCATTTTGTTGAACACTTAAAGTCCTCTAATTTAACTTTATATAGTTAGTTTATTTTTACTTGACAAATAATTGTGTATATCATGTACACCATGATGGGTTTTTCTTTATTATTATTATTATTATTATTTTTATTATTTTGAGATGGAGTTTTACTCTGTTGCCCAGGCTGGAGTCAAGTGGTGCAATCTCTGCTCACTGAAACTTCCATTTCCAGGGTTTAAGCAATTCTCCTGCTGCAGCCTCCCAAATAGCTGGGATTACAGGCATGCGCCACCACGCCCAGCTAATGATGTTTTAAAATAGGTATACTTTGAGGAATGGCTAAATTGAACTAAATAATATATGCATAACCTTGCATATTTACTATTATTTTGTGGTAGGAACACAAAATCTATTCTTTTAGCTATTTTCGAGAATACAATATATCATCATTAACTATGTCACAGTGCTTAGAGTCGACCCCCTGAACTTATTCCTGCTTTCCAACTGAAGATTGACCAATACCTGCCCCACCCAACTCAGCCCCTGGGAACCACCCTTCTACTCTTGCTTCTGAGCCAGCCTCTTCAACCTTCATTGCAATAAGCTTTTTCCATCCCCATTGCGTGTATTACCAATAAAATGTACTTTTCAAGATGACCTTCAAACAGTGTGTTTGGAAGTTCTTCAGAGTAATTTTTAACTACTAAGTTATCTATTGCAACTTAACAAATCAGTGGCTTAAAACAGCCTGTATTTATCATCTCATGATTTCTGTGGTCAGATAATGCGGGGCATCATGGCTGGGTCTCTCGGACTGGAATCAGCATCAGTGGGGGCTGCAAGCCTCCGCAGGTCCACCTAGGGCCAGCTCGGCTTCTAAGCTCTCTCACTGGTTCTTGGCCAAATGCAGGTGCTCTTGGGGTGTTGGACTGAGGCCTCCACTCCCTGACACTTGGGTCTCTGCATAATTGCTGCTCACAGCATGACAGCTGGCAGATGAGAGCACAAGTGAGGCACCAGTTCCATCTCAGAAGTGACTTCCCGGCACCGTTGCTATATTCTAGCCGTTAGAAGTGAGTCACCAGGTCCAGCCTACCCTCAAAGGGGAGGGGATCCTACATAGTGCAGTGTCTCTGGGGACATTTTCAGAAGTTGCCTACCACAGGATCCACCTATTCTTAGAGCAGTTTAATGTAAGGCCCTATCCTGAGGATGCTGATCTCTTGTGGTCCAGATTTATGAAATTCCTAAAGCTATGAGGAACTAAGGTACCGACACTGTTTTCCGATCATTTGTATAATTGAATTTCTTTCTGTTTGAAAGAATTTTCAAATACTCAAATTAACATGACTAAGTATGCATCTGTAATAAAAATCACTTAATTGAATGCTTCCCCAGAAAGGTACAAACACACTTTCTTTCATAGAGTTGATTATTCTGATGGCAGTTTCTTATGATCGGTTACCTGGAATACAACTAACAAAGTAGGGAAATAGTGCATTATGCCTTACAAACCCGAGGCAGCCACTCTTACCTGAGCTGATCGATTTCTCTGGCATGACAGATGAAACTTAGGACATGTGAAAAAATAGATTCAATGCTATCATTTTTATAATGAAAGCGTACAATGTTCTTATAGGACTAAATGCCAAGTACATTATTTCAGAACATAAAGCTGAGGAGAGAAAAGCAAGCTGGCTATGAGAATCTTACAGCCAGGTTGTAAGATAAAGCTAACCCTACACCGTTTGCAAAACACTGGCATTTCATCATCTTTTATTTATGGAATTCATTAAAATGGGATGCTAATATATCATGCACGAAAAGGAATCTTATAAATGGTCCTCCTCAGGAACATCTGGGCCATGAACCCTACAGTAATAGGTGATTTCGCCACCTCAGCGCAAGCATTAACACTTTGAGTGCTAACTGGCTGAGTGGGGTGGGTGGCAGGGGGGAGGTTGTGCTTGTTCTTGTTTTGGTTTATTTTGATGATAATTTTTCATTCCTTCCCAGATTCTGCCGAGATGTATCCCTGATGCAGATGACACCAACCCAGTATGAATAGATGCCCTTATTTCTATTATTGCATACTAGCGTGGAAGCAATGCTTATTTTTATTAGGCCCCGAAGGAACACATTTCCTCAGACACTGCAGAGGCACCTGTTAAATCATTTAGCATCAGATAGGTTAAATATTCATGTCTGGCTTGCGTTGTAATAACATGCCTCCTGGAGGCAGCATCTCTGGGCAGAATAAGCTCCCATGCAGTGGCTGATAGAGCTTTTGGAAATCCGGGTGTCATGCCCATGATGGCAACATTTGCTTGGGCCAAAGGTCTGCAGGCTGGACACAAAGGCTCTTTGCTTGTGGAGATGTCAGACCCAGCCTGAGGCTGTCTCAGGTCACACATGGGGGTGCAGGTCCCATCAAGATCTGATGTTGTATGGTGCCTCTGTGTTCCTGGCATTCCACTTGAGTGAATGGGCAGGCACGTCTGAAAGTAAGTGCCACAAAACCTAAAGGCCTTCACTGGCACGTCATTATCAAAAGATTAGGTCTAAGTTAGCGTGGCATGACGGACTTTCCATAGTCTGGCCCTGCGTGTGTCACAGCAGTGACAACAGCTACTCTTCTGCCTCATGATTAGGGTCTAGAAACACTGAACTAGGGACTGTGTAATTCTTTTATATATATATATATATATATATATATATATATACGTATGCAACAATCCTGCATGACCTGCAGATGTACCCCAGAACCTAAGGTGCAGTTATATATATATATATACACACACATATATATATATATATATATATACACACACACACACACACATA
>NW_022436971.1:20125011-20223324 GCF_009761245.1 Sapajus apella
TATGTGTGTGTGTGTGTGTGTATATATATATATATATATATATGTGTGTGTATATATATATATATAACTGCACCTTAGGTTCTGGGGTACATCTGCAGGTCATGCAGGATTGTTGCATACGTACATACATGGCAATCTGGTTTGCTGCTTCCATTCCCCCATCACCTATATTTGGCATTTCTCCCCATGTTATCCCTCCCCAACCTCCCTACCCGTTGCTGTCCTTCTCCCAGTCCCCCACAACAGACCCCAGTGTGTGATGCTCCCCTCCCTGTGTCCATGTGTTCTCATTGTTCAACACCCACCCGTGAGTGAGAACATGAAGCATTTGATTTTCTGTTCTTGTGTCAGTTTACTGAGAATGACGGTTTCCAGATTCATCCATGTCCCTACAAAGGACACGAACTCATCACTTTTTATGGCTGCATAGTATTCCATGGTGTATATGTGCCACATTTTTCTAGTCCAGTCTATCATAGATGGACATTTGGGTTAGTTCCAGGTCTTTGCTATTGTAAACAGTGCCTCAATGAACATACATGTGCATGTGTCTTTATAATAGAACAATTTATAATCCTTTGGATATATACCCAGTAATGGGATTGCTGGGTCACACATTCTGCTGTTTCTCAGCTCTAAGTCCCTGCTTTCTGGATGTTTTCCCTTTTCTTTTTGAAACAATCCACTTTTCTCTCTCTCTCTCTCTCTTTTTTTTTTTTTTTTTTTTTTGGCCTCACTCTGACCCTCAGACCTGAGTGCACTGGCACGACCTCAGCTCACTACAGCCTTTGTCTGCCACGTTCAAGCGATTCCCATGCCTCGGCCTCCCAAGTAGCTGGGACTCCAGGTGCACCACCATGCCCAGCTAATTACAGGTGCATCACCATGCCCAGCTAATCTACTATTTTTTTGGGTAGAGGTAGGGTTTCACCCTGTTGGCCAGGCTGGTCTTGACTCTTGGCCTCAAGTGATCTGTCCGCCCTGGTCTCCCAAAGTTCTGGAATTACAGGCATGAGTTACCATACCTGGCCAACAAACCACTTCTAATAAGCCTTTAAAACTAGATTCAGGCCAGGTACAGTGGCTCACACCTGTAATCTCAGCATTTTGGGAGGCTGCAGCAGGAGGATCACTTGAGTTCAGGAGTTTGAGACCAGCGTGGCCAGCATGGCGAGACCCCGTCTCTATGAAAAATACAAAAATTAGCTGGGCATCGTGGTACATGTCACTAGTTCCAGCTACTAGGGAGGCTGAGGCAGGAGGATCGCTTGAACCCGGGAAGCGGAGAATGCAGTGAGCAGAGATTTTGCCACTGCACTCCAGCCTGGCTGACAGAGTGAGACTCTGTATCAATTAAACAAAACAAAACAGAAAACTAGATTCAGTTTTCACTTGTATGAAGTGTTTCCATACACACCCTGCCTCCCCAGGAGTTATAGACTACATACTTCCATCACTGTCCATCCATGTTATTTTACATGTATTTGGTTTATGTACCTATCTCATCCAATAGACTTCTAATGGCAGGGACTATTAATCTCTGTGTACACCAATCCTGGAACATAGTAAAAACTCGATAAATATTCATTGAGTAATTTAATTACTATAGCCAATGGAAATGCCACAAAAGATTTACGTACAACAATAATATTAATAGCAGTGGTGATAATGATAAGGATTAATGACGGTGAAGAAACGGGGTGGGAAATCCTGTGGGGAAGAGAGGATGCACACATCTGTGATGTGATCTCACTGCACAGAAAGACCCCACCTCTGTGGTGGCTAATAGTTATTCATCAACGATCAGTGAGATCCACCACCACGTATTGGGCTTTAAGGAAACTGAGAGGCACATTCGTGGTGAGATTTTCAACCTACTGTAGGCTCCCTGCATATCAGGATTCTCCTTTACCTTTCCTTGGTCTTAACCTTTTCTTATTTCCTCGCTGTTTCCTCTGATTTCCATGTCTTTGCATTGCCGTCATGTCGCAATGTGAGTGTGTTGTGCGTTACAGTAGAAGCCAGTGGTCAGTGGTGCAGTGGGTGTGCCTCCTGAGCTCCTTGAGTGTGAGAGGGCATGGCCTCGATCCTCCCATGACTGGCAGGGCAAGGCAAGACATAATGCATCCTAAAAGAGAAGACTTGGGCAGAGCTTTCAATGTGCCTGCTTAGCCATTATCCCTGCTGACTTTCTGCATGCAGTGGCCAAGGCTGGTCTGCGATGTGGGAGCAGCACTGGCACAGCATCATGGACAGTTTAGGGTTTCCGTGAGTAAATTGATCTAACACCCTTGGAACTGCCAAGGAGGCCATCTTCATAGCACTTCCTAAGTGTTGGCGATCGCCATTGTTTGCGCACAAAACTGTCCACATGGAGGGCAACATGGACAGTGGAAGGAGGCCAGGGTAGAGATAGTGGCTGTGTCTGGTCGTCCATGGCCTTGCGGAGAGATCATGTCCCCTCTGAGCCTGAGTGTTCTTGCATCTTAAAGAGCAATCAAGCTTAGGGCACCCCGGTGGTCCCTGGGCTGTAATGGGCAGTGAGTGATTCTATGGCATCCATTCCTCCACGCACTGTAGCAAGAACAGGAGTCATCTTGATGGGGTGTTAAAATAGGAAGGCCGTATGTTCTAGAATTGCCATGGGCACTCAGCTCAGAAAACACAACCTTGTCCTACCCTGACTGAGGCCAGCCCCATCCTTGCCAACTCGGAGGGTCTCTGAGGGGATGGAGTGGAGAAACCTCTCCCACCCCGGGACGCTGCCCTGCTCCAGTTGGGACGCTGCGTCTCCCCTTGAATTGGCCTCAATGCCTTTACTCTTGGTGCATTGTCCTCCGCTGCTTATGACTCAGATAGAGGAGGGCACAGCCCCTCCCTCATATTAGCTCTGGAGTGAACTCAGGTCCTGGAAGATGCAGAATCTCCACAGCTTCAGTGGCAGCTGTTTGGGTGACAGCAGGGGCTGGCAGGGTCAGAGCACATCAGCAGGACCAAGGACCCTTCGTGGATCTCGTCACTACACTGAGCATCCACAACTAGATCCGTTACTTGGAAGCATTATTTAAAACACATCGCTCTATTTTTGGTAATCCATTTGCATAGAAATATATTATGTTGATATATTATTTTACCTTTGAAGGATTCTCTTTGCTTTTATTTTCTATTAGGTGTTCATTCTTGGTCTCTGAGAATACTGGAATCTATTCCAGATGCAAAGAATGTACTTAAATATATTATTATTTGAGACAAATGTCACAACTCTCAAACCTGATATAAAGATAATTAAAATAGCATATTTTTCTATATCATAAAAAATAAATTCACCCTGAGACCCACTCCTGGCAACACATCACATTATTGAGTCTAAAAATGTATACAATATTCAGTCCAAAGAGATGAGAATAGAAAATACATATTTAATACTTAAAGGAAAATATATTTTCTCTACAAGAATTAATGTTTACCTTACCTTTTTGCAACTGTCTGCTTTTATTAAGCTACTACTACTCCTGCCCTACACACACACACACACACACACACACACTCACACACACACACACACACACACACCTGTCACAAAGGACTGTGCAGTTTGGCTGCTTGAGGGGCATTTTTGACGGAAAACAACATGATTTTGAAGTAGACGGAAGGAGATTGTCTCTGGTCCATTTGCCTCTGACCATTCATTCCCAGCTGCCATCTCCATTCCTCTTCCTGACTGGGATCAATGGCCTGTAACAAAAATTAAATGCTGTCTTCAGCTTCCAGATTGAGTGATTTCAGTTCTTTTCCTCTGGGAAACACCCAGAGGGCTGCCCTTGACCTTGGATTTCAGCCTCTTGTGCCAGTCACTGGAGCAGCCACGGGAGAATGCGTCTCCCGTCTCTGCTGTCCCCCGGCTTCTCTGTCCCTCTGCTCCTCCCAACCAGGGGGATGCAAGAGGACAAGGAAACATCATGTCATCCAGCCTCTGGCTCACCTTATCCTGTGATGTCATGCTCAGCCTGTGTTCCCAGATTCAGTTCTATCATTTGCTACTGGTGTTCCAGGACGTAAACAACTTCACCGTCATATAAGGCAATTGTATCAAATTAATTAGGTTAGATTCGGGTCGAAGTGAATTCTAAGGGATAAAACATTTTTCGAATGTGAAAAAATCTCCAATAAGTTATGCAATGAATAAATCCATTAAAAATTATTATTCCCAGGCTAGGAAAATGAATGAATCCAACCTTCCAAGGATTAAAATGTTGATTAAATAATTAATGTTTTTAAGGCAAAGAAATCATGAGACACGGAAAAGCACTTTCTCTAAATTGTTTCTTCTGCATGGTAATAGAAGTGGACACTGCTCTGTACAAAATAAGGTAACTACTAAATTTCTGGAATGTGAGCTTATTTCAGTTTCTATCATTTGGTAACAGTCAAGGCTACCTAAGTTATACAAATGCTCCATATTTTTTATGCCAATTTCAACCTTAAGGATATTTCAGACACAATATTAATCTTGTCACCCACCTGCGGTTATTAATATATAGCCTGAAATCGGATTTACTCATTTAAATGTGCTGATTTTGACTAATTTTACCTAGTTACACATTAGATACCTGTAACAATATTACATAGACACTTGAGAATTATCCCCAGTTCTACTATAGAAAAAGAGCCAATTTGCTGTAAGTTCTCATAAAAACAGGGCAGACTGTGCCCAAGAGTGTCTTTTTTTTTCCTATGGTGAAAACTTAGGACAGTAATATCAGTGCTTTACATAGGTCTGGTCAAAAATCAGTAGACCAAGCAGAACTTTAATTTTATTTCTAGTGGGTTCTTTAATCGATGGCCTGGATTCAATTTTCAATCTACATTTTCAAAGACTTATTTTTACCTAAGGCTTGGTTCAAGTGCTCAATCAATAATCTTTTAAGTGCACAGTTAATCTCCACAAGATAGCGACCTAGCCCTTGAGTCAGCATTTGGATGCTGGGAACAAGTGATAATTATAATTGGTTTGTAATTCAAAAAATTAATTTTTACGGAAAATTTTTAATATCCAGAAGAATTAAATGAATATGTTTTCAGAAGAACTGAGGGACTTCTTAACATAAATTGCAGCGAGTTTAGGCATCCATTACAGAGACAAACTATTTTCCATTAATAGGACTTTCAGAAAATAGTAGGATACACTCTTGCTATTACAGCATTTAGGCAACACCTCCCTGGAATTTTGCTCTGAGCAACACAGTTTGACTCACATTACAGCTAATGTGCATTTCAAATATTATACAAGTGAAACTAGACCTGTGGATGGGGGAATAGAGAGCAAACTCAGAATCTATCCACCTTCTAAATATTAATCTTGTTTCATGTTTAAACATTAAACATTGTCCATGGACAGAATAAATATGTTTCCACTTGAATGCTCCAAAATACCTGAGGAAATAAAGGTTTATGAAACCAAATACTAAGAACATTGCCTGTTTAAGGAATTCTAGAAAGATGCACAGTGGAACTGGGGATGGTGTATGGAAATGCCCAGTTGGTCTGATGTCAGGGTCCTCAGCTGAATTTCACTCCGCTCCTCAACAGCTCTGAGATAAATTGGTAGTTTAAATGTAAGAGGTCTACAATTTTCTAGATCCTGGAGATGCAGTGATGAACACAACAAACCAAAATTGTAGACTGACGTATCTAGCATGCCCTCAACAAATGCTGTATTTGTTGAAGTTATAAACAGTGTTTAAATCGTTTACCCTCTCTGAATTTCTGTATTCTTATCCACGAGAAGTGTTGAATCTAAGCAAAGGAAAATGCAATGATTTGAGAAACTACGGAAGAATTCTGTTGCAGCCGTCAGAAACTCATTTAAGTGGGAATCTGCAACTTCATGACCGACCTCAAGCATCCAGGCTTGTGAGATACCAAGCTGGGAAAGGGCATATGTGGTCCTGGCCGGAAGACAAGGGGAAGCCTTGCTGTGACATCCTCTGTGTGGATTTCAGAATGACTGTTTTCCCCCCAGGTGTGTGTGTCTGGGTTTTCTGGCCTAAGTGACTGTTGTTATTTGACCTTCAACTCCTTTGCCTTCTGTTGACGTCTGCAAGCTTTGCCTCTCTAGCCTATTTTGACATATGCCTTTCTTAAAATGTGTGGCCTTTTGCCATTCCATGACTAATTCATTCCTTTCCTCCAGCTCCCCTGTTTTAGACAGCTCCACCTTGAGCCACTGTTATCGAAAGTCCAGTTTGTCACCATAGCTATTATGGTTTTTAATATTAGGTGCCAACTTGATTGGATTGAAGGATGCCTAGATGAATGTGTCTGAGAGGGTGTTGCCAGAGGAGATGGGCATTTGAGTGGGTGAACTGGGAAAGGATGCCCCACCCGCAGTGAGGGTGGGCACCATCTAGTTGGTTACCAGTGTGGCTGGAAAAAAGCAGACAGAGGGAGGTGAGCTGAGCAGCTTGCTGAGTCTTCTGGCTTTCATCTTTCTCCCAGGCTGGATGCTTCTGTCTGATCCTCCTGCCCCTGGCATCAGACTCCAGGTTCTTCGGCCTTTGGACTCTGAGACTTGCACCAATGGCTTGCTGGCCTCTTGGGCCTTCGGCCACAGAATGAAGGCTACGCAGTTGGCTTCCCTGGTTTTGAGGCTGTCAGACTAAGGCTGAGTCCCTATCCGCTTTCCTCTTCCTCACCCTATAGAGGTCCTGTCGTGGGACTTCACTGTGTAATCATGCGAGCCAGTTCTCCCTAGTAAATTCCCTGTGGTATATACATATATGCGACTGGAGGATATACACCGTATACATATATCCTCTGGAGAACCCTGACTAATGCAACTACTGAAAGAAAATCTGATTTGTGCGACTTTTCTAACTTTGTTTCTGTGTGTAGTTCACATACTCAAAGACTGAATATATCCTGTAAATACTCCTGTTTCTTTTTCTTTCCACATAAATAACTTCACTCAACACTGGATTCTAATAGCACTCCAGGCCCTGACTGATATGGGAGAGGGGCAGGGAAGTGCTGGGAGAAAAAGTGGTGGTTCTGGCTAGGGCTCCACCCCAGGCCTGTGCCCGCGGACTTAGGTGATGACAGGTATTTCTGTTTTCATGCCCAAATGCTGCATTTTCCAAGACCACCCTGGCCCACCACACCCCCGTCCTGTGCCTATAGAAATCCTGAGACCCTTGCGGGCAGACATGCAAGCACTGGACATGGAGAGAAGCAGACGGGTGGGAGAACTCACCTGCAGACACCAGCAGGTGCCAGCAGGCCATCTATGGAGGGACAATGGGGATTTTGGCTGAGAGCAGTCAGTGGAGAGTCAGATGCTCAGTGGGAGCAGTCTCCAGGGAAGACCACCTCTCTTCTGGTTCCCATTCATCTGCTGAGAGCTGCTTTCGTCGTTCAATAAAACCTTGCACTCATTCTCCAAGCCCATGTGTGATCCGATTTTTCCAGTACACCCAGGCAAGAACCCCTGGATACAGAAAGGCCTCTGTCCTTGCAGTAAGGCAGAGGGTCCAATTGAGCTGATTAATACAAGCCACCTACAGACAGCAAAACTAAAAAAGCACACTGTAACCCACCTGCTGGGGCTTCAGGGGCTGAAAACATTCACCCCTAGATGCTGTCGTGGGGTTGGAGCCTATGCTCCCCAAGACCTGCGCTTCGGTCTGCTCTCCCTAGGAGTTGTGAGCAGTGAGGCTCTGAAGAAGTGAGCCACACCCCATCGCATGGCCTACGAGGGGGACATAGGAACTTTCCCTGTTTCATGACCACACAGTGGAAGGTATGGCTTAGGGAGGCTACGGAGATTTCTTTCCTGGAGTTGGGTTGGGAAGGACACTCTTCAGAGCATTTTTCATGGAACCACAGATATGAAATATTCCTTTATTTAACCAGTTTTGTGTGCTTACCATCTACAAGGCACTGCTTGGCAATGGGGATGAGAGAGAGAGAGAGAGAGAGAGAGCCTGCTGTCATGGAATTTGCAGCACAGTGGTATTAAGTGTAAAAGGACATCTGTGAAAAAATCCACAAGAAATGCACGGAGGTCCAAGAAGATAACCTAAGGATGTAAATTTTCAGGGGGTCAGACAAGGCTCCCCTTAGTGTGTGGTGCGTAAGCTAGGAGCTGACGACACGGTTGGGGGTAACTGGGTGGGTGTGGCTAGGTGAAGACTCCAGAAGATGCTTCTGTGTTCACAGGCAGGGAGGTGATGGACACCTCGGGGAGGAAATGAAAAAGCACAGCCGAGGTGGGGGGAAGTCATAATA
Source organism: Sapajus apella (assembly GCF_009761245.1). Taxonomy (NCBI): domain Eukaryota; kingdom Metazoa; phylum Chordata; class Mammalia; order Primates; family Cebidae; genus Sapajus; species Sapajus apella. The sequence continues at coordinate 20,133,298 of NW_022436971.1, forward strand.
GAATAGATCCCATTCATCAAGCAGCTAGAAATCATTTCATTGAATTCAACAACAATCCTTGAAGTTAATTATTGTACCCACTTTAGAGATCATGAAAGTGAGATTCAGAGAGTTGGCGAGAATTGTTTAAAGTCACATGGCTGCTTTGCAAAGAAGCCAGAATCAAACCCAGATCCACTGGAAGTTTATCTGCAATGCTGAGCCTTAAGATCAGAACGGAGCCTGGAGCACAAGCCTGGAGGAAACAGAGTCATATGTTCATTCAGATGGAGTTAGATGGGAGCATAAATGGCAGAAGGAGTACTGAGAAAGAATGTGGAAGGGAGTGAGGTGTAGGGTGAGGAAGTCTAAGGGAGCTATGGTAAGATGTGTAACTGCCGGGCCTCTGCCTCTGCATGTGTGTGCTGTGGGACTGTGGGATTGTGGATGGGGTCAGCAAGTGTGAGGCAGATGGGTAGTGGATAAGGTATGCCTCTCCTGCTTTCCTCGACTTTGTTTTTGTTTCTGTTAATAGAAATTCTCTCACTAATAACCTATGAAAAACATTCATCACTGACCTGAAGGCTAATTTACATTTTTTTTTAATGAAAGCTATTAAAATCTCTTAAACCTATTTTCTCTTGGGTGCTCTTGGTCCAAGCTTACTGTCACCTCTTCATAACTGATGAGATTGGTCCAAATGGAACCACAGCCACTCTGATATTACTTGCTAGACTGTTCTTAGTGAAGAGTTTATAAGCTATGCTTTTAATTTTATTTAGTGTTACTGTATATATTCTTTGAAAAATGGATGAAGCTTCCAAATAATCATATTTAAATGTACTTCTACCTCTGATATTTCCTTTTAAGTAAGGGGTAAAAGTCATTTCTCAATAGCAAGGATGGTGCCGTGGTAGATATAACATATTTTGAAAGTAATTTAAACATATTTTTATGTACATAGTTTTAAAAAATATTTTAAATATTCTTTTTTACATACGACAAATAACGTTATTGCCATGTTAAAACAACAACAATTATTAGTAAGTGACTTATAATCATATTCCAGGAAAAGGGGGAGTTAGAAGATAATCTTCTTAATAACTAGCAATCTGGTATCTGTGCCCGGTACTAAGAGCTCACCTTTTCCTTCCCATCTGCATCTCTTTAAAGATCAAGTAATCCTGATGAGAAGCTTCCAAAAAAACCTTGCTACTGCCTCCACTGAGGTGAGCTGGGGTCCTCTCTCACTAATAATCTATGAATAACCAGAACTCAGACACTCTTGTGCAAGCAAGATTTCCCTAATTACTAGCCATTTCATTTCCAGAATTTTGTTTGAAAATTTTTATAAGACACGTTAGGAAATATTGATAGGTGACCTTAAGGAGAAACTACACTTGCATGATTTAAATTGAGCAGAGACAGCTCAGAGTGCTTTTAACCTGTTCTCATTGCCTAGGGCTCCACAAGGACCACCACCCTGTAAATAAATGTATGCTTCTGTATTTTGCATGTTGCAATAGGGAAAAGGTAGGTATAGGAAGACATTGCCTAAAATATATTCTAAGAAACACTAGCCTGGAGAGAGGCCCAGGGTTAAACATTTTCCCAATCCAGGTGAATCTGAGTGAGGCTGTGTACGTTCTCCCTCTCATAGTGTTGTGCAATAAACCTTAGTGTAAAGACAGAATTTCAGTGTAAATAATCTTCTTTCAGTATCTTAACTCAGTGTTTCCCTCATAATAGCTTAAGACTAACAATTTTCATGACAGCAATTATTCACAGAGCCTATTTCAGTAGTGCTTTTGTAGGTGAAAACGAAGGGCAGTTTTCTGATTTTTAAAAATATCTTACTGACGTTACTTATTTGTCCTTTCAAAAAAATACAAAGCTAAAAAGGGATTTTGAAGTTAGCTACTAATGTGGGGACTGAGGTGCCAATCCACATCCATGTGCATTCACAGTGCACCAATTTCCTTTTATCACCCTTGGCCAAAATTACAGGATTGGAGAACACACATTGTTGGCCCAGCCCATCCCCCCAGACCTCATTCATGCCTTCACTAGAGTCTTCTCAGAGCGATTTCCAGCTTGCTTTCTCTGCTCCGTGCCAATGCAAATCCTGCCTGTTTTCAAGGCCCGTGATAAATCCTATTCACTTCAAAGCCTTTCCTGAAGATTTGCTTCCATTTGGCTTAGTTCAATAAACATTTATTAAATGATTAATTCATGTTTCACTCTGAACTGTGAGCCAGAGATATAAAATGGAGATGTGTCTCTGCCCTTAAGAATATTGGAATCTGACAGGGAAGACAGTCACAGCCACAGTAAAGCCAAAGCTTGCTCTGGGTAGCACTAGAGGCCTGTCACGGTGAGAAAGGAACACAGGAGGCGGCGTAAGCAAGGCTACTTATGGTCCAGGTCCTTGTAGCCTTGTGTGCCTTGGATTCACGAAGGCAACTGGGAAACTTAAGTTTCTTAGGCTAGACAAAAAGACACACACACACACACACACACACACACACACACACACACACTCTTACATACGCATACATAAACACATAAACACACATGCACACACACATACACGCACACACATACATACACAGACACATATACATACACACAGACACACATACACACATATGCACAGAGATACATACATACATACATACATACACATATACACATGCATACATACATACACACACAATAGGATCTCTAAAGAACCCAATTATATTAAAATACTAGTATCATAATATTTTTAAAAGAAATTAATAACAAATAAATACATGGGCTTTTAAGTAAAGAAGTATCTAATTCATGAATGAAATTTAGTCGTTGCTTAAATAACCACAAACATTTTGGAGATGGAATTATTATTTTAGATATGGGTAGCAGTTGTAACAGGGTATGAAAATATCTCTTATCCATACTGTGGACTGTGTCTCCAGAACCTGTACGCTCTTAGGTTCTGTTGGCTATAATCACTGCTACATTTCAGTCTAAAGCTAGCGAACATAATGAAGTATTATTTTCCATTCAAATTCATTGATCCCTGCTGAATTTATTCACAGGCTCCTTAACATTAAAATCCTTTCAAGTCTGTGCAACCCGAGGCCATTGTGCGGCATACGGCCCAGGACAGGTTTGAATATGGCCCAACACAAACTCATACACTTGCTTAAAATGTCATGAGACTTATGCGCGCACTTTTTCTTTTAGGTCATCAGTTATCATTAGTGTTAGTATATTTTATTTATTTATTTATTTGTTTATTTACTTACTTCTGGAGACAGAGTCTCACTCTGCAGCCCAGGCCGGGGTGCAGTGGTGCAATCTCAGCTCACCGCAATCTCCGCCTCCTGAGTTCAAGTGATTCTCCCACTTCAGCCTCCCGAGCAGCTGGCATTGTAGGCACACATCACCACACCTGGCTAATTTTTGTATTTTTAGTAGAGACGGAGTTTTGCCATGTTGGCCAGGCTGGTCTCAAACTCCTGACCTCAAGTGATCCACCTGCCTTGGCCTCCCAAAGTGCTGGGATTACAGGTATGAGCCACTACTCCTGGCCTTGTTATTGTAGTTTATGTGTGACTCAAAACAATTCTTCTTCTAGTGTGGCTGAGGGAATCTGTTGTCTGCTCTCATGCTGCTAATAAAGACATACCGAAGACTGGGCACTTTATAAAGGAAAGAGATTTAATAGACTCACAGTTCCACATGGCTGGGGAGGCCTCACGATCATCGTGGGAGATGGAGGAACAAGGGCACATTTTACATGACGGCAGGAAAGAGAGCATGTGCAGGGGAACTGCCCTTCATGAAACCATCAGCTCTTGTTAAGACTTATTCACTATCAGGAGAACAGTATGGAAGAGACCCACCCCCATGATTTGATCTCACTGAGTCCCTCCCACAACACATGGGAATTATGGGAGCTACAATTCAAGATGAGATTTGGCTGGGGACACAGCCACACCATATCAGAACCCAAAAGATTGCAAACCCCTGCCTTAACGTGAAGTGACGTGGTAAACAAAATCTTTACCCAGTATCAAGAGATAGCTTTTACCCAGTATCAAGAGACAGCTTTAGGGAGACAAATAGAGTTGTTCTGGTGAGCAAAGGAATTCAGAGCATTGAAGACAAATGAAAGAATAACATTCGGTAAAATAAGCACGTGATAGCGTACATGGTTGTCATATGAATTACATAGGAGAGAGGTGCCTAGTCTTGCTCAGAAGTAGATAAAAAACAGGCCTAGACTGCCTCTTCTGACGTGGTGAGTTTTTTGGTTCACATTGATGTAGTTATTCTAACAAAAAAATACGTGTATCTATACACACAAATACACATATATGACATACATGAGGCAAATAATATACATATGTGTACGTGTATGTGTACATACGATATACATGGAAATGTACGTATTTCCCTAATTAGGTCATACATTCTTAAAGGCAAGCTTACAATCTGTGTGTTGTTTGTTTCTCAACAGGGTTTTGCAAATAACAGATAATGCCTTCTTACATTAAAATCTTCCTCAGTGGTCTTCCTGATGACTAACCCTGGGAAACCTGTATCAAAACATGAATTATTAAAATTATTTTGTAAACAATTATTTAGATACAAAGGCAAAAATTTATACGCTAAAATGTTCAGTGCACCCATGAAGCACTGAAAACAAACTGAATGGAATAAAACACAATAAGGAGTTATTTAAATAAATGATAATGTAGGCATGTGATAGAATATGGAATGTTATATAATCGTTAGCATTATAATAAAGAATATTAAAAGCATGGGAACATATTCATAATATTTCTATCTTGTGAAAATACGTAACAAGACAAAGGGTACAACCTGAAGCCGTATTTATACAGGCTGGCACACAAATTTAAAACTGTAAACAGATGTCAGTGGACACTGATTCTTGAGTGCCAGGGCAAATTGTACCTGGGGCCAACAACCCTGAATTGGTACTTGAGGCAACACCTTGGACATTAGCACATTTCAAAGACATCAGTTTCCAGTGCTGAGAAACAAAGGAGATACGGATTTAGAAGAGGAGTTTGCAGATGAATAAGTGTGGGAAAAGATATCTAAGTAAACAAAAAGCTTACGGCTGGCCCATACTTCATCCCAGAAGCACCCAAAATAGATCCCAGTGATCTGTTTTCCCATGGGCAGCCTGAGGTGGGGTGATTCAGACTTTCACCTAGGTGACACCGTTTAGTTTCTTGTTACTGGCGCTTGACACTGCTGCAAAAAGAAACAAGTCTGAGTTTGAATGCCTTCACCTTAAGGTGGAATGACTGCTGAAATTCTTAAACTTGTTACCTGAGAGGTATGGACATGTGCATGAAGGCACCGGGTACAAGAAGCAGCATGAGAAAATGCTCCAGCGGGAGCTCGCCCAAGAAAGGGCAGTTAAGGGTCTTCACAAGCTTCTCCCACCCGAAGCTGAGACACAACTGGGTTACATCCTCTGCGGGGGGTTTCAGAGGCTGAAAAGAGGTCTGCTTCTCAGCTGGAGAACCAGTTCTACCTTTTAGAATTGGGTTATTTTCATTTTACAGATTAGAAAGCAAAGAAACAGGAAAGAACTATTAATTATACTTTTGATCTCAGGGTCTAAATACATTAAGAAAAATGTTCGCTACGGTGATGCTTATGAGTTAAATAAGAATTGACATGCTTAATGAGTCAAGAAAAACTTGGGAACCAGGAAGGACATTGACTTGATCCATCTGGCAATCTTTTATTGATATCAGGAAGATTTGCAAGCTGTGAAAACACTAAACATTGCATGGCCTCAGGTGCCTTGTGTCCTTAAACAATGAACCCTTTCCTTACAGGGCCCCATTGTCTCTCCTGACCTGCCTCATCTTTCTTTTTATCATTTTCTCCTCTTTACATATGCAGGCTCATACACATCTACACATCACTATTTGACTTCACCAGGGAACTCCTCTTTGACTCCTCAAGACTGAATTAGGTGTCTCCCTGGGGTTTTCTCTTATACTTCTGTGTGTATCTGTTGAAGAACCTAATATACTGTGTGTTTTGTCTCTGTTTCCTCCCTCAGTCTGCACTGTTTGCAAGACGGTTCGTGTCTCCTCAGGCTCATTTATCTGCGAGCTATAGCCATTGGTCCCAGCTCTTGCTCAGACCAGTGTCACAAAAGCACAACTGGACAATGTCCCCTTCATACTTGCATCATGAAGCAAGAACACCATAAGGCAAATGTTTGACCAGTGAGAGGCTGGAGCTGGTAGAAAAATGTGTTTTGCTTTCATCCCCGATAGACTGTCCAGAGAAAGAGTTATTTATATAAGCTCTGTTCAGGCATTTCTGTTACATGAATAGATAAGAAATTTAAATTTATGCATGCATACAAGTAAAAAGGTAAAAGGGTCTAAGGAAAGTAGGCACCAGAGAGAGCAGAAGACAAAATAAAACTACAAACAAATCAGTATTTAATTGTGTAGATTACACAAAGTTTAAGAGACAGAAAGCTTGGTTTATTTTTAGAGTACAGGATTGCTTTTGCCTTTCTGAAGATGTAGACAAATTGGAAAAGGTTCAGACCATGAGGTTAATGATTAAGGAGATGGAAGGATTGGCTTAAAGCGGGAAAACACATGGTCAGGACCAAAGAAACTTTCAGCTTGACTATATCTGGCTGCAGGACAGGGTCGTAGCTTAAACGTACCCCAAGAGTGGGGATGCCCTGGAGTGAAAACTAAATAGCGTGAAGTAAGGGGTGCAACCCAAAAGAATAGTAATAAGGAGGAAATTATTCCAAAATGTTCAAAGATGGTGTTTCAGCTCCAAGATATTGGTAGTTAATTTATCAAGACTTAGAAAAGACAATTTCAAAGAGGAGTGTTCTAGTGGAAAGAGGAGGTCATGGGGGTGGTCTCTCCATCCTACCTGCTGGAATTCAGCCTTTGAGGCCAGAGCTTGGCCTCTGGATGCAGCACTACAAAAGGTGAAGAGCATTCATGGGTGCAAAGATTGATGGTGAGTTTAATTTACAGATTATTTGCAACCGGAGGAAAAAAATGAACAAACAGTAGAGCCAGCTTTGCTGGAAAGAGACTTCCCTGACCAGGAGCCCTGGTTTCTGGCCAAGCTTAATTTGATGTTTGACCTTAAATGAATCATGTCACTTTCCTGAATATTTATTACAACAACAAGCAAATCAATAAGAAATACAAAGTTTACAATATAACCTTAAGGGGTTTTTCTAAGTCTAAAATTTTACTTCTCCTACTTATTATTTTTTAAAATAAAAATAGCCAAACCAAAACCTGGCCTTTAGTCAGAGTTAAGTTGTATTTTTCTCATGTTCACATTAAGCTTGACCTAATGTGACTAATCAGCTTCTATGACTGCTGTTTTCCATTTTCTGTTGGCTTTTTTTTTCTTTTTTTGCTAAATTTTGAGATCTTCAAAAAGGCTTCTTTGTAATAATATAGGAACTTGTCATATTCCCCCAGGTTGAATTCAGAAAAATGTCTAAATCTTTGTAGAGGTCTACAATGCACCTTATAGAATCTGCCCCTAACTTCCTAAGAGCTGATATTCCGTTTCTCATGTTCATTTATTCAGCTATAGGAATACTGTCTTTCTCAATTATTCTCTGTCTGCCAGGCTGGTTTCCACCTGGTCGATGGCTTAGACTAGAACACCACAGTATCCCTAACTTCACGTAGGTCCCATCTCACACCAGTGCTCATCTCCAATCTCTCTACCTCTGTCTAGAGCACGTGGGACCCTGCCCGCTGGCTTCTCTGCTCTCCTCCTAGGATCCCTTAGGCTTTCTCTTCTTTTGAACCTCTAACCTGGATGGCTTATAGCCCTGATTTCAAAACCTCCTCTGCAGGGCTTAGCTGCATGGGACATACCCAGGGAGCTTGTGAAGAGCACAGTTTCCTTGTGCCTGCTCCCAGGGTCTCTGAATAGGTCCAGGTGAGGCTGACACTGTGCCTCATACAGGCTTCCCAGGTATGTTATCATGGGCACTACTGGAGAGCCATGGCCCAAAACCCATGTTTGGTTTTTAGTTTCTTTGTTTTCGTACATTCATCTGGTGGAGCCTGCCAGCCTGAAAGCTCTCGGAGACATCCTTCCCCTAAATTCTCTCTGCAGTGACACAAGCAGAGAACCCGCAGCTCGAGATCTCTGTTAACAAATGTTTCACGCACACAGAACAAAACGTGGTCTGGATGGGACATTACAGGCAATCAGATTTTTGTTGGTTTTTGATTTTGTTTTTTCTTTCCAAGGAAGGCAGCTGGGATGAATGAAGGCATGGCGGAAGGCTCCCCCACCAGGATCCAGAAGCCACAGGCCAACTACAGCAGCCCTTAGGCCAGCAGGGACACAGGCCATTGTCACAGAGGATTTGTGTCCTGGCAGGGACACAAATGTCACTCCTGTCTCACCAAGAAGCTTGGAAGGAAACGTCTGCAGAGACCATCATGGCTTAGCCCTGGGGACGACCATGCCACTTCCCAAGGAAATGGGACTATTTTCAAGCTGTAAAATCAATTGCAAAGGAAACAACTCCCGGAATGAATCCCAGTGTGTGAGATTCAGGTTGTGTTCTGCAATATTTGCTCACACTGCAAGTCAGCACGCAATTCCAGCTGATGAGATATACTGCAGCCTACACCATCTTTCCTGACCTCATCATTCTTTCCAGGACAATCTCACATGTGCCTGCTGTTCTTTGCTTTAAAGAAGCCAGATATTAAAAAGAAAAAGAAAGAAAGAAAAAACACCCTAAGGTAAATTTAACAAAACACACTGGCCCAAACAAACAGCAACAACAACAACAAATAATCATGGAAATAAGTATTTTTTTTTTTAAGTATGACAAGCAGAAGCAGTTGGTGCAAATCTCCCCAAAACAGCTTGGCCTGAATGACAGATGTCGCCAATGCCTGACGATGGGATTAAAATCTTACAACAAGTTGTAGGAGGTTTTCAATTTCACTGTGGGTCTGCCGTCCCCAGGCCCCAGCAAAGCCTCCCTAACAAGGCGAGCCCTTGGTCTGGGCAGAGCTCTGCAGGTTCCCAGAGAGCAGTATCCCAGGAGAGAGGCACCAAGCAGGCACAGATGGGGCTTGATGGATCTTAAAAGGAAGGCATTACCTGTCGAAGCCGCTGAGCAGCCACAATTATTACAGGTCTTCGGGTTCATTGTCAATTAGAGTGGCAGTTGAAGCCAGCAGCAGCGGTGACAGATGGCTTATCTCCAGCTAGTTGTGCTAATGGGGTCGGAGCCAACTCAAATCTTTTCTTCCCTCTGGAAGGGGGAAAAAAGAGATCCTTACAGTTGTCAACTAGTCAATGTAAAAGAGGAGAAAGCATCATTTCTACCAAGGGGTCATTTATCTGTTTCCTTCTCATCCCTATTTCTAGTTTTTTTGAAGTAGAGATTCTGTTTATTATTTACTTCAAACATGTTTTAGTGGAATGTTCAACCTGAGGCCATTTTATATGGAATCTTTTTTTCCGTGTAAACTTACAGTTGGTTTTCTCATAATTGAACCATTTCAATCAAGTGGTAAGCATTTTAATTGGCCAACTTTTTTTTTTTTTTTTTTTTTTTTTTTTTTTTTTTTTTTTTTTTGCTGGCTGGAATTTGTGGGCCATTCTCTTATCTACACAGTACACAGGGCAAAACAAGCAAGGAATGCTTCTGCACACAGGGACTCATGTGAAATAAAATACAGTCTGAAGAATCTGGCTAAGGGGCAGCAACGAAAATGGTCCTTGCAAACCAACACATTTTCAGGCCTAATGAGGGTGTGAGCAAGCATGGCGTAGGTGGGGGTTCGGCATCCAACAAGCAGGCTATACTGGATGGCAGGAACATGGCCTCAGATAGCAGGAGGGACGGCCCGGTCCAACAGCTTCATGGGAATTGGCGGGCCAAGTGGCAAACATTAGTTCACATTGAGCCAGTGATTGCTCTTCCCACAGAAAAGGAACTTTTAGAGATAAAGATAAGGAAGCTCTTTGCTTTCTGTAGTGGTCACTTGCTGATGACCCTTGGCTCTGGTTGTACGGAGGGAAAGCCCACTCACGGTGAGCCTGCCTCCCTGGGACTACCTTTTCTTCACCCAGGCTCTACGTATGCACACGGAAAATGACTTTCAGGTAATGGTCACATTTCACGTGCACTAATAGCACGACTTTAAAAAGTTCAGGATAAGAGCTGGTTGTAAATAAAGACATCATAGGTGACTTAAAGACAAGAAATAACAAGAAATTAATGGGCTTTAATTCTAAATAAGCCAATTTTGAGGCAAAATTATCTTTTTTTCTATTTAGGGAAGTTGTCGTTAACCTATGGACTTAGTGGAGAAATGGTAACTTGTGAGTCTTATTCCACGTCATAAACTTATTTTTTTCTACTGTTGAATCTATACCATTATAGAAAGTTTGGAGAATACAGAAAACCTGAAGAAAAATATCTACACACTGACACAGTGTTACACACACACTGTAAGAAAACAGTTTTAATTTAAAATAAAATATAGAGCTCTTCCTCAGCTCCTCACCAGAAGAGACTGCAGGGGTTCCTGGGAAGGCAGGATGGAAAGGGGAGCCCCAACCCCGCGGCTCTTGCAGATTCCCACTTTCCTGCAGGCGCCTTCATACTCGACTTCCAGAAACTCCTTGGGGCTGTTGCTGGGGTGTTCCTAGCAGGTCAAGTCACTGGTAGCTTCTGCGCTAGCTCTGAACATAGCCAGGCAGGGGTTCTGTGCCACGTGGCGCAGGACGTGAGGGTGGGTCACTGCTTCCTGCTGTTCGGTCCCTGACAAGGCCAGCTTCCAGCATGTGGACTGCTTCCACCAGCTCATCCAAGGCGCTGAAGGCAGGAACTCATTCCTTACACGAGGTCAGTTCGACTTGATTGGACACACTTGGGGAAAATAATCAAGCAACAAGCCAAAAAAAAAAAAAAAAAAAAAAAAGCCCTCAAGCACAATACCCTATACCCTGTACTTTGAAACCAGCACCAAGGCCCTGCCTCGCAATATCAGCAAAGCCTTCCATAACTTCATTAGAGTAATTAGACAACAAATTTCTTCAGAAAAGAAAAAAGCCAAAGGAAAAATATCAAATGATGGAGACACCTTGCCATCAATTGCAATTAGTGAGGTTGCACAGGCCTGAGGCCTTGCAGGCCTGCACTGAAGCCATTTCTAACCAGGACCTTGGGCCCTAGGACTTAGCTGGGGAAGAGGGAAAAAAGGGTGGACAGGCAAAGGGAAGGCATGGCCTTCCATTTTCTCACAAGAAACAAGAAATGAGCTGTCAGCAGGAGCAGCGTCCGAGAACCTCATGGGTTAATTCAACCAAATTCCTGTCCTGCTCCTAGTGGGTATGTTGCTTTTTCTAACTACTGCGTGTAGGCTTGATGTGAAAATGTATGAGCATGTACACAGTGCAGAAAGAACCCTGGAAAAGTGTCCCCCCACGCCCCTCAGTGTCTGGGCTCAGATATCATTTGTAGATTTTTCAATTACTTTAGATAATTATTTTATTAAAGGGGTCTGTGTCCAATGCATAGCGGAAAAATAATCAAGTGTATACATACATATATATATGTGAGTGTGTGTACATGAATACACTTTATCATACATGTGCATATATGAGATTCTATGCACATAATTGCTCTATTTGTATTCACTTAATATTATATAACAACAATTTTCCCACATTCGGCAGATTCTTTGTAGAGACATACTTCTTTTTTCTTTTTAAATTTATTTTATTGCATTTTAGGTTTTGGGGTACATATGAAGAACATGCAAGATTGTTGCATAGGTACACGATTGGCAGTGTGATTTGCTGCCTTCCTCCCCATCACCTACATCTGGCATCTCTCCCCTTGCTATCTCTCCCCAGCTCCCCACCCCCCACCGTCCCTCCCCTATTTCCCCCCAACTGACCCCAGTGTGTAGTGCTCCCCTCCCTGTGTCCATGTGTTCTCATTGTTCAACACCAGCCTATGAGTGAGAACATGTGGTGTTTGATTTTCTGCTCTTCTGTCAGTTTGCTGAGAATGATGGTTTCCAGGTTCATCCATGTCCCTACAAAGGACACAAATTCATCGTTTTTGATGGCTGCATAATATTCCATGGTGTATATGTGCCACATTTTCCCTGTCCAGCCTATCATCGATGGGCATTTGGGTTGGTTCCAGGTCTTTGCTATTGTAAACAGTGCTCCAATGAACATTTGTGTGCACGTGTCCTTATAGTAGAATGATTTATAATCCTTTGGATATATACCCAGTAAAGGGCTTGCTGGGTCAAATGGAATTTCTATTTCTAGGTCCTTGACGAATTGCCACACTGTCTTCCACAATGGTTGAACTAATTTACACTTCCACCAACAGTGTAAAAGTGTTCCTATTTCTCCACATCCTCTCCAGCATCTGTTGTGTAGAGACATATTTCATGGTGCCTAATATTCTAATGTCCCTTGCTTGTCACTCAATCATAGGTTGCAGCTAGTTTTTCACAAATATATGTGATTTCTTCAGATATGTGTGTCTTTGTGTTTATGTGATTTGCTAGAGTCATAGCAAATTGATATTTTTGCAGAAGTACCCTGGAATCTTAATGTCCTAACCCTGTCTATGAATAAGCCTAGCAGTTTGTCTCTGATTCGATGTCTCCATTATTGCCTCTAGGATCAGGGAGTGTCTCCCCCAGCAGAAGCCCTGGCCCCAGCTCTGCCTGCCTCTGCTTTAGTGTCTGCTGCTCAGCCTGTCCTTGCTGGGCTGTGCTGGTTCCCATCCTCTCATTGCTCCTGGGCAGGCAGCTTGGAATGCTGGCTCCCAGTGAGTTGTGCTATCGCTGGCTGGGGGCAGCTGCTGTGCTTCTCAGTCACCCCCTCAGCAGAGGCTCCTACTGCAGATTTTAGAGGCAGGGACACATCCTGTTGGTGAATTTTCTCCCTTTTATTCCATCACTGTCTTCTTTCCCTTCTCTGCATGCTCTGATCGGCTGCTTGCTGAATGTTTCTCTCTGGGGTCCTGTTACTGGCCCTTGACTTGGTTTAATATCTGTGTGTCTCTCTGTGTGTGATGTACTAGAGATCTAACAGGTGGACGTATTTGCAGAAGCACTCTGGAATTGTATTGTCCCAATCCCCATTGTTTTAATAAGCCTAGCACATTTTCTTTGACTCAGTGTCTTCACTATCCCTATAGGGACTAGATCAGGGTGTCTCTCCCTAGCAGGACCCCTGGCCCCAGTGGCTCTCCAGAGTCCGTTAACGTAAGTTTTTGCAGGACTGACCCATACCATGGCCAGCGGTCAAGTTATATTCCACAGGGGTCTTGGTTTCTCCCCCAGTCAAAGCTCCCAGCCCGGCATCCATCTCAGCCCGGCATCCATCTCAGGGTCTCTGATGAGAGCGAAGAAGCTCTCAGGACCTACGGCAGCTGTTTTGGGAGCTGCTCTGTGGGGGCCTGGAGACAACCCATCAAAGGACCCCACCTGTGAGCCCTCGGGTGCAGAGCTGAAGGAGCAGGAGTGAATTATACTCATCCTGACTGCAGATGGACTCAACATCACTCTCTATTATTTCACAGGCCACTGCTGAAGCTGATAAATTAAAAGTGAAAAATAGAAACTATGATTATAGGTGTCTCTGAGGCATGCACATTTTTAATCTCTAATATGAATGAAAAATTCTTGAAAGTTATTTCACATTGAGTGACAGAATACACCATCTTCTCCCAGGCATAGATGTTTTCTACTGAACTGCTTTTCACCACTTCACCCTAACCCCCATACCCGGCCATTCCAGTACCAAAAGCAAAGTTTTCTCAGTGCCATGACCCTTTTGGGGGATGACATGAATTTGGAACTGCTTTCTCCCAGCATCCTCCATCACCCTCTCTTCTTCCACTTCCCGCTCTGAGGCACTGCTTTGGCAGGCTTTGGTATTGGAGGCCTACATTACAGATGAAATGTACATCACATTGACATGAGATGCAGGGAGTTTCCTCACTGGTCATGCCCCACCGCCAGTATTGTCTCCGGCCTTTCCTCCTCCACCTTGCGGTGCAGTCAGCGCCCGGGGCTCCCTGCTGTTCCACTCGCTGTCCAGGAGTCCTCACAACTGACTCCAAGCCTTAGGATACTCCTGCTGCCCTAATTATCCCCTGGCTATTCAAGGAAGCTCTCACTACTCTCTACAATTTACTTCAAAATAACCTTCTTGGTGGAACCTACATAAAATCAGATATGGACATGCCTTGCTCTAGCGGCTGCTTGCGTGGTAGACAAACAATGGCCATTACCTCCTCCTTCCCTCCCACGCCCAATTCTGAGCTTCTGCTCTGCGTGCTTTATTGTTCTTGCAAATGTTGCATGGACAGCTGAAGTTTAGGGGACATTATCCTAAACACATCACATTCAGTGTCTCACTTAAACTCACAACATCCTTGTTATTTTCTCCATTTTCAGAGAAAATATAAATGGCCATAAGAGATTGAGAATTTGAGAAGTGGAGAAAAGGGTTTTCAAACCCAATAAACATGAGAGACGGGGAACTTAACCACATGGCTTCAGAACTCCTTCAGGGCATGTGATATTGTTGTAGTTGTTGGCTCGTCCCCACTTATCTCTAATAATGGCATGTGGCCAGGAGCGAGAGCTCTTGACAATCACATTTACCTATAAGTATAAACTGTAGTGGGCTTCTTTACTCATTTGTAAATCAGGCAACGTTTTCCAACATTGGTTAATAATAAGAATGAATGAGAGAGTACACCATGGGACTTTATGATGTAATGCATTTTGATAAATAGTTGCTTTTTATTTACTTAGTGAGCCAGTCATTCAATCGGCCAACCATTTATTCTCTGAATAATAATTTTTTAAAATGTCTGCATTCTTCTAGACAATGAGATACAAAACCAACCAAGTCGTAGCCTCTGCCTTCAAGGACCTTTCTTCATTTTATAGTCAAGAAATTTACTCAAGATCACACCTGGAAAATACTTTCCACTCAGGGAGATGGACACATTTAATAGCAGAGATAAGTAAAAAATTGCAACAAAATACTAAAATTTACTGGTGCCCATCTTGGGCATCAGATCTCTGTGTCTGAAATTAAAATATTAGTAAAATTATCAGTCATTGACATTTTATTCTAGGAATGTTTTAGTATAGAAATTTCATGGTTCTTTATAAGAAAGATTTTGTTAAAGAGAAGTGGGAGTGTGGTTTAAAATGTGAAGTGTTCCATCAAGAGCAGTGCTCAACAAATGCTCCTGAAAAACATATGTGAAGGTCCATTTTTTTTCATAAACATGGACTCTACCAAAAGATTTTTAACTTCATCATTTACCTCCCTTCTTGTGAATATAAAGTCAATATCGTCTGATACCCCTTAATGTTACGACTCTGTGTAATAGGGAGAGACAAGTGCCCAACTTACTGGATCCTATTTGTCACTCAGTGGGCAAGTTCACCAGGCTAAATCATTGGCTTAAGAATTAACACGTTTCCATCAAATTTTCCAGCGCTGAAGGCAGCTCCTTCCTGTACTGACAAATCTATAATCATATTCATATGAAACTAATCTTGGGTAAGCTAGCAAATAGATTCACTTTTCACATATTAGTCTGCCTTGATGGATGGAATTCTGTGATTTGCTAGAGTAAAAGAATGTACAGGCATGGCTTGCTTTAAGGAATGAACTTTAAACATTAATGATTCCCTTGAGAATTATTCCTTCATCAATAGCTTAAGTCCTTTGTCACTATCAAACTCACCCTTCACAAACATTCACAGAAACCAGCTCTCTGTGAACTTGATTATCCCCGGAGCTAGTGAATGCCTATCTGTACTTTTAGAGATCAAGTCCCCATTCGAGAGTACAAAACGCTCCAGATTTTCTTATTCCTGGCATTTCTGTATGAGACACTATCAGAAAAGAGGAAGTTCACCAGTGTCCATTTGGGAAAGTTGAGTTCATTTTTCCCATCGTACAACAAAGACATACATGGTCAACATTGTGAGGAGAGGCACTGAGAACAAAAGAGATACCATGAAGAAAGACTCACAGGCCCATCCAGAGGACAGTCACCAGGCCATCAGAACACCCAGGAGAGCTGAGGTGGTATATTAGTCCATTCTCACACTGCTAATAAAAACATACTGAGAGTGGGTAATTTATAGAGGAAAGAGATTTAATTGACTAACAGTTTAGGATGGCTGCAGAGGCCTCAGGAAACAGGATCATGTCGGAAGGGGAAGCAAACATGTCTTCCTTTACATGGTGGAAGGAAGAAGAAGTGCCAAGCAAAAGGGGGAAAAGCCCCTTAAAAACCAATCAGACTGCATGAGAACTGACTCAATATCATGAGAATACCATCAGAGTCACTGCCTCCATCATTCAGTTACCTCCCACCAGATCCGTTGGGATTATGGGAGCTAAAATTCAAGATGAAATTTGGGTTGGGGACACAGCCAAGCCATATCAGGTGTTGTCTCTGCAAGAAACTTCCCTGTGCTAGTAGTAAGTATTTTCAGCTGCTTTGCAACATAAAAACGTAGGATTTTTTTTCCTTTGTTGCCCTCATTTATTAAAATTATTTCCCCATGCATTGAAAGAAAATACCAACTTGGCCTACATAGGAAGCAGCAGGAAAATAGGCTTATATAATTAAATTTGGAAGAAGGTCTATGAAATGAAATAAGCCTCAATAAAAATGATGGGTGTGTTGTTTTTGATGCTTAACCCCAAATGTGCTATTTCTCATGACAGTTTATGAGACAACCTTGAAATGACTGAAACTTGTTGAGAGAAGAAAGCACCCGTGCCGCTATCTGAGTAAGAAATACGTTTATACTATGCACACTGTGTACATTGAGGCATCTGGGAGTGGTGTGTTCCCTGTGACCCAGAGTTTCTTCTTGTCTAGAACTGGAAGCCACTGTTCTTCCTGCTCTGTCTGAGTAGGAGTCAGAATTAGATCCA
The DNA here is from genome assembly GCF_009761245.1 of Sapajus apella. NCBI lineage: Eukaryota > Metazoa > Chordata > Mammalia > Primates > Cebidae > Sapajus > Sapajus apella. Next base: position 20,150,317 of record NW_022436971.1, read on the forward strand.
GAGTCCAGATGCCAAGCAGAATCATCAATGTGAACATGAGGACATGCAGGTATTTATGTGCCATACAGTCTTATGATTACCCACTACATCTTGTCCAATCTCTTATTCCATGTGAGGATCAGTGCTGGTGACCCAGACAAAGAGAAGAAAGGCACGGGTCCTGTCTCCCAGCTCTCACTAGGTGCCACAGATGGATAGACTTGATCGCAGCAGAGTGGCAACCAAAGCCATCAGCCGTGGAGGCAGGAACAGGGAAACAGGGTCAGACAACAAGGGAGTCTAGCCCCTGCTCCACTGATGTCACTTCAGAAAATTAATAACATCTCCAAGGATAAGCTCTATCATTTTTTAAATGAAGGTGGTTTCTACCTCAAAGTAGCCGTGAGATGTAAACAATCGTAATATAGCCCCAAACACATTGCTGCTTTAAAAAAGGACAGATTGGCTGTAAGGGAATAAATTAGGAAGCCATTGTAATATATCTGATGGGAAAATTATGAAGACCTGAATTAAGACACCAGAGTGGAGTTGGAATTACAGAGCCACCAAGATGTCTATATCTGAAAATAGTGGGGCGGATGGTTCAGACTGATCTTCCTACTAGAGGATGAAATTGAAATAAAAACAATTATAATGATATATCTAAGGGTTAATCAAATAGTAAGTATTTACAGGGCAAAAAACGGGAAAAGACCAAGAACCCAGAAATAAAAGTTTGAAACTTAAATGTACTTAGATCTTGAGGGCATTTACAGAGCTGGAAAGAAAGAGCTGTGAAAGGGAGCTGCATTTTTGGAAATGTAGAATTGCAAGCAGATCAAGAGTCAAAATCATGGATCTCCCAATACCACTTCTCCAATAATCTCAATTCACTTTACAGGTGAGGGAAGCCATGCTTGAGTCAAATCATCAACCAGGCAGAGTTCAGTGTCCATGGGAGTTTAAGTCTGAACTGAAGCTAAGGTGGTTCCATACCAGAAGTACACTCAGTTATCTGCTAGATGCAACTAGATGTTCTTTCTGGAGACAGGTGGAATTATTCTAGCTCTCAAATTATGCCTGGATATAATTTTGAACATTCAATTACAACAAAAATCAAAGTTAACTAATATGCAAGGAAAAAATATGCTATGACAAAGCATTAGAAAAACAAAAGTCGAAAGAAACATCCCATCAATATTTGACATATTAGAATGATTAGCTGCAGGGTACAAAATAAGTGTATTCACTGTGTTTAAGTAAATAAATCACACACTTGAAAATATTCGCAGGCAATAAGAAATGTTTTTAAAGGTTAGGAAACATTTCATAAAGAATTTAAAAATTCACAGAATTATTAAAAAATATACAATTCATAAAGTTAAGGACTCAACAAACAATTTAACACCAGTTTAGACACAGTTAAATATGGTGTCCGCAATGCAAATAAGAGAAAATTTTGAGAATAAATCACAGTCGCACAAAAATAGCAAAAATATTAGAAGAGAGAGTAAAGAATGTATAGCACAACTGAGAAGGTCTAACACAGATTTAACTGAAACCTCCACTGATATTGTTGTAATTGAATTTTCAAAATTATGTGCAGACATAATTTGAGAGCTAGAATAATTTCACTTTTCCCCAGAGAGACTATTTAGTTGCATCTAGCAGATAACTGAGGGTACTTCTGGTCTGGAACCACCAAATGATAGTAGAGACTTTAAGTGACAGAGATAATATGAAAAGAAATATTGGTTAATAATTTTTCGAAAAAGTAAAAGACTGAAAATTACTCATTAAATTAGAGTCCCAAATCCCTACCAAAATGAATTTAAAAAAATCCACACTTAGAATTACCATAGCAAAATGGCAGGAAACCAAAGTTAAGGAGAAAAGTTTAAAAGTAGTCAGAAGGAAAGGCAGATTACCTTCAAGGAAGTTAGAGTTAGATTAAAAAAAAATTTTTTTTCTAAACAAATACAGTGAAAACCAGAAAATAGTAAATAATGTCTTCAGTAGGCTAAAATTTACTGCCAGCTGGCAATGTCCCTCTGAAGCAAACATAACCTTCATCAATGAGGGCCAAAAAAATATTTTTAAATACAACCATCCCGCATGATCTGCACATGTACCCCAGAACCTAAAGTACACTAAAAAAAAAAAAGAAAATTAAATAAATAAATAACAGATAATTGCTCAACTGAAAAAAACTCTTACAAACCTGTCCTGGAAATTATAGATACTTAAGTACCTATGTACATATATATACACACACACGTATGCATATATATAATTGTATATACACACACATACAGATTATATATATAATTGTATCTATACACATATTGCATATATAGTATACATATATAATTGGAATGTAATCAATGCTTATTGATTACATATATTATTTATTATATAATATAATCAATGATTATATTTCATATATGTGGAATATATTATATTATATATATACATATGAACAAAACACAAGAAGAATCTAAAAGGTGAAGGGAAGCAAACTGGCTAGAAAAGTGGGGCTCAAATGACAACATGGTGGTCAGTTCCCTGGGTTTTCTTTTGGCTTTATATATCTGAGAAATCGGAAGAAGTCAGTAACTTGAAAACACCAACCGGTACGGAGAAAAGCCACAAAAAGAGCTTTCTCCTAAAGAACTAGACATGAGGTAGACTAGTAAGACAAAAATAAAACAGAGATATTAGAATTATCTGACAAACAAATGTTTTGAAGTAGCTGGCATAAAAATATTTTAACAAGCAGTGGAGTATGGCATAACCTTGTTTTAACAAGCAATGAAAAACACGCTTGAAATGTGAGAAAAAAAAAGTGTCATAAAAGCAATAGAAGATATAAAGAAGGAGTAAGTGGAAATTACAGACTCTAAAAAATACAGTTATTGATATAAAAATGAAACAAAGCAAAGCAAAAACACCTCAATGTATAGGCTCAAGAATACAATGGACTGAAGACAGGAACAAATCAATGAACTTTAAGGTAAATTAATGGAAATTACTGAATCTGAAAAAGGGAGAAAGGAGACTTAGAAAAAATTAAATGGAGCCTCAAAGATGTGTGGAACAATACAAAAATACAGCCCTCATTTGTCAGAGTCCTGAGAAAAAAGCAGAAAGATAGCAGGGCTGAAAACATACTTGGTAAAAATAACAACTGCAAAATTTTTCAATTTGCCAAAGATACAGACCTATAGCAGGTGAGGAAATTCCAGATAGGGAAAACCAAATAAATACACATCGAAATATATCATAGTCAAACTTTTGAAATCTAAAATAAAATAAAAAACCAAAATCTTGAAAACATTGAAACAAAAACAGTACTACCTATTAAAGGAAAAACAATTTGAATGACGGTGAAATTCTACTCAAAAACCATGAAGGCCAGAATGAAGTGGCAGAGCATTATGCAAACACTAAAAGAAAATAATAGTCAACCCAGAGTCCTCTACACAGTAGAAGTACCCTTCAGAAATAATTCACGTAAAATGCATAACAAAATGACTGACTCATATGAACAGATGATGCCTTTTATTGACGGAAAGTGGACTTTTCCAAATTCTTCTTTGACATTTCTCCCTATATAAGTAAATGACGTATTTTTCTCCCAATTATAGATGCAAGAAACCAGCGTCACACTTGCCTTTTGTATCCCGCTCACTTTAATACCGAATAAATAATGACGTAGTTTTAATTTCTGCCTTTTAAGTCAACTTAACTCCTTGACTCCCTCCTGATTGCCATTTCAGTGTCAAAAATATAATCCTGTAATCAGTCATACCTACAATTTACCAGTCATACCTACAGTCATACCTCCGCCCCACTTCTACCCATGTTTTTGTGTTTACAACATAAGCAAGCACTTTCACATTTTGATATATAAATGTATCACTTTCAGCTTAACATTTCATCATGGCTTTCCATTGGCCTTTGAGGAAAATCTAAATCTCTAACACCATTCTCCAGTAGTTCTCTAGATTATGGTCCTTATCTCTTTTTCCAGGTGATCCTGTGTCCGTCTCCTTGCAGTGTGTGCTTATTTTTTAAAACGTTTCTTCTCCCTTAACTCTGGGCCTTTGCATATGTTATTCCCTCTTCTTGGAAGTCTCTTTATCCTCCCAGAAATACCACTTTTGCCCACAGGTATTACTAAAATTCCATTTCATATGAAAGTATTTTCCTATTGTGCCCCAAAGGGTTAAATACAGTTGCAGCTATATCTTTCCAGAGAACCTTTTAATTTCCATTATGCAACCTTTATCCTCATTAGAATACATTGGTTTGCATGCCTTTTTTTCCTGCTTATCTCTGGAACTCATATCTAACATATTTACTTCTGTCTTCTTCACAAGACACAGCATCAAGTTGGCACATGGTTGATGTACAATAAGTTTTTATTAAATTGGTTTGGGGTGTGTCTTTTGTTAGCCTGGCCTTCCTGGTTCTGCACCACCATTCCCCAAGCGCTACACTTTTACTCTAAGTTTCCCTTCCCCCTACATCAGATAAGAAGATACACACACACACACACACACACACAGACACACACACGCTCTCTCTCTCTCTCTCTCTCTCTCTTACATATATATTTTATGTTTAACAAATAGTTTTTGGTTTTATTTATTTATTTTTTGAGACAGAATTTTGCTCCATTGCCCAGGCTGCAGTGCAATGGCGCGATCTCGGCTCACTGCAACCTCCACCTCCCAGGTTCAAGCCATTCTCCTGTCTCAGTCTCCCAAGTAGCTGGGATTACAGGCATGAGCCACCACCATCTCTGGCCAACAGTGTATTTTTAGTATAGACAGAGCTTCACCATGTTGGCCAGGCTGGTCTTGAACTCCTGACGTCAAGTGATCCACCTGCCTTGGCCTCCCAAAGTGCTAGGATTATAAGAGTGAGCCACTGCGCCTGGTCAAATAGATTTTTAAAATCTAATTTTGCACAGCTCTTCAACTTTATGATTCCACCTGCTAGTAGCCTTTTGGAGTTGATCCAGCTTTCAAAAACAAATGGTCCTTCCCACAGTCACATATTGCTTCAGAAAATGTTTACTGACATTGATGTTATAATAATGATAATTATTATTTATCTATTTCCAAACCACTTTATGGAGGTATGATTGATATATAAAAGGTTACACATATTTAATTTATACAACTCAATGAGGTTGAACATGAGTGTATAATTGTGAAGCCATCACCACCATCAAAGCCATAAAAATATCCATCACTTCCCAGTTTCCGCTCAGGCCCATGATTATGGTAGTTTCCCTTTATCCATGGGTAATTCGTTTCGTGACCCTCAGTGGATGCCTGAAACTATGGACAGTACCAAGCCTTATGTATGACTTTTTTTCAGATACAAACATTCCTATAATAAAGTTTAATTTATTGATTAGGCACAGCAAGATATTAACAAAAATAGCTAATAATAAAAATAAAATAGAACAATTCTGACAATAAACTGATATAGAAGTTATGTGAACGTGATCTCTTTTTCCCTCTCTTTTTCAAAATATCTTATTGTACTGCACTTGCCCTTCTTGTGATGATGTGAGGTGACAGAATGTCTACATGGGATGACATGAAGTGAATGATGTAGGCTTTGTGATGGAGCATTAGGCTACGGCTGACCTTCTGACCATGCATCAGAAGGAGAATCATCTGCTTTGGATGATCCTGTATCACTGAGCCATGACGATGTTGATAGTTGGGTATCAGGAGCAGACAATGTCAGTGACTGACGGTGGATAGCATTTGCAGCGTGGGTTTGCTGGACAAATGGAACACCCGTGGCCCAGCTGGAACAGAGCGGGATGGAATGAGATTTCATCACACTACTCAGAATGGCATGCAATTTAAAACTTACAAATAGTTTAGTTTTGGAATTTTTCATTTAATATTTTCATATCACAGTTGGCCATGGGTAGCTGAACCTGCAGGAAGTAAAAATACAGATAAAGGAGGAGCACTATATTCTTCCCATTATTATTATTACACTGGTAAGAACACTAAACATAAGATCTGTCCTCCTCTTAGAAATTTTAAGGAGAAAATACAATATCTTCAGCTAGAGGCCTGATGCTGTCTAGTAGATCTCCAGAAATTATTGAGCCCCTTTCATATTCCAGGTTCTGTTCTAGGTATTTTATTTATATTTAATTTAAATGGTATAATGGTTCTTCAATGAAGAGTTTTAAAGAGTTCCTTATTCTTGCTTTTGCCACACAGTCCATGTGCTTCAGAGGAAGAGGACCCTACCCATAGCTCATCTCGTCAGGGATCCACTGTTTGGCAAATGATATGCCATTCCATGTCTATAATAATTGGTTCAGAGAAGGTCAAGTGATCAATTTCTGGACAAGGAGATGTGATGGTTGGAAATATGTTTTCTTATTATTAAGTGAAAGACACATGAAGAAATAGTCTTGTTCTAGTATGTACCTGTGAAGGATACATGTGTCATAGAGAGTTCGCCAAGACAAGGGAATGTAAACTGAGGGAAAACAAACACACAGATGGTGGGGCGGGACATGGGGGTAGCCAAAGTCATTCTGTTACAGTATTATTTCCTTCACTGTGTAGAGATGAAAATACTCATAACGGAGGTAATTTGCACAAAATAAAAAAGTGACAAAACTGAGATTGCAAAGCATTCTTTCAACTCCTAAACCCATGTTTCTTCTGGTGAATATTGATATAACTATTACTTTTTTAAAGTAATACACACTGGGAACAGATTTAGGAGAAAACTTCACAGGAAGAATTTTTAGAAAAAGTTATTGAGATCTTTTAGAGTCTCATTTCTGATAAGAAACAAAATTTAAAGCCAAAATTTTATAAGTGATGAATTTTTTTGGCTTTATCCCAATAATTATCACTCACCACTTTCATACAGGAATAAATCAAATAATGCAAATTCTGAGAAACTGCCCAGAATCTATAGTCTTAATGGCCATTCATTTTCTTACTATTAAAATGCATTTTACTTTGTCTGGTAAATGTGAAAAATCTATCTTTTACAGTGATGTAGACCCATCTGTTGTCTCCCATACTTTCACATTTTTATTCATGGTATTCCGAAAAGTCAGACATTAGCACTATTACTTCTTAATGCTTATCCCATGTTTCAAATTATAATACACGTTTAGAAAACATAGCTAACTGCCGCACCAGAGACCGCTGCTTCACCCTGAAAAAGAGAATAAATGATGAAATGCTGCAATACTGCTTTTGTTACCAAAGCAAGTTAACAAAATATTCTAGCTTGACGGGAGTTATTTTTATACATTCCCTCCCACCTCACTTCACTCACCCCAATTCAGAGGCAGTAATGGTTTAAGAGAAAGACCAAGTCCATTACATTCTGGCACAGATTCTAGCTCTGTCATATACAAATGGTGTGCATGAAATTTACTTAACCTTTGATATTTCATCAAAAATTACCAGGCATGCAAGGGAGCAGGAAAGTATGACACATAATGAAGAAATAAATGAAGCAGGACCCAGAGCTGACACAGATGTTAAAATTAGGTGACAGAGACACTATAGTTATTACAATTGCATTTCACACTTTTAAAAAGTTAAGTAGAGATAGAAGATATAAAAAGAACAAAATTGAACATCTGGAGAGAAAAACTACAATGTTTGAAACAAAAAAATACATGGGGTTGGATTGCTGGGCTGACATTTCAGCCAAAAATATCCTAAAGGATGAGAAGACAGCGACAAAGACATTATCTAAAATGAAACAAAAGGAGATTTTAAACAATAAAATTTGTTCCTATGAGCTTTGGGCAAACTCCAAGTAGCCTAACAGATACATAATTGGTGCCACTGAAGGAGACGTAGGAGGAGAAAGTCAGAAAAATATATTTGAATAATTGGTGACAGAATATTTTTACATTTATGACAATTATATACACACAGAGCTAAGAAAGTCAAGTTACCTCAGGATAAGACTTAGAAAGAAAACCACACTGGGGCACAGTATCATCAAATTGCTCAAAATAAGTGAGAAAAACATTGTCTTAAAACATGAGAGGAACAAAGTTGCAGCAGAAACTAAAATCAAAGTCAAGATGACAACAGATTTCTCATTAGAAACAATGTAGGAGAAAAAACAGTGGGGCAGCACCTGTAAAGTGGGGGAAGGAAAATCCTGTCAACCTGCAATTCTATACAGAACAACAGCACACGTAATGAGAGTCCCAGAGAGGACTGAAGACAAAACAAAACAGAAAAGTATTTGAAGAAACACAGAATTTTACTGAATAAATACCCTTTGGTTTTTGGTAACTCTTTTGTTAAATCCCAGACATCTAAAAAGGTTGATATTGACTTTTTCCCCTATTTTTCTCATTGCTTTTATAGAGGAAAAGATTTTAAAATATCTTCTTACCACCACTGGAATTGAGCTATATTTTTACTATGTTACCTACAAAAAGTATCTGATTTTTAAAAGCTATTATAATGACTAAATGTGCATTTGCAATAATAAGATATCTTTTAAAATAGATTGCTGAAGGAGAGAAAAATCATCTTTCTTAAGCTGTCATATGTGCTGTGAATAATGTACATATGCACAAAAGGGCAACTTGTGGTCTCCTTGGAGTTAAAAGAAAATTTACTGGAATGAAGCCTGCTTTGAAATGTAACTTGTGCTCTCATAGTGAGTTAGATTTGTTTACTTTTAATAGGGCAGTGTGCGTGTGTGTGTGTATGTGCGTCTGTGTGTGTGTATGTGTGTGTGTGTGTGTGTGTGTGTGTATGTTTGTATATGTTCCCATGTCCTGATATCCAAATTTTCCATAACATTAGGGATTTATTTTTCTCTTCCAGAGCACTTAGAGTAGATTATTTTATAGAACTTCCAGAATTATACTTTCTTAGTGGTAGAATAAATCATTGGAAATATACAGCAATTTTATACATGAGATATAGAAATGGTGATTTTCTTTCAAGATCACATACAGGATTAGCAGAGTGAGAACTAATATCTGATTTTTAATATCTAAATGTAGAACTCGATGAAGGTAATTTATCATTATCTTTATGCATGCAATATGATTCTTATTACATAAAAATACTTGATCCAGGAGTAGTAGATTTCAGAATTTGAGAAAACATGATAATTTTGTAATACTTCTGAATTTGTAGTTTCTTACTATAGGTTTTAGTTTCTATTTCCAAAGAGTGATATCCTTTGGAGGTCCACAGTGTTTGAGCTAAAATAATGTCCTTGTTTTCTTTGTCCCTTGCCCAGGTGAAATCTTATATGACTTTAGAAGTGCCCTTAAATTTCAGGACAGGTGGTACCTCTTTCCTCAGGAGATTCTGGAATCCAGACAGCTGCTTAGAGGTGAGAACACCAGAGCAGAGGCTTTGCACCTGCATTTGGGAACCTGTGGTAGATGCCCATCTTAAAACTCTATAGAGATTTATCCCCTTTCGAAGCCCGTGCCCTTGAACTGATTTCTGCTTCTCTGATGCTGTCAGCTTTCCCCAGGCGAATGCTGCCCAGTTCTGGATTTGGAGAAATTTTATTGTTTTTAATTAATGAAGGGCAAACATGTCCTTGTTTTTTCTTTTTTTCAGAGATTCCAAAGGGTAGAAACTCATGATTAATGTAACTTATTGACTCTGTTCAATTAAAACCAAATAGCAGCAGGGGTGAAAAAGAAAGGCATTGCCTCCCAGGAAGACAAATAATAATTCTTACTTATTATTAAACATAAGGAGAATTATAATGTTGTAGAAAGTCTGTCTCAGGTAATAGTTTTATCAGCATTCAAGTGACCCTAAGAAGCCTGGTTCTCATTATTGGAAATAAAAGGATAATAAAACTTCTTACTGCTTGCTACTAGTTGAATACATTGAATCTTCTAGTGATCCTTTTTGATACTCCTTCAAAGGAAGTTTCCCTCTTCATATAGGTCTGGAGGATCATCATCTTTTCTTGCATGGGAAAATACGCATGTCCTGATTCCATAGAAAATATGCGTGTTCTAATTCCAATGGTCTGAATTACAATCGGGCTGAGAACTGCTGAAGTTGGTGGTTACTAAAAGAGGCAGTCTGTAATAACGACAGCAGGATGAGTCAGTCAGATAAAAATTTAAATTGTAGTTTATCAATTTCGAGGGGAGAGAGATCCAAGATGGCTGATCACTAGCAGCTCGGGATTGCAGCTCCCACTGAAAGAGCAGAGAACGAGAGGACGACACACTTTCAGATCAATTTTTGTTGCTCACACACCAGGAGATTCCCAGCGGAGGAGCCCCACCTGTCGCCAGCGTGACTCTTGAGGGCGGTGAGGCGGTTTTGTCGCTGCCTTGGAGCGGCGGTTCTTGGTGCAGAGTCAGAAAAGCATCATCAATCTTAAAGCCGCTGTTTTGGCCGGAGCAGTGGGTTGCTCAGATTCTAGCGCCGGGAATCAACAAGTTGGACGTCCATTCAGAAACCCAACTATAAAGACGGTAATTATAAAGACCACAGATGGATAAATCTATAACGAAGGGAAGAAAACAGCCTAAAAAGGCTGAGAATATCCAAACTCCAAACTCAGAACGCCTCTCCCTCTACAGGGGATCACAGTTCCTCATCAGAAACAGAACAAGGCCTGATGGAGAAAGACTGTGTTCCATTAGCAGAAGCTGGCTTTAAAAAGTGGATGATAAGAAACTTCTGGGAATTAAAAGAACTTGTTCTAACCCAATCCAAAGAAACTAAGAACTTTGAAAAAAGGTTTGACGAAATGTTAACAAGAATACACAATTTAGAGAGGAATATAAGTGAATTAATGGAGCTGAAAAATACAACACGAGAATTTTGCGAACTATGCACAAGTTTTAACAGCCGAATTGATCAAGTAGAAGAAAAGATATCAGAGGTCGAAGACCAACTTCATGAAATAAAACAAAAAGACAAGATTAGAGAAAAAAGGATAAAAAAGAACGAGCAAAGTCTCCAAGAAATATGGGACTATGTGAAAAGACCTAATCTACGTTTGATAGGTGTACCTGAATGTGACGAAGAGAATCAATCCAAGCTGGAAAATACGCTTCAGGATATTATTCAGGAAAACTTTCCCAACCTAGCAAGGCAGGACAATATTCAACTCCAGGAAATACAGAGAACACCACAAAAATATTCCTCAAGAAGGCCAACCTCAAGGCACATAATTGCCAGATTCACTAGGGTTGAAATGAAAGAGAAAATACTGAGGGCAGCCAGAGAGAAAGGTCAGGTTACCCATAAAGGGAAGCCCATCAGACTCACAGCAGATCTCTCAGTAGAAACCCTACAAGCCAGAAGAGAGTGGGGGCCAATATTCAACATCCTTAAAGAAAAGAACTTTCAACCCAGAATTTTACATCCAGCCAAACTAAGCTTCATAAGCGAAGGAAAAATAAAATCTTTTGTGAACAAGCAAGCACTCAGAGATTTCATCACCACCAGGCCTGCTTTACAAGAGCTTCTGAAAGAACCACTACAAATAGAAAGGAACAACTAGTATCAGCCTTTCTAAAAAATACCAAAAAATAAAGAACATCAACATATTTAAGAAATTGCATCAACTAATGGGCAAAACAGCCAGCTAACATTAAATGACAGTATCAAACACACATATATTGTTATTAATTTTAAATTTAATTCGACTAAATCCCCCAATCCAAAGACACAGACAGGCAAAAAAGCCAAGACCCATTGGTATGCTACATCCAGATCCATCTCACATGCAAGGATACATAAAGACTCAAAACAAAGGGATGGTGAAAAATTTACCAACCAAATGGAGAGCTAAAATAAGTAAATAGAAAGCAGGAGTTGCAATTTTTGCTGATAAAATAGATTTCAAAGCAACAAAGATCAAAAGAAGCAAAGAAAGATATTACATAAAGATAAAAGGATCAATGTAACAAGAAGAGCTAAAGATCCTAAACATATATGCACCCAATACAGAAATACCCAGATATATAAGACTTACAAAGAGACTTGGACCCCTACACAATAATAGCGGGAGACTTCAACATCAATATTAGATAGATCAATGAGACAGAATGTTAACATCGATATCCAGGACTTGAACTCAGATCTGGAACAAGTAGACTTAATTAACATTCATAGAACTCTCCACTTTAAATACACAAAATATACACTCTTATCAGTACCACATCACACGTATTTACAGGTTTAAATGAAATATTGGTTGGCTGCTTGTTAATTATTTTATTCCCTCATTTTTTTTTATGTCTCTATTATTAAACACAATTACAGGCATACCCAGTTTTAGACTGCATTCTAGCCCGGGCAATAAAACAACACCCCTGTTTTCTCTCCCTCTTCCTCTTCCTCTTTCTTCCTTTCCTGTATTCTTTTTTTTTTTTTTTAATTCTTTTTCTTCCTTTCTCTCGTAAAAAAAAAAAAAAAAAAAAAGAAAAGAAAAAAAATATCGATTTCTTCCATAAATATGGAGCACTCAGTATGTACCAGGATAAATTCATGACGTATGATAGAATCTGTGAACAAGATAAACATTGTCCCTAACAATGGACTTTGGTTTTTACTGGCTTGGTGGTGTTTGGCAATGCCGTAGCTTCAGTTTAATTAGTACAGAGATGATGATATTCATTGTAGAAGATTGTGTGGGGATTAAGCAGTCTAATGCATGTAAAATGCCTAGTGTAAAAAGGAACTCTATGAAACATAACCCTCACTATTCTGGTACACACATGTATATAATGGCACCTTTTTTTCTACTTACATAGCCAACTATGCACATAGGTCTAATTAGAATTGGTATGCAAGAGAAGGTTTGATTTAACGGGTAGACAACTTGCTGATTAGGAGAATGGTAAAGTTAGGAACATAGAGATTCATATTGTCATTCTAGTTTGGGCATAATAATAATTAAAATATCTGTTTATCAAGTGTGAATGTTGTGAAAGGCCCTTTATATACATTGCCTTAATTCTCAAATCAGCCTGGAAAGTTAGATATTATTACAATGATTGCTATGAAACTGAATCTCAGAGACTGGTAACCTGTGTCAGGGTATGTGGGATATGTAGTCGGTGAAAGACTGAGCTGGAGGCACAGGCTAGGTCTCCAGGGCTCCAGAGTCTGTGTGCACAGAACAGCACCACGTTGCCTCCGAGTTGTAAAGTGTCGAGCTAGCGATTCCTCCTGTGTGTCTTGGAATGTCAGCTGCCAAATCAGAAAATAATATCTGCCCAGCATTATCTATTTAATATGTGGAGAGCCCAATGTAACACACATTACCTAAAAGTCGTAATGTGCTTTAGAAATGCAGGTTTTTCTAAAGCCTTCTTATTTTTTTTAATTTTAAAAAATTCTTTTGAGGTAGGATCTCACCCTGTCACCTAGGGTGGATCTGCTGGGTTCAAGTGATCCTCCCACCTCAGCCTCATGTGTAACTGGGACCACATGTGTATGTCAGCACACCTGGCTAGTTTTTAAATATTTCATAGAGATAGGGTTTCTCTGTGTTGTCCAGGCTGATCTTGAACTCCTGTACTCCAGCAGTCTTCCTGCCTCAGCCTCCCCAAGTGCTGGGATTGCAGGGGTGAGCCACTGTGTCCAGGTTGCTTTGCAAGTTTTCTTTTTCTATTAGGCTGTGATCTCCCAACCACAGTTGAATCCATAATTTGATTAATTTAACCACAGACAATTCCTCCAAAGTAACCTGTATGACGGCGAGAGACCATTTTCGGGTTCAGTGTTAACATTTGGACAAAACAACATTCTGGATTTTAGTATTTCTCCTTCTGAGAAAGAGAAATCCATTTGCGAAAATGAATTCCTTTCAACTTTGAAGATGACATTTCTCATTAAGGTAGATTTATCTACACAGAAACGTGGCTAACAGCGCTTTGCCAGAACATGGCGTTGAGGAGCTCACCATGGGAATCACCTCAACCCAGAGGCAGGGTGGCTCTGAAGCTACTCTTGGGGGTCTGCAGCCTGGTGCCCCTACCCTGAACCAGGCAGAGATGGGAAGAGTTTCCCACCATGCTACAGACAGTAGGGCCCTTCATTCTGTACTTTATTTTCAGCAAGGGGACTAGAGCTTGATACCTTATCTACTTTGTGTCTTTCTCCTTTCCTTTTTAAAAGGCAATAGATTTCTCATTGCTTCAACTCATTTTTTTTTTTTTTTTTTTTTTTTTGCGGGCGAGAATTAGGTAGCATAGAAAGAATAAAACTACTTTATTTGTTAAATGTCATTCATTCATTCAAATTTTATTGAGGTCTTTTGTCTTTAATGCTACATGAGGTCTGAAATGCTTTGGTCTTGTAAGACAGAAATTCTCAATGATATATTTACCTCAATAATTAAGCTGTCCTGGATGAAAAGTTTAACCTTATATAGGGTGGTAATTGGCTTTCCACAATGTGGTGTTGTTGATTTCTCAGGAAACAGTAAATAGAGGCAAAGAAAGGCCTTCTGCTTGTAAAGCTCTGTGCTTCTGTCTAGTAAACTCTGATTACCCGCATGCATCCACAGGATCATGAATCTCACATCAAATGGAGAAACTAACTCCAGGAAAAGCAAGCTAAATCCCACCCCCCAAAACCCCAAACGTTAAAACGAGCACAGAATATTCAATATTGTATGACGAAATCGCAGGAAATTAAAGCAGCCTGAGCTCGTGAATCAGAGGAGGCCAAACATGAACACGTCTGTTTGGTGGGATGGCTGGGTGCCGGCCTGCACGCGTGTTCCTGGGGCTGAAGTGAGGGCAGCAGCTGGAATGAAATCTGCCAGGAGGCCTAGGTGAGTGGAATCTAATTGGCGTAATCCACCCTTTGACCACAACAGTCTTCAGAAGGCTGACAAAGAAGAAAGTAATATTAAAGGAATCTTCCTTGAATCCTTAATATTTCCAGGGCTGTGCATGACACACTTTCAGACATAATGTGCTGAACTCCATACTAAAGGCCAGAGTTGCTGAATATATTTTCTTATGGTGAACCTTTCTTTCTTTCCTCTTCCTGGTTACCTTTAAGAACACTGGGAATGCATGATTCCTGCTCTGGAAATCAAACAGGGAATATAAAGCCTGCAGCTGTGTCGTTCCAGACAGGGCTGTGGATTGGGAGCCGGCACACCCAGGTTATGGTCCCACTGACTGCATCCTGGAGTTTGTAGCTTGGGAGGCTCATTTGTCTTCTTTGAGTTTCATATTCCTTATCGAATGAAGCAGATTAGACCTATCTGTCCCCAGCCTTGCAATCTAAGGGATTGCAGGTGAAATAAGGTTCATCCTCATGCTCTTTTCAATATTTCAAGAGGCCTGAGAAATAGGTGAAGTTGACTAAGATTGCAAAAAAAAAGTAAACAGCACGTTATCATTGCTTTTGCCTAGAATGTTTGTAGCGCGGGGAGAGAAAGACTGTATTTGGTGGTTCTCTACTATCTATTAAACACTTTTTACATAAATGAAATAGAAATATCATGAGAGTCACCATTTTACAAATAGGGAGTTTGAGGCCAAGAGAGGTGAAGTGACTCACTGAAGATTACTGCCTAGCAAAGCTCCTGCCTGTACTGTGTGGACAGGGTGTGACTGGGGGAGGCTACAGGGCCATCCGCGGAGGGAACAGGAGTGGAGCTCTCCTGGATAGGGTCCCTGGACTGAGTCTCCCAGGCTCATCACCACACAAATCATAGGCTCAGAAGGAGCTCAAGTTGGCAGCTATCTCCTTTTAAAAAAGAATTTTAAAGCCAAATCATCACTTAATAAGTTCTGTTTGCTTCATAAGTAAACATTGTCATGCCATGAGGGTTCCTGAGCAGGAGAGGGTAACAGATTCCTGGGCTGATAAGATCACATCATCCAAATGAACGATTTCTAAGATTCTGTCTGGCTCTGAGATTCCAAAATTCCATAACCTGGTCAAAGTCAGTCAAGAATGAATTTGTTCCCTCATTTCCAATACATTCTGATTTCCTTTGCTGTCTCTTCCTCTGGGATTCTACTTAGAGGTTGTGATGTTTTGGAAGTTGATAATTTAAGTGACAAATGATACCATAACCTTGGAATACATATTTGAATATATTAAATACTCTACTTCCCAGCAAAGTAAATTTTGTCTCTAATCAAGTGGTTTTCTTCTTCAAAAGAAAAAACAAGTCATTGATGTCACTGGTGCTGATGAAGGCTAGGCTGTACCAGAGTTTAATTTTGAGTTGTCGGCATCTTGAATTTACCAACTCAGAAATGCATCAAGTTACACTAAAGTTAAATTCATTTTGTCCTACTTCATGTGCCTTTAATTTCAGTAACAGTGTGGATTGAAACTGAGGTTCAGAGAACCCAGATTTTCTTCTCAGACTTCCATGAGAAGGTGATACTTCAAAAACTGGATTAAAATATATAAAACTTGCCAATTCTTATTCCTAAGGGTGGGGGGTGCAAAAGGGTAAGGATTTTCTTGTATTCAGTGAATCAACTTGAATTTGTAAGCTCTGTTTTCCAAGGCTTGGAACTTGAATATCATCTTGATGTTGGAGACCATCCCATGCAGGGTACAGAACATGCTGGAACAGGCTGAGCACCAACCAGCACGAACGTGGCGGCCAGACACGGCCCTGGGGTGCTCATCTAGAATACAAATTGTTCAAGTGTCAAGGATGAAGTGTCATTAACTTTTGTGTTGATCCTAGGAGTCTACAGCTAGAGAATTTCCAAAACACAGAAATGAATCTGTGTTCTAAGTGTTAGTATTCTCCTCCTGAACCCCAAATAACACTTTCCAAGATTCTATATTAAAGATTGTACTAATCTGTTCTCGCGCTGCTGATAAAGACTTACCTTATACAGGGCAATTAACAAAAGAAAGAAGTTTAATGCACTCACATTTCCATGTGGCTGGGGATGCCGCACAATCATGGCGGAAGATAAAGGACACATCTCACTTGGCAGCCTACAAGAGAAGAGGGCTTGTGCAAGGATATTCTCATTTTTAAAACCATCAGTTTTTGGGAGACTTATTCAGTATCACAAGAACAGCACAGGAAAGGCCCGCCCCCATGATTGAATAATGTCACACCAGGTCTCTCCCGCAACAGGTGGGAATTCCAGATGAGATTTGGAAGGGACACAGCCAAACCATATCAAAGATTTTGAAATATGAACACTTACTGCATGGAAACATACATGTAGCTTAAACACAGTGATTTAAAGTGGAACTGAAGAAAAGCTGAATTATCACTGTGAAAGCTCAGGAGTCCCCTGGGGCTGAAGGTGAAACCAGAACAAAAAGACAGAACTTTGGGTCAAGGTAACAAGCACCAAGGACTTAACAGAGACTTCCTGGGGAGAAGCAGTGACATTTCTTTTCAATGAAACTTGAGAATTGTTGAAAGTTAAGCAGCAGGATCATTTGCATTTCTATACAAGAGGACATTTGCAGGTCCTGTCCTAAGTGAAGTAACTCGGAATAGAAAACCAAACATCGTATGTTCTCACTCATAAGTGAGAGCTAAGCTAATTTCTCATTTTCTAATGTCACTGATCATCTTTCAAGTATTCCTTACCAGTTCTCTTTTCATTGTGATGAAATGTAAATTCCTCCAGTAGGAAGCAGACAGAATCTTCTTCTTGTCTGAGACACTTTACCTTCCTTCTTACCTATGAGATCAGAAGGGGATGTTGATTGGAGGGAAAGTGGGAGGAATCATAGCCAGTGGTGAAGAGAACCTCCCCCCAGGAATCTGTCCAAACAAGGCAAGGTAGGCAGACTGTAGGGGTTGAACACATGAGGGTCACAGCCTGGAGAACAAATAGATTTGAGACCCTCCACTAATTTGCTCTCTCATAGGGTGCATTGCCTGGAACAGATGAGCCTCAGTCTGTGTCAGTTGCAAGATAAAGGCCTGAAGTAGGCACCATGGAGCAGTCCATAGTTCAAGGAGAAATAATGGGAACAGGGGATTTCCCCAGGTATCAGCAGGGCTGCCTTGGTCTGCCACCTGTTACTCAGCAGTAGCTTTCTCACTGATGCAATCATGTGAGATGCAATCATGTGAGTTTGGGCAGTTGTAGTGAAAAAGATAAAGACGGACAATTATCATTCCTCCTATATCAAGAAAACTTTAAGGACTTCTGAAATCCAGGTACTTGATTTAAGTTATTTTTTCAGAAGCTATATGGACTTTACACAGATGCGAACTCCCTAGAGTTCATAATTTGGTGTGTCTCTATACATGGGTGTAGAAGGAAAGATTAAGTTACAGCCAAAGTATTGACTTCTCTGTCCTCAGGGACAGCCAGCTCCCTCTACTGACCTGGTTCTCAATAAAAACACTGTAATTAGGAAATTTTGTCTTTCGGGACCAGCAAGGTCAAGCATTGAGAGATCCTGGCCACTGATGGGTATGCAGTACATGGTGATGGGACTGAGATAGCTAAGATTCCTGGCACTTGCCAAGTCTGAATAGGTTTGTGTCTTCAGGACTCAAGCCTCGCATCAGAGACAGAATGCTGTATAATCCATCCGTCAGGCAGAAAATGAACTCCTTCTCCATGTTTTGCTGACAATATGTTATTTTCTCTCTGCCATTCTAGAGGCTTATGTTCCTCTTTGAGCTAACTTCTCTGCAGGTTTTCTTTCTTGCACGTAATGTTAGCAAATTTGAATACACTTTCATCAAAGAGTCTCATTCACAGGGTAGATCAATGTATGCAAGGTTTATCTCCTGAAATGGATCAGTATGAATTAGATGTGGGTGGAAGAAGCTGATAAGCAAATACTCTCAGCTGGGGTAAACGTAGCGGCTAAGCAGCTTCCAGACCGATTTAGTCCAGCAACCCAAGCCCTTGCCAGCACTACAGCTGGGAACAACAACTCTGATTTCAGAAAAAGGCATGCATATTCAGAAACATAGCAGCATATAGGATGTGATCTATATCTAAAATTCGTGCTGGAAGTGAATAGTTAGATCTTGATACTGAGGACATTGATGAAGACTGCAAATACATCTTCTAATGCAGAGAAATCAATGAGAAGCTGGTTTAGGCTTTTAATCTGTACCTCACACTGAGATGCATTGTGGAGTCACTCTTGAAGATGACAAGAATTAGAGCAGTTCTATAAATCCCTAATAACTAACCACGTTCAAAGTGGGGGTGATTTGGAATATAATTTGTCCCTTTTACTGAGAAATGTTATAAATATTCTGGATAAAGACATCTATTCCACCTCCTAGGAGGTGGGTACCAGCGATCTCCCCACCATGTGCAGAAGGTGAGGAGGGGGTGTACCTTGGAGCTCTGCCCTTTCCTCTGCGGAGGCATCCACGTGATGGGAGGGTCCCTCAGAGTGGACTGTGGGCCCGGGCCTTCTGAACAGTGTCACCGTTAGCTTATCAACCTGCCTGTCCACCACTGGCCTTAAGCACATTAGAAGGCACTGTTTCATTAAGGGGATTTTTAAAAATAGAGCAACAGGCAGCAGCTCCTGTGCCAATATAAATGGTAAAATATAAAAAGAGGACACAATTGAAGACCAGAGCAAGTTCCACGTAATCTTTCATCTCTGGCAGCCACGTCAAGCCACAGTAGATTGTCTTGTATATAGTTGATCATAAGTATCTATATGTAGCCTATGATTTGCTGTGGAAGTCCACCATGCTAGACCCTCTGAGGCTGAGGGGTAGGTTTGGGGTCAGCTAGCAGGACTCAGTTCTGTAGTCTCATTATTCATTCAGGTTGGTTCAGGTTTTACATGGATCAATGGTCATGTAAAAACATTTTTGAAATAATTCAAATAAACACTCCTGATAAATAAATATATAAGATTCTTTCAGTCTGTAAAGATCTTATATTAGCAGAGATGAAGACAATTTCCCAAATTAAAAAAAAAAAAAATGGAAGTAGCCCAGAAAAAAATCATCCTAAGAATGATTCAAAACCACCACTACAACAAAAGGACTCAGAAGCAGGCAAGGCTATGTTCAGCTTCAGGTTCCAGAAAGGCTTCTTGAAGTGACGAGGCAGTGGTGTGAAGGAATGGACGCAGCGTCCACTGAAGGGGCTGAGTCCAGGGTCGGAGGCTTTGCAGAGCAGACACCATGTGATCGGCGGCTCAGAGGACAGGGAGGCTAGGGAGGAGTTCCGCAAACCCAATGTCTCTGCCTCTGGTTTGGCTCAAGACCTGCAAATATCTAAGGATAAAATGGGAGGGCAACTGAGGAACATGGGATGGAGCAGGAGAGCCTTGGATGCCTGCTTGAGGGGTGTTTGCTTTGCAAGTGTTTGGGACAAAGATGAATGCTATCATTTAAATGTGTCTGACAAAGTCCATGTGTGGGAAACTTCATCTCCAGCGTGACAGTGCTGGGGGGTGGGACCCTTAAGAGCAGATGAGGCTTCCAGGGTTCTGCCTCGCAGATCAGCTAAGGTTGTTATTGCAGGAGTCAGTCCCAGGTAAAAGTGGCTTTGGCTGCCTCTTGCCTGTTTTTGCTCTCTGAGTGCTTTTTCTCCCATTTGCCCTCCACCGTGAGATGATGCAGCAGAGGGCCCCTGCCTGGTGCCAGCACCTTGATCTTGCACTGCTCAGCCTGCAGGTCCATGTGGAATAGATTTCTGTTCTTTATTAATTACTAGGCCTATGACATTCTGTTACAGCAGCACAAAACAGACTAAGATGGTGAAATAAAGATTCTTGTTAAAGGAAGGTTTAAAGAGGAAATGAAATGTCTCCCAGTAAATAAAAAGTCAAAAATGTTTTTGATTAAACAATAAAAGTATGTCTGTGTGTCATACTGACTTCCCCCACTTTTACACGTGTTATGACTGACCTCAGTTTGAAAGGAAGGCATGTGCTTCCAATCTCTGTGTCTGCAGATACTTGGGCTTGGCCACATAATAGACACGTCTTACAGTTTGATTGACTTGCCAACTAGAGAATGAACCAGAGATATGGTTCATCCTCCTCACAGGCGCTGGGCAGTCAGGGAGAAATGCGGAATTTTAGTTTCATGCTTTGTGACTCTGCACAAATGATCCATGGTCACTGGACTTCAGATTCCGCATTCATGAGATAGGAGCATGAAACCAAGTCATCGAAGATTCTCTTAGGATGAGAATTAATGATGTTAATAATAATAATTAAAAAAAAGACATGTCAGTGTTATCAGACATTAAAACATTTAATAAAATAAATATAAACATACATTTAACTGTGTTTTAATTTTTAATTCAATTTTTAGCAAACATTTTGTGAGGATGAGCTATTGGCTAGTTAAAAATGAAATATAAAGGCAATGAACATATTTCCTGCTTTTCTTCCACAGAAGGCAGGCAGGCAAACAAATGTGTTAAAAGCCTGATAGGTATTACTAGGAATTTACATAAAAGGCACAATAAAGGCTAAGGAGAGATGATAATGTTTAAGTTTTCTTCCTTAATACTTAATGTTTTCAAAACACCTTTAAAGTCCTGGAGTGGAAAGCAGAGGCACTACTGGGAGTGACAAGTTGATGGATAGTGTGAGTGATTTAAAAAGTAGCAACTAATGCAGCTATACAATATTTCAGTTAAATGTAACTAGCAATTTTTCCCTTCCAATTTCTGATTATCTTTCATCTTTCCAGGTCACTATGTGCCAGTTGAAACGCCACAGCAAATATCTTCCTAGTCCTCAAATATGAGGTCCTTGGGCCAGGCACTTTGCTGACTTTTCCTTTTTTGGACAGGCCACATTTAAATGCTATCTGAAGATGTGAACGTCCATAAAATCCTGTTCTCTGTATATGTTTAAGGCCCAATCAAAGTAGACATTTTTTTTTTCTTTCTATGTTTGTACTTTTAATTTAACATTAGGGGGACATCTGCCAAGCTAATGTAGGCACTTTTCCACGCACTGGAAAACCCAATTAGGACTTGTTCTGAGTTTGATTATCAGTCAGAAACATGCATACAGAAATAGTCATTAGAGAGCTACGGAGACCTGTGATAAAACAGCAGACGGCTGAATTATAGCATTGCTGTCACTCTCCCCCAACGCCGTTTACATTCGTTTCATACAAGACAAGCAACCGAATATCCTCATGTGACGCGGTGCCCGCTGGAAGTGCGTGCCATTATGAGCAGCATTGTTCTGACTCTCTGTAGGATGTTAGTGCGCATCTCATGACATGATATTGCAGACAAATGATAAACTGCAGCACAGACCGCAGCCCATGTGAGGCTGCGTTGATTTGCAGGCCTCTCACAAGCGTGCTGCAAGCGTTAGTCATGGACTTTGCAGACTGTCCATGCCCATATGCTCCCAGACGCAGGTGTGGGTTTGCCACCTGGTGTTCTTCATGGAGCCTGTTCATTGCAATCTCCTTCTCCTCTCCTGCCTCAGGGTCTGCCATCCTCACCATGAATTTAGCCTACAGGTTACTATGTTATTGTCATTAGCTGTGGGTTTGACATGATTTGTTGGAGTCCCAGACATTCTAAGAGGACTCTGAGAGACTGAGAAAAGGTCCACTAATTTTCATGGGGATGAGAAGCAGGAAGTGAAAGAGAGTGAAAAGTTCAGGGACTGCCTAGGATGATTTTTCTGGAGGATGGGTATGGGGGCCCTGGGCAGCTTAGGGCCAGCCTGGGGACCCTGAGGGAACACAGGAGCAAGGGCATACCAGGAAGGAAAGACTAGTGAGTGCCTGAGACTTGCCTTCCCCAGGAACATTTATGTGATCTAGGTTTTAAGGTTATTCACAATGTTTTTCTGAAATATATTTTTTATTTTTGGAATAAAATGATTTGGCCATAATAAATAGAAGCTGTCTGATTCAGCACATTAAGCTAAAGCTGTCATCCAAATAGTAGAAAGACCATGTTTTTTGTGTGTGTCACTGAATGTTGGGTTTATAAAGTAGCCTGAGTATTTCTTGCAGGGCTTCTTAATTGTCTTCTGCTCCCAGTCTGGCTCCCAGGCAACTGAGCACGTGACGAAATGGCACAGACTTCCTCAAAGCAATCAGAAGAGCTGAGCTCCCTTGCTGTCATTGTGCAGTCAGCTAGCAAGATCAAAGTCTTCTGAGCAGTTTATTTGAAAAGCATTTGGGCAATTTAGCTTCTAATGGCTTCAATATGTTTACTATCTCAAATTTAACTATATTACATTTTTAAAATGAAATAAAAGAATAAATATGCTTTCATATTTGATGTTTCATAAAGGAATGACCATTTCCTGCATAATCTGAGAAACTAAAAGACACAATTCTCAATATAATACAATAGAGTATCTAAAATGATTAATTCTATTTGAGAAAAAGCTGGAGTGAAAAGACAGAACTTGTATTTTCTGTAGGAAGTAAATCAGTCTCCACTTATTAGTATAAGCTTTCCCATGTGGTGAATAGAAATAATGAAGTGCCTTGTGAGGCTGACTTCAAGATGATCAATATTGTGATAGGGCCATATCCATGAACTTGAACTACCTCAGTAGGACTCAACATTTTATAATAATTTAAGTGCTAAACCATATGGCTAGCATGCATTGTAATGGAAAAACGTTTTCCTCTAGATAGTTCCTAAAACTTTTATATTAAAGAAAAGGCATTTGAAGAGATGCATTTTGCTTTGTACAGCAGCAGTGCTCTGTGTAGCTTAAAATGCCTTTATATTCTCTTTTGGAAAGACCAAAAAGATCAATCACAATTTTTAAATTATCAATTAAATTGTATTTTTAATAAGATTGTTCTTTTTTCCTATTAAGTTGTGGGAAATCCTTTTATATTTTGGTTATTAGTCCTTTATCAGATTCATCATTTGCAAATTTTTTTCTCTCAATCCATAGGCTGTCTTTTTGTTTACTATTTTCTTCCTTTGCTTTGGAGAAGCTTTATAGTTTGATGTGGTTCTACTTATTTTCTTTTTTGCTGCCTGAGCTTTTGGTGATATACCAAAAAAAAAATCGTAATTAAGGACATTTTCCCCTATGTTTTAATCTAAAAGTTTTATTCGATTAGATCTTTATTCTACTTTGAGTTGATTTTTGTGTGTGGTATAAAATAAGGGTTCAATTGTATTCTTTTGCCTATGGATATCCAGTTTCCAGTTTTCCTAATAGCATTTACTGAAAAGACTGTCTTTTCACTGTTGTGTCTTCTTGGTAGGCTTGTCAAAAATTAGTTGACTATACATTCTAGAGTTTATTTCTGGGCTATCTATTCGGTTCCATAGGTCTATACGTTTGTTTTATGTAAGTACCATGCTGTTTTGATTAATACAGCTTTTAATGTAACTTGAAATCAGAAAGTAGGAGGCCTCCAACTTTGTTTTACTTTCTCCAGATTTCTTTGGTTATGTGGGGTATTTTGTGATTCCATATACATTTAAAATTATTCTTTTCTATTTTTGTAAAAAATTTTCAAATTTTGATAGAGATTACAATGAATCTGTGTATTATTTGGGTAGTACAAACATTTTAATAATATTAATTCTTCAAATTCATAAATAAGAAATACCATTTCATTCATCTTTCAATTTTTTTCATTAATGTTTTATAACTTTTAGTGTACAGATTTTTCACTATCTTGGTGAAATATATTCTTAAGTATTTTATTCTTTTTGATGATATTGTATATGGTATTGTTTTATTGATTTCTTCTTCAAATAGATTATTTTTGGTGTAAAGAATGCAACTAGGCAGGGAGTGGTGGCTCATGCCTATAATCCCAACACTTTGGGAAGCCAAGTCGGGTGGATCATCTGAGGTCAGGAGTTTGAGACCAGCATGGCCAACATGGTGAAACGCTGTCTCTACTAAAAATACAAAAATTAACCACAGGTGTTGGCAAACACCTGTAACCCCAGCTACTTGGGAGGCTGAGGCAGGAGAATAGCTTAAACTCCAGAGTTGGAGGTTGCAGTGAGCTGAGATCACACTACTGCATTACAGCCTAAAAATGCAATTGATTTTTGTATGTTGGTTTTATGTCTTCTACTTTACTACATTCATTTATCAGTTCTAGTGGGTTTGGGTGAAATCTTTAGGATTTTCTACACATAGGATCAAGTCATCTAAACAGGAAATAGATATGGATATTGATATGGATATAGATTGAACTTGGCCTTCAGCCTGATAAGTAGCCCTTGGTCTTCAGCTTGAGAAAGAATTCTATTTGTTATGTGTTTGGAGTGAAGTTAATAAGTTATAAGCTACATGCATCTTTATGTTTGTTATTGCATAACTTTATTTTTTAATTTGTTAAATTTTATTTGATCTCAGCTTAGTGATCAGAGTCCAACTGCTTGAATTTCGGTCTTAACTCATCAATTTTCAGCCATTTTTTAAAATAATGAAAACATCCATAATTATGAATTTTCTACTATGAACTTCTTCAGTCCTTCCCACAAATTTGATATGTAGCATTCCCTGTATTTTCGTTATTTAAATTTTCCATTATTTCTTCTTTGACTCATGAATTATTTTAAAATATAGTTTTGAATTTTCTACGTTTTTAGGTTCATTTTATATTATTGCTTTTTACTTAATTTTTTATATAATTCATTATAGTATTGATTTGCCTGTGTTAAATGTTATTGTGTACAGTATTTTAATTCCATTGTCTTTTTAATCCATAAAATTAGTAATTGTAATTTTAATTATGGAAAGTCAATGTTTGTTTACATTTACCCATATATTTGCCAGTTTTTTTTTTTTCCACTCCCATTTTCTTCTGATGTAGCTTTTTCTTTGGTATCAGTTTTTATTTTTCCTGATGTATATTCATTCAATGCTGCTATAATGAGAGTTTACTTGTAGTAAATACTTTTAGACTTTTAAAGTGTGTTAGAAATTGTATTAGTTTGGTTTTATGGATTGCATATATAGATAACTAATAAATATTCTTTAACCAAAGTGTGTGTGTTTGTGTATGTGTTTTGTGTGTCTGTGTGTCTATTTTGGTATACATTTTTATGTAAGTGTGTAAGCGTGTATGTTTGTATATCTCTTTCCTCTAAATATGCATTATTGATATCAACTCTTCAGAGTGAACCAAATGCCCATTAATTCAACAGCTATCTACTAAACACATGCTATGGGCTAGGCTAGGCCCTATACTGAAGATTCAAAGATTAAATGTAGTTTTGACCCTCGCTAATTTCCCAGAATGATGTGAAACACTGCCTGAGAAAGTTATTCACAGTTGCCCCTGAGAGCCATGGGAAAGTTCTCTAATTGTGTTGGAAAAGAAGAGGTCATATAAAAGCTTTTTGGAAGGTGATGTTGGTATGGGTTCATGAGGAATGAATAAGAATTTGTCCAGATGGAGGAAGGAGGAAAGAGAAGGAGTTAATGTGTGCAAAGGCACATTGGCATGGAGAAGCGTGCTGTGCTGTGGGCCTGGGAGACATGGTGGTGTACAGAGTTGGTGCTCAGCTGTGGCTGCTGCTCATACACTGCTGCTGCTCCTGCTGCTAACAAAGACAGCAGATACTGAAACCTTACTACACACCGGGAGGTGATCATCTTAATCACTGAACTTTATCAAGGAAAATGCCTTTAAGACAGGTGCAATTGTTATTTTGATTATTTTACAGTAAGAAAACCAAGGTTTAAGAGAAGGGTAGCATCAATTTGCGTGTCTGTAAAGGAATATCGAAGGCTGGGTAATTTATAAGAAAAATAGGTTTTTTTGTTTTTATTTTTGTTTTGACTCATGGTTCTGCTGATTGTGTGAGAAGTGTGGTGCTGGTATCTCTGTTTGGCGAGACCTCAGGGAGCTTCCAATCATGATTGTAGGTTAAGGGAAGTCAGCACATCACAGGGTGAGAGAGGGAGCAACAGAGGGAGGTGGAGGTGACAGACTTTTTAAAATAAGCAGATGCAATGTGAACTCATTACTACAGGGAGGGCACCAAAACCTTCATGAAGAATTTGCCCCCATGAACAAAATACCCCTCACCAGTTTCCACCTCCAACACTGGGATCACATACACTTCACCATGAGACTTGGAGGGGACAAACTTTCAAACTGTATCAGGTAGGTAATTATTCAAAGCCACAGAACTTAATGTGTGTTAGAATTACCCCGTACTGACCACATAAATCAAGCCCATCCTTGATTTTGGCTTGGATGGCATCTGTGCTGAGACTTTCTCTTCATTTGCAGATGGTATTAGGTGCTCTGCCTGTGGACTGTCAAGGCACTTGACTGAGCCCTGAGCTCTGTCATGGAAACTTATTTCTGTCCTAAGCATCTGCTTCCTCAGCTGCCTTTCTTACTAGCCCACAACCCCACAAGGCAGAAATTCTTTTTCCTAAGGAATTAACCATATGTGATGCAAGACAGTGATCAATGTACATTTGGGAGAATAGAAGGAGGAGCCAGTGAGTGCCATGGCCCTGTTGCAATGTAGCATGCATTAGGACATGGGGAAGGAGAAGGAGCTGGAGAAGATGTGAAGGATCAAGTCATGAAATGTTTTATGTCATGCTAAGTTCCTAATGATTGCATACTGAATGCCACAGGAAGCCACAGGATGATGCTAAGCAGGGCAGGTACATGATAAAAGCTGTGGTGCAGAAAGATTAATCTGGTTATATGTGGGTAGGATGGAAGAAAGGGCATGTCAGAGAGGCCAATTAAGGTTATAATAAGAAGAAGAGAAATAATGAGGCTAAAAGAAGTCACTTTGGTGGTGAATTTCATGTGTCAGCTCCACTGGGCCACAGGTTGCTCAGACATTTAATCAAACATTATTCTAGGTGTTTCTCTGAAGGTGTTTTTGAGTGAGGTGAATATTGGACTTGGTAGTTTGCTTAAACCAGATTGGCTGTCTAATGTGGGTGGAACGCATCTAATCATTCGAAGACCTGAATAAGACAAAAATGTCAATCCTCCCCCAAGTAACAGAGAAGTCCTCCTATTCTGCTTTGCACTGGGACATCAGCTTTTTCCTGCCTCAGGCTCCAACTGAAAAGTCGTTTTTTCTGGGTCTGGAGCCTGCTGGCCTTTGGACTGGAGCTTGCAACATCAGCTTTCCTGAGTCTCTAGTTCCCTGACTCACACTTAAGATCTTGGGACTTGTCACATGCTGATTTCGAAATACAATGTCAGTTCTACCAGCCAGGGCTTCAGCTCCTCCTTTGTGAAATTACATTACTAGGAGATACCAGATACTAGGAATTAGATTACTAGATAATGGGATCTTCATCTCTTGCCTTATACAAAAATCAACTCAAGCTAGATTAAGGACTTAAACTTAAGAGCTGAAACTATAAAAAGTCTAGAAAATTACATTGGAAAAACCCTTCTAGGCATTAGCTTAGGCAAGGACTTTATGACCAAGAACCCTAAAAGAAATGTAATAAAAACAAAGACAAATAGCTGGCGTCTAATTAAACTAAAGAGCTTTTGCACGGCAAAAAGAACAGTCAGCAGAGTAAACAGACAACCCACAGAGTTGGAGAAAATCTTTACAATATATACATCTGACAAAGGATAATATCCAGAATCTAAAAAGAACTTAAATCAATGAGAAAAATAAACAGTCTCATCAAAACTGGGCTAACAACATGAATAGACAGTTCTCCAAAGAAGATACACAAATTGCCAACAGACATATGAAAAAACGTTCAACCTCACTAATGATCAGGGAAATGTACATTAATAGCACCTTACTCCTACAAGAATGGCCATAATCAAAAAATCAAAAACCAGCAGATGTTGGCATGGATGCCGTGATCAGAGAACATTTCTACACTGCTGGTGGGAATGTAAACTAGTACGGCCACTATGGAAAACAGTGTGGAGACTCCTTAAAGAACTAAAAGTAGAACTACTATCTGATCCAGCAGCCTGACTACCGGATAGCTACCCAGAAGAAAATAAGTCATTATTAGAAAAAGATAATTGCACACGCATGTTTACAGCAGCACAATTCACAATTGCAAAATATATACAGTGGAATAATACTCAGCCATAAAAAGAAATGAATTAACAGCATTTGCAGCAACCCAGATGAGACTGCAGACTATTATTCTAAGTGAAGTAACTCAGGAATGGAAACCCAAACCCCGTATTTTCTCACTGTTATGTGGGAGCTAAGCTATGACTACACAAAGGCATAAGAATGACACAGAGGACTTTGGGGGAAGATTGGAAGGGAGGCAAGGGCTAAAAACTATACATATGGTATAGTGTATACTGCTTGGGTGATGGGTGCACCAAAATATCACATATCACCACTAAAGAGCTTACTCGTGTAACCAGATACCACCTGTACCCTAATAAAAATTTCCCAATATGGGAAAAAAGAAATTAGATGACTGAACAAAAACACTTCTAGTGTAAAATTGTAGAATAATTTGTAATAATAAGTATGATTTCATTTGGTATTTTATATAACTAATTATACCTAGTACACTTCACGATGTATAAATAAACTTTGGCAAAAAGTAGAGAGAAATGTCATATGATTGTGGAATCTCAGAGGAATAAGAATAAAGACATTATAGGGAAGAGGTGTTGTCCTAAGAGATATTCGTAGGCAGAAGATGCAAACAGGTATCTTTCATGTAAACAAATGTGTAACAAGATGGCTAAGAAGGCAGGGAGGAACTTGGTTTTCTGCAGGCATGCTGTTCATACCAGAGGCGCCTTTCAGATAAAGAGATAAAAGGATGGTGAAGAAAAAGTGGCACTCCCGTTATTCTGATGTTGTCTTCTACCCTCGTATTGTTACTCCATCCCCATAACATATTTGCTGTGCTTGGGGTCCTATCTTACACTTTCTTCTCACTCTCCCTTAGAAATATTAATTCTTTCCACATCTTTTAGCTGTCCACAGGACTTTCTTAACACACGCTGATCTCATGGCATTGTGTCCTGGTCAGTTCTTACCCTTACCTGAGCAGCGTTCTGAGAGAGAAGGGACTACCTTTATTCTTCTTCGTACCTGCACATCTGTCAGAGGTCCATGGAATTGGTTCTTGGTAACTTCTTTTTGAGTAAGTTGTATGAATAATTGAAAGTATTGTATGATGAGCTGTTAAAGAGGGATGAATAGATGATATCAGAGTTTTATATTCATCTATATATCAGGGATGAATAGATTATATGAGGGCTTATGTCTTAGACTACCCCTCCTTGTGATAAAAAATAATAAATTTTAAGGGTCAAAAATGTTGATTTCCCTAATCCTCTCTGGATTATAGAAATCCCAAAATAAATTTTACAGTATATTCTGTGAAACAATATGAGGTTAAAAGTGGTTTTGGGTATAAAAAAATGCAAACAATAATTATGGTGGTAAAAAAAGAAAAGAGTTATTCAGAAATTGTTGATGGAGAGGAAAAATACGATATTTAGGAATTACTACTGATGATTTATTTAGAATACTCAATTGGCAAGAACACGATTCACTTTAGCTTGTTAAAGCAAAAATTTTAAGTTTATTAAAGAATATAAACTAATACTTGGAATCTCCAGGAGACCCTGAATTCACAATGTCCACTACTCCAGAGGGGTTCCTCTCCTGGAAACCCCCCTGCCCCAGCTTCTTGTCACACACGGCTGGTAGGATTGGATGCCATAAGCTCAGCATGGTGCCCTGGGAAACTGACAGTCTCTGCCAGGACTTTGCAGGAGAACCAGTTTTTTCTCACATGGCTTGTGTGTGCTCTGAATTCACACAGGAGAGCGTGAGTGATAGCTTCTGTGTCATTCAGTTATGCCCTATAGTTAAGGGAGTCTGGGCTTCTTTCTTGGGAAGACCAAACTGATACGAAATTTCGAGCGTCTTGGAAGAAGTTTCAATCCTATTGAGAGATCACAAATAATAAATGCGACAGTGATCTTAGATTTTTTTAAGTCCCAGCTTGATATCACATCTAGGATTTATTATTTATTTTGTTTCCTTGTAGAAATCATTTAACCACCATGAATCTCATGCTTCAAATCTATAATTAGAAGTAGCAACATATCTACTGCAAAGAATTGTGGCAAAAATTGATCAGTAATGCTGATTACGTGGTAAGTGCTTGCTCAACACGTTGAATCAACATCCATCCCATCCACCTTATCTTTAGAGAAAATATAGAGGTTTGCTATCACTTCCAAAGTGTTTTGGTAGCAGTCCTCGAAATCACCAGGAATTTGCATGTCCATAACTACCCCCAGAAATAATGATTTTATTGGTTT
This sequence comes from Sapajus apella, assembly GCF_009761245.1. Lineage (NCBI taxonomy): Eukaryota > Metazoa > Chordata > Mammalia > Primates > Cebidae > Sapajus > Sapajus apella. The sequence goes on from NW_022436971.1 coordinate 20,181,508, forward strand.
ATATAGTTCCCCAGATGTTTTAATGTGCACCAATGTTGAGCACTACTGGCTTCTTGTCTCTGTTTGACCTACCCATCAGCTTTTTTTTTCTTTTTTCTTTTCTTATTTATTTATTTATTTATTTATCAAGACAGAGTCTTGCTCTGTCACTCAGGCTAGAGTGTAGTGGCACGATCATGGTTCACTGCAATCTCTGCCTCCTGGGTTCAAGCAATTCTTCCTCAGCCTCTTAAGTAGCTGAAATTATCAGTATCTGCCACTGTGCATGGCTAATTTTTGTATTTTTAGCAGAGATGGTGTTTTACCATCTTGACCACGCTGATCTAAAACTCCTGATCTCATGATTCACCCGCCTCAGCACCCCAAAGTGCTGGAAATACAAGTGTGAGCCACCATGCATGGCCAGCTTTTCTCAATTAGGGTTCTGGGAAAGAATCGAACTCTACAAAACACAACTTAAATGATCATTATCTCAATTTTCCCAAAGATGGTACATAGAAAAGACTATTTAGTACAAATAAATATATGAATTCACTACCTACAAAGGATATCTCAGGGTAGGAGAATGAATTTTCTATTGGAGAGAGATGATGTTTATAACTATTGAAAAATATGTCAAGAACCAGGGATGAGTTGGTAGCCTGGCTCCCCAGTGGAAGAAAAAAGGCCCTGAGTGGTTGCACCTGCTGCTTTCTGTGACTGATAGAAACCTACCATAATGACTGATCTAAACCTACCAACTGTTTACGAACTGGCTTACAAAATTTCTGAGTAGTTAAAAATTAACATCAACAAGCTGCTCTCCCAAATTGACAGGACCTGCCTCCAGCATGCCATATATTTTTTGAGAAATGTGTTGGTTGAGTCTAGATAACATGCCATGAAACTATGTTTTTGAAGCCATTTTACTGTGGCTATTCTAAAAGCAACTCAGTTACATGATTCATACTAATTTCATCTGGAAAAGAGCAGCTGGACCATCTCTTAGGATCTCTTCCAAGCTTGTAATACCATAACCATCAGCTGGAGAGGAGTGGGTTACTGGGACAGGAAAAAAAGGAGCCCTAAAATTGTGCATAAAGAGTCTTAAAAATAATTCTGTACATCACAGGGTGGGGAAAATCAAACCTAAAACTTAGAGGATATAATACTACTTCTGTTTCTAAACTCCTAATTCAAAGCAAGGAAAAGCGTACAGAGTAGAAACAGCTGCAACTTCCTCCGCTTTACTTAACAGGAGCACCCACATTCAATAGACTCAATAGTTTATTTAAGTTCCTCAGAACATATGGTGAACTCTTGAATCATCCCCACACAAATATAGATGGTATAATAAGTTGAAGATCTGAAAAAGTATTACATGATATTAAAAATAGGGATTAAAAACCACATGCCTTGAAAAATTAACATGCCATATTAACAATATAGAACTTAGAGGATGTTTAGCTTAAAAAAAAAGACCCCAGGATGCATAATTATCTTCTCCAACTCATTGTGAATGAGCCTGAGGACTGTGGAAATGGTCACAAACACTGGGAAATGTTTGTGTTTAAACATAAGGATGGGTTTTTCTGAAACTGCGTTGGAAGCTGGAAAGCATTCTGGCAGAGACTGGAAAATATTTGGTGATATTGTAGAAAGGATTTGGGTATTAAATGAGAAGAGCCCAAACTATACTACTTCTTAGAACCTTATCAACTCTAATGCTTCATCATGTTCTTAGTCATGAAACAGATAAGTGAATCAGCTGAAATTAGGTAGATTTTTTATTCCTCTATGAACACGAATTGTGGGTGGGATTTGAGCAGAGGACCTTAATTACCTGCTTTATACATAGGTGCCTTTGACCCGAGGGGCATTTTTCATCACTACCCGATGGAGGAGGGAAGCCCATGTCCCACGATGGCCCTCAGAGCAGGGGGAAGTGTGCCCTGAGGAAGAGCCAGCCTCACAGTATGGAAGAGCCAGCCTCACAGAGGTCCTACCTAAAATTCCACATCACAGAATGTACTTGACCAGAAACGCTCTACTCAAGTAATGTTAGAATAAAGACACATGTGTTCACATGTTTATCACAGCAAAATTTATAATTGGAAAAATGTGGAACCAACCTAAATGCCCATCAACCAATGAGTGGATAAGGAATATGTGATATACATATATACATATATGTATGTATCGTATGTATAATACATATATATCATACACACACATATTTCATATACACACACATACACACACACGCACATACACACACACACTATGGAATACTACTCAGCCATAAAATGGAATGAAATAATAGCCTTTACAGCAACTTGGATAGAACTGGAAGCCATTATCCTAAGTGATATCTGTCAGGAATGGAAAAAGCAAATATAGTTATGTTCTCACTTATAAGTGGGAGTGAAGCTATGAGGATGCAAAGGTGTAAGAATGAGACAATGAACTTTGGGGACATGCGCGGAAGTGCGGGAGGGAGGTGAGGGATAAAAGACTACATATTGGGTGCAGGGCACACTGCTCTGGTGATGCGTGCATCAAAATCTCATATACCAGCACTAAAGAACTTTACCATGTAACCAAAAACCACATGTACCCTCAAAAAACTGATTTTTTTAAAACAGCAAGTAGGATTTTTAGAGCATCATTTACAAATGGGGGCGAGGCACTGCCCTGTGCTCCTCCAAGTGGATGTGTGGACTCATGGCCATCTGTGGCTTGTATTCCCCAAGGAAGAAGTTACTGGGTCAGGAGCAGGAGGAGAGCTCATACACTCTGTTCTGATGACTATTGCTGGACACTTCCTGAACTTGGACAGTTTTCCTGAGCTTGACAACATTCCAAGACCACCCACAGCCATAGTTAGTGAAACGGAGATGCACTGATGGATGCTTTCTTCTCATCCGAAAGCCTTCATGCCACTGGGGCTCAGTGCATCCTGCAAGGGCTTTCCAAGTGTTACCACATATTTTACTTTAACAAATTAGAAGCATATGGTATCATAAGACAATAACAAGGGAACCTCCCTAAACCATTTGACTTCTCTCCAACCCCACAGCATTGCAGAGAGAGGAGAGTTCAGTTTGGATAAATTTTATCTTTCAGGTAAATATGACATCATTGTGTCCAGAATTTAGCTAAAAAGAGGAAATAGTCAACGGAGTAGCTTTGTATGTGAAATAGCTGCCTCAGATATTGCGAAGTAGGCATTCTGATAGATGCTGCTCTTACTCTATTAGTTTATTTATTTATTTACTGATTTATTGACACAGAGTCTCACTCTGTTGCCCAGGCTGGAATGCAATGCTGCCATCTCGGCTCATTGTAACCTCCACCTCATGGGTTCAAGTGATTCTCCTGCCTGAGCCTCTTGAGTAGCTGGGGTTACAGGCGCATGCCACCAGGCCCAGGCAATTATTTGCATTTTTTTTTAGAAAGTAATTTAATCTTTAATACATGGAATAAGTTTTACAACCACATTTGTAATTTACATATATAGTGGAGATCACTGGAAAGCTTCCTGTTGCTCTGCAGCAAGAAATTTTATAATGTAGACTAAACAAATTTGCTACAGAGTGCAGCAAGATAACCTCACTGAGAAATAAGATTTTCATAATGTAACTTGTTACAGGGAGTTAAATATTTTCGTAATGTTACACAGTACATATTTTCAAAATGAACATTACCACTGAATAGTTTGCTAACAATTGTTAGCAATTAATGTTTTATAAACACTTAATTTTGCTGTAAAGTATGTGGCTCTGCAAATGTTAGTCAATGAAATGTTTAAATGTAAAATAATCCCCTAAGATGGAGACTCCAGACGTCAAAACTTTGATCATTATTGCATCTATTTTTCTACAAAAAAGAAAGAAACAAAGAAAAAAATACATCATAATCCACCCAAAAAAAGAAGAGAAAGGTTGTAAAATTACTGACTCATTGACATAGAGCATAACAAAAGCTACAATGAACACTTTTTTGTGAACTGGCATTGCAAAAACGTGCAATGAAATGTGTTGAACTATGATGATGCAAATAAAAATGCTTCATAATCATTTTTTCGTATGTTTTATAAAATGGTCTTAAAGATATATTTCCATAAACATTTCTGGTGCAATTTAATCAATGACAAAAATATAGAGCCATTTCTTATTCTTTATGTTATGGATTTTAAAACATGCCTTTGTACTGCTGAAACAGAAATTATGTGTTTGGGAGAACCGAGCTAAGGAAACATTAAAAATCCAGTGTATCATGATTGGCTTCACCATGTTGGCCAGGCTGGTTTTGAACGCCTGACCTCAAGTGGTCCGCCTGCCTCAGCCTCTCAAAGTGCTGGGATTACAGGTGTAAGCCACCACACCCGGCCCCTATTTATTGAAATCTGCTATGCATCTCATTCCAGGTAAAGTGATCATTGAGCATCCACACAGAATGTTCCCCTTTTCTCACATTGCAGTTGGTATGTTCACATCACAGCTCCTTTTAATCCTTTTCTATTGTGGTGGCTTCTGAGGTTTGTTTATGGCCCATTATTTTTGCCTATATTATCTCCTTAAACTAACCTTGGTAACTTGTCATTTCTTTGTGTTGAAATGTCTTCTCTCTGAAGGACTGCATCAGTATACAAACATGCAGCATGGGCGGGAGAATGTATCCTCCAGGTAAACAGCATGTCTTCACAGCACATTTAAACCGTGCTTGAAAAAGACTTGGTGGTCTGGGGAAACACCACTCATTGGCCAGTGAGAAGGGATGCGGATTTTCTGCCTTGGTTTTTATTTAAGCTTTTCTGCTCTACTCTGGTTTTAATATTCTTTTTTTTTTCTTAACACAGCGGTTCCTCTTAATATATTACTCTAAAATGAAGTCTTGTTTTTACGTTTTTTAAACAAAAATATAATGTTTTTTGGTTAGATTAACCAGTCTCAGAATGTTGTGCTGGAACGGTGCTTCCCATGACTCAAAAACGTGGCCTCTAAAGTTGCACAGGATAAATTAGAAAAAAATAATGTTTAGAGATGGGAGGGAGGGATTTGCTGTATCCTTCAGTGAGCTGATGACAGAGCCAAGACCAATACACCTGCCACCTGATTCCTAAATGTTTGGGTTTGACTGGACATTTATGGCACTCAGGCACACTCCAGACACTATGTCCTGAAGATGGGTAATCTCTGAATTTTGACTTACTGCTACTTGAAAAGAAATATGTGAAGAAGTCTTCATTTTAACATGTTGTGATTAGGATGAAGTGGAGGTAGGTACTGTTTCCTAAGGAAAGACTAGGACTGGTACAACTCAGCAGAGGTGTGAGCCGGAGGTAGTCCGGGAGCATTCATTAGCCGGAATTTTAAAGAATGAGATTTAACCAGACAGCCAATTAGTGACTCACAGTGAGTGTATTTGTGTGTTGGGCGGGAGAGGGAGGAAGAAAGATGTTTCCAGCAAAGGAATCAGAGCATGATCACACTTTAACATCACTTCTACATTTAAACAGAATCAATCTTCAGCATTTAAGTGCAAGGTTTTTCTCTCTTTTTAACTTCTATATTTGCACCGATTTTTTTCTTTGATTATTATACTAAAAGAAGAATGGGATGAAATATATTTGATCCATTTGATTACACCTAAATGAATGTCACTCATACAATCAGAGTGAAGTACAACAACCTTTGGAAAATAAATTGTATGTGTAGGAGGAAAAAGAAAACTAACACGAGACTCTCTTTAAAAATAAGTAATGATAACACTTAAAAACTCTTTCTTCTTTCTTTTCCTTTTTATCACAGAAAGAACACCTAAGTGGGGCCGATTTCTGGATAAAGGGAATTTGCAAAATTTCTGAAAAGTCACATAACAATATTAAAAAAAAACACTGTGCAAAATTTGGGGCAAAAACTCAAAATGGGCTAAGGAAAATACAGAACTGATATATTTGCTTGAAACATTTCATAATATGTGAATTTTATATAAAGATGGCGTAAACAGCCAGGAAAAGGAAGAGTATTTGTGCATATAAGTAATTGTTCCTTACTTTCTTTTAAGATAACATGTAAATTATATCATGCATTTAAAAATGGAGCAGGACAATCTGCATTTTCCGTCAGTAATTTTGTTGTCACAACCTGCTTTGCCAAGTTGCTTATGTAAGTGCAATTTAGATATATCTCCTCTCCATAGCATTTAGTCAATCGTTAACACTGCCTATTTTACCTTGATATGATTAACACTATATTAATAATTTTTTCAGCATAGTATCAAACCTCAGAATCTTTGTGATTTACCATAACAAATATTCACTGTCTTGCTCCGGTCTGTGGTCCTACTGTTGCTTTTCTGGTCTTGCCTGAAGCGGGCTGGTCTTGGTCCCAGGTTATGTTTTGGGTTCACATCTGCTACATATGCCTATGTCTTCCTTGGTCCAGCAGCTATGTGGGTATGCTCATCCAATGGCTGACCACAGGTGTTAGGAAGGTCAAGCCAAACTAATCATGCATCTTTAAAGCTTCTATTCAAGAAAACGTCTGCTAATATTGCATAAGCCACAAACCAACATCAATGGCATGAAGAAACAGACTTCACCAGTATAGTGTAATGCAAGGTCACAGAGCAGAAAGCAGGTGATGACTCAGCACACTAATCCAATCTACCAAAAATAGTATCTGCAAAGGATTTTGTGCATTTTCTTTGCTGCAGCTAGAAACCACTTCCATAAGAATTACATTTATTAAGCCATATGATGTAGCCTCTGATTCTCATGCATTTATTGCCATGACATGTGCACTATGTTGTGTTTCATTATATTTTAGCTAAAAATGAAGCCTTAGCTAAAATAGATATAAAGTGTTTTTGAAAGACAGAAACTCAGTTCCTTGCATCTCTTTGATCTGGTTTGCTTCAAAGCCAAGGAAAATCTATACAACTCTTCTCACATACGTGGTGCCTATAAATCCTTGCTGCTTTCTGCATTCTGACTTGTGTTTCTCACCAGTCCTCTCTTTTAATATTTTAAATGGACTGTTCTCACTTTATTTCTCTCAACTATGTATCTTTAGACTAGAACTCTTTCTCACACTGCAGATACACATGCAGTGGTCTAATGGGTATTGCCAACTGCATGTTTCTAAACACCTCAAATTATACCAATTCCAAACAAAATCAACTTCTTTCCTTCCTCGTGTCTTCATCTTGGTTGGCAAAAGTCACTGTTTTTCTGGGGTCAAACTGAACCTTGGATATCAAGTCATTGTTAATCCTGTCCTGTGTTGTGTTCCTCATATTTTATAAAACAAGCATTTGTCTCCATCTATGTCTTTCAAATTATTTCATTTTTCCCATACCTATTGATCTACTAATAATAGCTACTGTGTATTCTTTATTTAATATGTGTCAATCACTATACTAGCATTTTGCTATTAACATATTATTTGTACTTTGGAGCAAATATTAATCTCATTATGCTACAGATGAGAAGAAATCTCAAGAGATTTGGAAGATAAGAAAAATTAAGCTTCAAGAAATTAAGTAACTTGCTTGGGGGCTGTTGTCGTAAAACTGCCCAAGTGAACAAAATATTGTTTGGCAGAGTCCCCTGCCCTACCTCTGCTGTGATAGTCACTGCTGTGTCCTGGTCTTGCTAACATGAATCACACCTGAAGGATAAGAGCTGGATGCTCAGCCTGCATCGCACTCATAAGCTCAGTGTCTATGCAAACTTTTATTTCTGTTTCCATACACTTTGTAGACAAATAGATGGTGTTTGGTTTGAATGATTTTCTGTATCTCGATTTTCTTGACTCTATACAGCCAAGAGAAACAATTTTTGTTAAATGCTTACTATATTCCGGGAGTTCTGCCCGATGCCGGAAGTAGAAATGCAAAAAATGCAGTGTTTGCCCTCAGTAGCCCACAGATCAACAGCTGCTGACTAATAGTCAAAGAGAAAGTTATACATAGAAAATGTATTGATAAATAAGACACCCATATTTATTGTTATAGAAATCTAATGACAAAATAATTTGTATTACTAAATCCTAGAAATACTATGTTTGGAAATATATACACAAATTATGCAGATGCTTCGGGCCCAGAACCAGGTTAGCCCAAAATAACTGGGTAATTAAAATAACTAGTTAGTTACCGACTACATTTTTATCTTATTCATCAGGACAACTTCTACCTGTTGGTTCAAACTTAATTAATGCCTCACTTATAAATGAACAGACTTTTTAAAAATTAAATATGGTTCTAGACTGAAGTAAAATGGTGAAGGCTGAGGAAAAGAATTTCACCAACTTGTCACCTTTGGAAAAACACCCAGATCAATGGGAACTAAGAAAATTCACATGTTAAATACACTGCTTTTGCACCTTCTGAGATGTAACTGCGTGAGTTTGTTTTAAGTAGTAATCAGCAATAATGCATTGCTTGTTTCTTAATGTCAGTATTGGTGAATTAGTGATTAATTATCTCGCTACAGTTTAGTGCTTAAAATAATCCAAACGCATGAAGTAAATGAGTTGATTGGTAGGAAATTCTGTCATGCAAATTCATGCAGTACAGACCCTCACTGTCACACTTATCGCTGACAATCTAAGCGGGTCACCAGAGTAGCTGGCCCCTGTTAATTTATTTTCTCAGACGCACCATACATATTCATGATACCCTGCTGTTTGTCTGTCACCTCAAAGAAGCCCTCTCTATCTTCAGAATCACAATTAACAGAAATGCACACATTTAGCCAATGAATAGTAATAGAATCAAAGAGTTATGAGTCTGGTTTTATTTCAGTTTATTTTCCAGGCTTTTACTACAGACTAGAAGCAGCAATTATTTGTCCATATGGTATTCTTAAAATGCTAGTTTGTGGGCAGTTATGTACAAGGCTCATAGAAAAAAGATTCTGTGAAGGCAAAATATTCATTTATTTTAGGGTTCCGCGGCTTGCTGAACTGCAAACTATTCTGTTCTAATCAACATTGAGCTAATGTAGATTAAATAAATGGAACTAAGCACATGGGCACGATATAGGGTGAGCATGCAGGTCTTATACTTCAGGTGTGGTTCATGTTGACAAGACTATGACACAGCTGTGACTGTCATAGCAGAGGTGGGGCAAGGGACTCTGCCGAACAATATTTTGTTCACCTGGGCATTCATTTTCTTTCCAAGAATGCAATATGTTTCATTAGCCAAGAGCTAGAAGATGGCATCATCACTTCCATCTTGCTCAGGTATGCAATGTAGTTACAGACGACTACATAAAACAAATGGTTAGCATTCATTTCTTTCAAAGATTACGTTTGCCAACCATGAATCCTATGTGCAACAATGGGACATTTCCTGAATGTGGACGCTTGTTTCACTTTAAGATTTTAACCCTTATTTTATTTTCACTTTATATGAAAGTCTATGTAATAATATCTCTTTTTATCAATGAAAATAGATTTTTTTTAAAAAAAAAGGAACTTGTTGATTATTTTTGAGTCAAGTAAGATAAAGAGTAAGAGCGGAGGCATATTATCTTACTTCTAAAAAGACACAAAAAATTAAATGGTGAAAAATATATTGCAGCTTTTCCCAGAGCGTTCTTGTATCCTTGTTGATATGTGTGAAGCAAAGGATTAGCTTCATTGGCAATATTTGTGTCAGGGCCACACTGATTAATTTAATATTCTGATTGGCTGAGCATCAGAGCTTTAACGGCTGTTAACTTTTTGGCAAGTAGCTCTGAGAGGGCGATAATGAGATTAACATTCAGAGGACCCGATTTGCTTTTTTGCTGTATTTAATTACTACTTTGACACCAAATAGTATTCACTATGAGTTCTCTAGATAGGATGCTATTAATCCACATCTGTGTCACATGGTGGGTTCTGCTTTGAAAAACCTGTAGAAAATGGGGTCTTTAAAAACTGCCCTTTACAAGAACAGGGGACATTCATGATGAAGGTCAAGTTAGCAATAAGTGTTTGAAATTGAGTTTTGCCTCCGGCATAGTCTTTGGTGGTATGAAAATCAAGTGCCAAGTTCTTATTTGTATTTTAATTATTTACAAAGCATTTTTGCGGTAATTGTGGCATTTTCTTATTCCTCAAAACATTTTGGATGAAGTCTCATTGTGCCTAACTTGCAAATGAGATAAACCAACGTGGATATAGATCAGGCCAGAGGTCACATATCCTGGGGGCCCTTGCGCTTAAACTCATGCCTCTGCATCACGATATAGACTCTATTTGGCAGTAGAGAAGTCTAAAGTCACTTACCCTTGTATTAACTTCCCTACTCTCGGATTTGTAAACAGGCACTCCTATCTCCTCACACAAGGGAGAAAGTAAAGTAGAACATTACTGTTTAACACAAAGAGCTCTCTGGTTAAACTTCTTGAGAAAAAACATTTCTAAAGAATTAGAGGCCGGATGCGGTGGCTCAAGCCTGTAATCCCAGCACTTTGGGAGGCCGAGGCGGGTGGATCACGAGGTCAAGAGATCGAGACCATCCTGGTCAACATGGTGAAACCCCGTCTCTACTAAAAATACAAAAAATTAGCTGGGCATCGTGGCGCGTGCCTGTAATCCCAGCTACTCAGGAGGCTGAGGCAGGAGAGTTGCCTGAACCCAGGAGACGGAGGTTGCGGTGAGCCGAGATCGCGCCATTGCACTCCAGCCTGGGTAACATGAGTGAAACTCCGTCTCAAAAAAAAAAATAATAATAATAATTAGAGAAAACTTCTAACTAAAAACAAAATTAAGAAAACTAAGGTGAACTGAATCAATGATGTGCTTGGTCCTACTAAGGTGAACTGAATCAATGATGTGCTTGGTCCTACAATGGTACCAATGGCCTAGGAGACTATCTTGGTCCCTTATCGCAAAATACCATAGAGCAGGTGGCTTAGGAACAACAGAACTATATTTTTCACAGTTCTGAACGCAGAGAAGTCCAAAATCAAGGCATCAGCAGATTTGGTGTCTTGGAAGGGCCCATTTCTTCATAAAGGGTACCTGCCAGCCGTGTCTGCACATGGGGGAAGCAACAAGATAGCTCTTTGGGGCCTCTTTTATGAAGGCCCTAATCCCATGCATGAAGGGCTATCATGAGCTAATGACCACTCCCCACAAAGGCTCCATCTCCTACTTGGGAAAGGTTTCAAAATATAAAGTTTCAGGGGATACAAACATTCAATCTGTAGCAGGAACCATGAATATAACACACCTCTGTCTTCAGTGTTGTTGTTCACATAAATAAAAATGTTCCTTAACATCTTTTCAAAGTTAATATTCTACAGTTACACATATTTTCATTTGTTTATACTTATAATACACTTATATACAAATAGGGATGCTTTAATGCAGAATGAGCCTATTGAATCATTCTTCAACTCTGTGTTCCTCCACACTATCTCTTTAGTACGATGCATTTTTATTGGTTAGTAAGGTATTTGAGTGGTAGTTGCAGATGCTAGAGAATACGTCTACACAAGATATGGGGGAATGTAAATAAGCACTTCACTGTGTACACTGAACACAGAATTGTCCAGGTTTCTCTTTCATCTATACATCCATCCATCATCCATTCATCCATCCATTCATCTATCCATCCTTCCATCTATATTCTATCAATCAATCACACTCTAATCTATCTATCCATCCACTTATCTATGCTTCCGTCCATCCATTCATCTACCTACCCATCCATTAATCTATGCTTCCATCCATTCATCCATCCAACAGTATTTACTTAACCTGTTATGTGCCTATTACTGAGAGCATAAAAATGTAGTCCCTTTCTTCAAGAAGCTGATACTCTAGATGCAATCTAATTGCTGGCTGCTGTTTTAAGAAAGTTTTAAATGAAATTCAGAGTGTTCAGTCAAGACAAGTAATTTACAAAAACATTAGAATGCTGCTTATTCATTTAATAACTTATTTGTTTGACATACAGAATATATTGTATCTCATGCTTGGAGAAGACAAGAAATTTAATCAGATAAGAAAATCATTTTTTTAAAAGAAGTGACTAACAGCATCAAGTACCTAAGACAATGTTATGTCATATCACTGACTTTTTTTTTTCTGGTAGGATAAATAATTTGTGTATTTGTGTTGGGTGTTCAGAGAGAGGAAGGCCACTTGAAACAATTCTCTGACTGTGAATAATTTCAAAGGCACCTAATCAGAGTTTTACCGGGTTTATTTAAGTTCTTGCATTTTGAAAATCTACTACCCATTTTACAGCTCACAATATACAATGTTGCTTTGACAGTGAGATCAACTGTAGGCTAATTCTGTTACTGGCGAGTTGCTACGGCAGGTGTGTGACAGCCAGCTAGGTACCTGTGCACACTCAGTGTCCTGCGTGGTGGCCTGTTGACAATACTCTGTGGGCTGCAACCCAGAGCTGATGTGCAGAGGGCCAGCCCTGCTGCATTCTGTGATTGGCTCTGGCCACAGGAATGTGATGCTCAGCAAGGCTCACCTGGCTTCAAGTATTGTTATTGTAGACAATTATAAAGAGTAGTTCTCAGATTGGCATTTCAGAGGCAAAGCAACTATCAAAGAATAATTAAATCACAGCATGAATGAAGTAAATTCACATTTAGCTAAATAGTTTACTTTAGGCAATTTAGCTTTACAGGTATCTCTGTAGAGACAGGTGTTCAGATTTTGTATATTCCTCTTACTCCTGATTTAGCACATGGTAATGCACGTTATTTCTCTACACACACACACACACACACACACACACACACACACACTCCTCCAACATTGTCACAAATATTACTTCCAAATAGTTGACTAAACTGTGTCTGCTATTGCTGCTGCTGTCACAGTTCATTCACTTCCTTCTTCTTGATTGCTACATCTTTCTTGCATATGGTACATGAGCTCTGTGCTCATGTTCTCAAGTGCTCTCCTCCTTTCTGGTGATGATCCTGGAGTTTTCTCTTGACCTGTATAACCATCTAAGAGTCCCATCCTAGTCCTGCTGACCATTCCCTCCTTACATCATCCCAGCTTCTACCTCTGCCCTGCCTTTAGTGTGAGCCCCAGCTCCTCACTTTGCCTGCTCTGCCTTCACATGGCTGCCTGTGCTCACCATAATAGAGGCAGGGAAAGTAAACCCCCTGCCAGGGGAAATGTGGATGGGGGAGCAGTGAGAGTCTCCCGCTAAGGTTGTCCTAAAGTTTCCTGCCAGGTTCATTCCAGCTACAAGTAAGATACAACATCAGAACTGTCTGTGGCTGTTCACTTCCTCTACAAAGGCACAGAAAAGCATCTCAGCAATTGCAGCCCCTAACAGTGCATCAGTTGCCAAAGGGAAAGGAAAATGGGATCTTGCAACCATTTATTGTCATATATAATGCATTAAATATAATATACGTGGAAGGAAAAATGCCTGCATCTTATGAACTTAGCATACATTTTTAAAAAGTTTGAAAGGCTTTGACACTGTTCATACTTATCATGAGTTAGATGAGTGCAGAAGTCAGATTTTCATTTTGAGATGCCATTAATCCTGCAGGGGAAGCTGTGTTTTTGGAGGATTTAAGAAGGCAATGAAGAAAAGTCCTTATCCCCATGCCTGCCAAACAGCAGCCACTCCCTGACTGGGGTAGTGATGGCCCAATGGCAGTGGCAGGAGTGGTGGTAATGGTCATAGCAGTCGTTGTGAAGGTGAACGGATTGAAAAATGGTGGGCTCAGATAAACAGTAGAGGGATGTGTGTGTGTGTCTGCATGTGTGTGTGTGTATTTCTAAAACAACAGCGTCGTGTCAGAGTTCAAATAGACATTTAAAAAAATCCTATATGACTATTGTAGCTAGCAAACTCCACAATGTAGTAACTTCATTGATAAAAACAATTTTTCCTCTGCTTTCTAATGGTCACACTCTTCTGGACTTTTGCGCTCCTTCCTGGGTGCCACAGGGTCGGAATATAAAGAAGCAGGGATGTGTTCAGAGAAGAACAGGCATGCTGCAAAAATCACTGGGGGACTGGGGAAGTCTGCCCTGGGGAACAGAATCTTCAGGGATTCCTGAGAGCAGGCTTCACTTTTGGAGGAGACGGTGTGGTCATCTTCCCATGGGCACTAATGGTTGGTGCCTGAACCAGTGGGAAATAGATTTTACCCAGTGAAATGAATTTTGTAATGGTCGGAGCTTCTGGAATGGAACCAGGCTGTCACAGGAAGAAATGAATTTCTCATCATTTAGGAAACTCAGAATAAAGGGTTCATGGAGGATGGAAAGGAACAAAGGCTGTTTTAGCCTCATGTATTTGTTTGAGAATGTCTCTATCTGGGTAGGAGGCACAGAAGAGCATGTGTACATATATGTATATGGATATGCACAGAAAATAGGGTTGGGTAGATGACCTCTTTGGACCCTTGTAGCCCTAGGATGCTATATTTTTATGAGTAGAGATTATTTCTTCACTTTCTTTCTTTTTTTTTTTTAAAAACTACATATAGTAAATTGAATCCAAGTCTCATGGATTTTATTATTTTATTTTATTTTATTTTATTTTAAGAACAAGTGAGTGGTGATAAATGGAAAGAGTAACCAGGAATTTAGGAGATGTAGGTTTAACATCTTCTAAATTAGCATTACCACGTGCTAGTAGTGTGACCCTGGGCAACAAAAACTTCTTTAGACACAATTTACCACATTGATAAAATAGAATCTTAGGACAAACCTGATCTATTTTTTTTCTTATTTAAAATTCTATGATTACACAGGCTACTCATAAACGAGCCTATATACATTTTATACATTTATTAGTTTTGGCCCGCACAAAAACATGGGGGAAATTATCTGCACTTAGGATGATAAGGAAGCCTTCCCATCTGAGGGTATTTCATACCTAGACACAAACCTTTTATTTTTGCATTTGGTATAGACTCCTGCCACTAGCTTTTTCTCCAAGCAGCATCTTTTACTTATTAAAAGAATTCTGAGTAAGACACTCAAGAATGAAATAGCCCTTTTGCTTACTTAAAGCAAGAATTTTATTACCATCCAATAGTGGACATAAGAGCTGCACATTTATATTTGATTTGTAACATTTGTTTGTAGTTCAAGGTCCTGGGCTGCAGATTTAAACAGATTTCTACCACTGTTGTACTGGCATGATGTGGTCATTACACATCTGTATGGAAAGCCACACCAGGGTTTCTTCCCTTGACTTGACTTCAGTCTGAGTTCCAAGGCTTTCTGATTATTAAACTGCAGAAAGTTCAAATTTGCTATCAGACAATTGAAACTAATTGTCTGAGACAATTTACATACATCAGTGCAGGGTTTTATGGCTTTTCAGACTCTGTGTAAGATGAATAAATAGCGGAGCTTGAGTCATTACTCTGTTTTATTACCTGTGATGTGCCCTGGAATCTGGAGATAATTTGGGCACCATGGCTTTGTCGGAGAGTGGACACCTGTCAAGTTGTGTGTTCCGGTAGTATTTTGCAATCTGTCCACTTTCACCCTTTACAATTCCAACCCTAAAACCAATGAATTGAGTTGTTTTGTTTTGTTGTTTTTGTCGTTGTTGTTTTTAGTCAGGAATTCTATTAAAGAAATGAGAGCAACTTTCAGTTTTCCTTTGGTAATTGGGTTTCTGTTTCCATCCTCTCCAATCCTCATCTCATCTCACGCATACAGATGCTTCATTCTTTTGCTTCCTTCGTGGACCCAGAGAAAGCACTACCATCCTTGTCATCTCGCTGCTCTGACTTTGGGGCAGTGGAGGCCACTCAACCAAGGAGGCCCGCTGGTTAGCACGGTCACTCATGCCCCTGCTAGTTAGGGAGATGGTTCACCAGCTCTTGCTTTGACAAGCCTATTTTAAAGTCTTAAAATATCTTGGAAAATGAATTTTTCACTCTGATGAAGTGTTTTCATAGTTAAATCATTTTACTTGTCTAGGAATTTCCCCCAATTTGGATTTGTTTTCAAAATTTAATTTTACAAAGACATTTTAGCTTTATATTTTTCTGGCCCCATGTTACACACACAACTAGTGCAAAAGTGTTTGGTTTGTTTATTAAAAATGGTTAGAGTTATTTAGTCAATTAACAGTTGCCTTCTGAACAATTCTTACAAGTGTACCATTGTATGATTTGGAGAAAATCCACATTGAACTTCCATTTAGTTTCAGAGAAAAGAGAGGGATAACCTGGCCACATTTATCGGAGAGAAATAAATTAAAAGTGTACAAAGTTCAGATAGAAGTGTCTTTGTGTATCATTCCCTGTGGCAGTCTTGTGTCACATGCCATTAATTACGGGAACAAGAAATTTTAGAACTCAGATTTTAGGGGTGAAGTAGATATTATGTCAAAAAGACAAAGTCTGGATGTGAACTTTAATAAATGCCAAATCAATATACATTTATCGAATGCCCAATTTAATGACTGGGCATACAGGAATGAGTGACACGCTGACCCGGCTTCAGAGAACTCACACTGCACATACAGTGGACACAGCACAAGGAAATGTAACAGGGAGCAGTGATTGCTTCAGCAGATGTGCAAACACAGTGGGAAAAATGGTTTGCTCTGAGTTAACGTAGGGAGGCATTCTCAGAGCTGATTCGTGGCATGCTCCTTGAAGGATGAATTAACGTTTACCAGAAAGACAGAGGGGTGAAATGCATTCGAGTCATTCTAGTCAGACATGCCAGTGCGAGACCAGTTCCAGCTGGCCGGCCATTCTCAGATTTCAGATTTGGAATTTAGTTTGATTTTCTCCTTCGTCCTTTTTTGTTCTTCTCCTGTCACCTATACTAATCTCGTCTTTCAATCCTAATTAAGAGTTGAAAGTGCTGAAATAAGCAATTTTCCTCACTCTCTAGCTCTGTCCTGGGCAGTCTCAACTACGGAGAAGGCTGTGGACATGACCTCGGTGTTGACAATACCTGGGTCCACCCCACACCCAGACGCTCTTCTGGGGTACACCTGCCTCCAGCTGTTGCCCCCCATTCTTGGGAGGTCTCCTGGGCTCCTTTGTCTGACACAAAAGCCTCCTGAACTCTCTTCTTCACCTCCTCATTCTTCAGAAAACCTGAAGATATAAATTCAGGCCAAGTCATACCACTCTGCTGCCTAAGAGCTTCAGTGGCTTTCATTTCCTTGGAGATTAATTTTAAAAATCTTAACAGCATCTGCAAAATCCTGCTCAGTGGAATCCCAGGTTCCCTCTCAGTTCCCTCTCTTGGCTCCCTGCTCCCTCCCGGCTCTGCCCTCACAGGGCCTCTGCTTTACAAGGAGCAACCTCTGTCTATCTCAGGGTTTCTCCCATCTGCTTCTTCTGGCCATAATTCTGTCTATCACTTGTGCATCAGCAGATTTTTAAAAATTCACTGATGTACAAGTAATAGAGGATAGTCGCTGGGTCCCACACACTAGCTTCTATCTCTGCTTAGTGCATGCAGCATGTAATACAAACACAGTTCAATTGTAATAAGTCTGTTCATTGTGCAAGATTCTATGTTTCCAAGGGCAAGGATTGCACATTCTTCATTGCCATATTCCCCGCAGTTGAGGAATGAATAGTTGAAAAGAAGAAAGGAAAGGAGAGTGGGGGAAAAAAGCAGGCAGCTAGGAGGAAGATAGAAAAAAAAATTATAAATTAATATCATTATATATTCACTAAATTGTGAGTATTCCAAGAAGGTAGACTGAAGAGTTAACAATCAGAGAAAAATATGAAATTAAGATAAATGTGAGAAATACAGGTCTTACATTATAAACCCCGACTAGAAGAAAGGAGACAAATCTCCATTCGCTATCTAAGTTAACTGTGCCATTCTGAGGAAGTCACTTAAGCTTTCTGGGTCTGAGTTTATTCAACAGTGGAAGGAGGAGCTTGAATGAAAAGATACACCATGGACTATTACGCAGCCATAAAAAAGAACTACATCATGTGTTTTGTGGAAAGATGGATAAAGCTGGAAGCTAAGTATCCTTATTAAACTAATGCAGGAAAAGAAAACCAAATACTGCATATTCTCATTTATAAGTGGGAGCTAAATTATGAGAACATGTGAACACAAAGAAGGAAATAGACAGTGGGGTCTACTTGAGGGTGGAGGGTAGAAGGAAAGAGATGAGCAAGAAAGATAACTATTGGGTACTGGGATTAATTCCCCGTTAATGAAATAATTTATACAACAGTCCCAAGTGACACAAGTTTACCTATATAACAAACTTCCTATGTACCCTCAAACCTAAAATACAAGTTAAAAAACACTTCAAAATTCCAAGAGTCTAAGAGTAAGTGACATCCCAAAAAGTTTAACGCTCTTTGGGAGATAGAAGCAGCATAGTGGAAGAATAGAGAAGAAATGAAAGAGACAGAAAACAACCAAAACAGAAAAGCCACTAGGAAAGGATGTGGACCACAATTACCAAGCAGGCTGTGTAAGAGCTGGATGACATTGATTGGTCTTATTGGCATCAGTGAGAAATAACTACATGTCTCAGATTTGATGAAGGAGGAAAGCAAAAGCAAGCTCTGAAGACACTGACATATAGAGGAACCATCACAGGAATTGACATCCACTGATCTTGGATTTAAATCCAACTCTGATTGCTTCTAGACACACCATTTGGGGACCTAATCAGAGGCTTGGAACCCTTGATTGTTAAACAAAGATAATAATACCTTTTTTCATTTCACAAGAATTAAACAAGTTAATATAAATAAAAGCAACTGGCATAGTTTATGCTCAGACATGTTTGTCCACTGAATGAAGATAGAGTTGAAGAGGAGCAGTGTGGACTGGCTGGGAACCATTACTGCATTTAAGAGTCGCATCCTCTATGCATAATTTTACAATGGTGGTGGCAACCTAACTAGCAAGTAAAAAATTAATTATGCTACGTAAGTAAAAAATTGATTAGATCAAATAATTGGACATGCTATGATGAGTTCAGAGAAATTTCAATAGTGACTTTCAAGTTGTAATCATAGATAATTTTTTAAAAATTGGTTTCATTTATATCTCACAATGGTAGAACTAGGAGTTGGTACTATGTAAAATGTAGATAATTTTCAATTTGATAAAAATTATTAATGATGGAATAGTCAGATGCATACATATATGTATACATGTATATATATGTGTATATATACATATATATGTATATATATACATGTATACATATATTCACCTGACTATTCCATCATTAATAATTTTTAATTATTAATAATTATTCCATAATTAATACATACATAGATATATATACCTATATATACACATATACATACACATATACACATATACATATATACATACATATATACATATGTATGTGTATATATGTATATATACATGTATACACATATATATATATATGCACCTGACTATTCCATCATTAATTATATATATATAAAATAACAAGCCCACACTTACCAAACACTGACTTTCTATAGGTTCTCCTGTAAGCAGAGCTTGATATATAATAGCACTTGCAGGCAGGTGGTTTGTTTAGACATTGGTCCCAGGAGACAAGACATGGACAGAGAGTGAAAGATAGGAGGAGGAAAACACACAAGGGTGTGCTATCAAGTCAGTCCATATTACAGGCAATGACACTCAATTCTGTGGGACTTTCTTAGCAGATTTAGAAAATAAACCTCAGAACTGTTAAAGGAAAAGAAGTGAAAACATCTATTCTATATCTCCTATTCCCCTTGGTCAAGGGTGGGACAAGGCATTAATTTCTCTGCACTATCAGATCCTGTGTCTTTTATTACCAGCAGCCTTGGTGGGTTTTCCTGAGTAAGGCATCTTCCTGGAGGCATTGGAAACCCTGAGGCAGGAAGAGAAAAAAGCACAGCATGAGGCTGAAATGGACAGAAATCAAGTCAAAGACAACTGTGGAGTCAGGTTATTTGAGAAGTGATCCCATTCAGCATGGATGAAGGCCACTGTGAATCACTCAGGGAAGAAGGGCACAACACCACCACGATGAGTGAGGAGTTTGCTCTCATCTTAGGGAAATGGGGGTCAGATTTGTGCAAGCCTCTGATAAGTTTAATGAAGTATCTCAGGACTGTCCAAGCAAGGAAAGGTAAGAAACAGTATCTAATGGCTCCTGTTCCAGTTGGGTAAAGATGCTGTTTTTGAGTGCAGATCATGCTGCAAGATCAGAGAAGACCAGGCAGACAGCTATCACCATGCCCCAAGGGGGTCTCAGATGCAGACACTCTCCGGTTACATTCTGTGCAAAGACAGGGAAGGTTTGCAGGTGAAGCTTTGGGAGCAACTAGAGATGGAGTTAAGAGATTAGAAGTAGGATATAAGAATGTCTGAAACAAGTGCAGTCTACTTCAAAAATACTAAACTTTTCTTCCAGGTTTTATTTAGTATTAAGCTTTTCTGTGGATGATAAAGACCTAAAATAATAGTGATGTAACCTAGATAGAAGTCCAGAGGCATACAGTCAAGGGCTGCTGTGGTGGCCGTTTTGCAGGAGAGCCTCATGGACTCAGGTCTTTTGGGTTTCAATAGCTTTCATTGACATGGTCCCTGGTTATGGTCTTCAGCTCCGCCATCTATGACTGAGATATAGGATCTCATGATTATTTCCTTTCCTTTAGGGCCTTATCACATAAGCATGCAACCACAGGCGCTATCGTTAATTTTTGTCTCTTGAGTCCCAATTTTTGTACCTGTCATTTCCTTTTCATGTCTTCATGCATTCATTGAGATGGGATTTCCAGCAGGATGCTGAATAGAAGAGTGAGATGGAGGATCCTTGCCCTGCTCCCAATCTAAAAAGGAAAACATCAAGTTTTTTTTTTTTTAATCTTAAGTATGCCATTAGGTTTTTTAGATGTTCTTTATCAACGTGGTGCTATTTTCTAAGTTGGCTGAGAGATTTTTGTTGTGAATAGGTGTAGGACTTACCAAATGCTTTATTTGCATCTGTTGGTATGATTATATGATTTTTCTCATTTAGCCTGTTTATCTGATGTACTACATTAATTAATTTTTGAATGTTGAACCAGTTTGGAATATCTGGAATAAATCCCACTAGGTTATATCACTTTTATACATTATTGTATTCTATTTGCTAATATTATTTGAGGATTTTTGTATCTATATTCATAACAGATGTGCATTTGTAGTTTTTCTTTTTTGTAATATTTTTGCTTTTTATTTTGGTACTAGGGTAATACTGGTCTCTTAAAATGAGTTGGGAAGTATTCTCTGTGCTTCAGTCTTCTGAAAGACATTGTAGGGAATTGATATCATTTCTTTTCATTGGTAGAATTCACCAGTGAAATCGTCTGGGCCTGGTGCTTCCTGTTTTGGAAGGCTATTAATTATTGATTTAATTTCATTAATAAATATAGCCTCATTCTAATTTTGTAATGCTCTAGATGTGAGTTTTGATAGTTTGTATATTTCAAAATATTTGTTCATTTGATTTACATTTTCAATAGGTGTTCATACAGTTTTTTATAATAGCATATTATTACAATTTTAATGTTTGTAGAATATTGGCAGTAATGTATATTATTAATTTTTATCTTTTTCTTACTTTTTCCTTGAATGTTCATCAATTTTATTGATTTACTTCAAGAATCAGCTTTTAGTTTAATTGATTTTATTTATTAATTTCTTATTTCAATTTCATTAATTTCTGCTCTATTTTTTAAAAGTTTTTCTCTGTGCATCAGGCTTGCATTGCTTTTCTTTCTTTGGTTTCCAAAATTAGAAGCTTGCAGATTTTACATTTTAAAAAAGAATATATGGACTAAGCACTGCTTTCACTGCATTTCATATAACTTGATGTCATATTTCCATTTTAATTTATTTTATACACATAAATATGTACTTAATGTTTTGAGAGCTGTTCTTCAATCCACGTCATATTTATAAGTATTCCATCAGTGTTTTGGATATCTGAGTATGTTTAAATATTTTTATTCTGATTTCTAGTTTAGTTCCACATTTGGGCTAACACCATACTTTGTATGATTTTTAATCCTTTAAATTTGTTAACGTGTTTTAAGGCTCAGTGTATGGATGGCCCATGTTAGCCTGGGAAAACTGTATATTTTCCCGTTGTTTATATAAGTGCTGTTCAGGCCAATCATAGTCATACTGATTTTCTGCCTGCTGTTTTGGATGGATCAATTATTGGTACAGAAATGCTGGAGTCACCAACTATAACAATGGATTTGTCTATTTCTCCTTGCAGTTTTATCAGTTTTTTTGTCCTCAAATGTTTTAACGTTCTGTTACTGTGTATTTTTAGAGAGTTAACTCCTAAATAATTAAACAATGCTTCTCATTTCTCCAGTAATTTCTATTGTTCTGAAGTCTGCCTTGTCTGACACTAACATCATTTTCACTTCCTTTGGTTAGTGTAACCTAATATGCTTTCTATATTCCTTTACTTTCAATCTATGTCTTTACATTTAAGTATTTCTCTTAGAAATTGCATAATTTTATGTCATATCTTCATTCTTTACTTCTAGCTCTCTGAATTCTATATGTTAAGATTTATCTTGTGTTAGCAGCTACTTTGGGGGTGGGGTTGCTCTTTTTGACTGAATTAAAATTATCTGTCTTTTAATTAAATTGTCTAGTTTATTTTTTGTTTTATACAATTACTGATATATTTGAGTAGACCTTTGTCAAAAATATTTTGTGTTTCTCATTTTCTCCTCTACCTTTTTTGATTGCTGTAGTGTTTCTTAATGTGTTTACTTTGTCTCTCTCAGCATGTTATTTGTGCATTTTGTTTTTTTAGTGATCACTCTAAAGATTTCATTTTCAATTTATCACATCTAATATTAATGTTGTTAATGTTATTGAAAGCAGATATTTTACCTCTGCCAGGAAATTTCTTGATATTAAAACATTTTAACCCCATGTAGTCTAATTTCTTCCTTATATGCTCACATGCATTTAATAGGAGTGGGTGTTCAGCCTAATAAGACATTATGATTTTACGCTGTAGTGTAGCACTAAAGATTTAAAAAAAACTACTTAGCTTCTACCTACAGACTTACTTACTTTTTTGTTTTTCCTTTCTTCTTGTACCTCTGTGCTTCCACCTGGGACTTGAAATTCAGTCCATCACTTATCCAGAAGTGCACTATGACTATCCCAATTTTATACATGGAATGATGGAGGCTAGGAAAGATTTTTCAGCTTACTCAAGTCATGTAGCTGGAAGACAATATTGGAGACCTGTAAGAATTCCAAGCTTATATGGCTAACAACTTCTGTCACACATTTATTTAGTCATAAGATAACACTTGAGGGAGTGGGAAGGACTACAAAAAAATTGGAGAATGTAAAGATGTGTTCATAGGTCTCCTGATGACAGAGGAGCAATGGAAGAAAGAAATTGGCCAAGTGACTTCCTTAAGGTAAAGATGAAAGCAGAAAGATGGGGCAGCATTGTAAAAGGCAACAAAGAATTTCCAGGACCCCCTCATGATTTGGGGAGTTAAATCACAAAATATCAAGATGAACATTGTTACTTTTGGAAAAAGCGTTTGTATAAAAACTTCAGTTTGCTTGGATGCATAAACAAGGAGAAAATACAGTGATCATTAGTTGTAGTAGCTCAGGAGAAGCAGTGATCACATATGGCATGAGGAGCAGTGTGTGTTCCAAGACTAAGGGGCAGGAATAGATGGAGGGAGAGAAAAGAGCGAGGGAGGCAAGATCTAGAGATGCTTAGCAAAAACCTCAGCATTTTAGAAACACCATATAGCTATGATCCTCCAAAGCAGGACTTACCGCCCTACTGTCTACAAACCAAATTGGCACTTAGCCTATTTTCTATGGGAAGTAAGATGGTTTTCATGTATTTTAAGGGTTGTAAGACATACTAACAGTAATAAAATAATAAAGAAGGAACGAAATTCAGATCATAGGCGAACAGGAACACCTAAAATATTTATTATCTGGATCTTTGCCAAAAAAAAATCTACTAATTGCTGCTTTAAAGCAAAATAATATTGACTTAATTTTATTAACATAAAGTTTTATTTCAGTTTCAATTTCGAATAGAATTGCTGAGGATAACATGATTCACAAAGCACCATTTGCCCTAATCCTATCTTCCTAAACTTCCCATCCTGTCTTCAATTCCTTTATTCCGTGTTATAACTGAGACTTTGTACATAATATCCTTTCTGCTTAGAATTCCCTTTTATTGGCTTTTAACAATTGAATAGCTACTTATAATTTGAATCTGTACATTTTACACTTCTTAAAAGCTTCTACTATTATCTCCAAGGGTTGGGCAGTTTTCCTTTCATTTTTTTCTCCAGAGTGTCTAGGACTAAGTTTTGCTATTGTCACAACTGTTATTCTTTGGTTGTGTTTGTCTGTCTCTCCTAGTAAACTCAAGCTCTAAGAAGAAAGCAGTTGTGTATAATCTGTACGTTATATAACCAGAGACAAAACTGGTGCCGACTAATTAGTTATTGCTGAGTAAACAATGAATGCATGAAAGTGTCACACTGATTTCAGTTTTCTGAGATTTTAGTAATGGATGGACTTAAGGAGAACTATTTATCACTGAACATTTTTAAGAATGGAAAACAAGTTTTAACCCTTTTGACTCAATAAAAAACACAAAACATACAGTTTTCTCTGCGAGAAAAACATAAAAGTCAGAGTCCATGTAGCATATAGGTGTTTCATTTTATAAATTATTTTGCTTTTTAGGCAACAGTGAAAATACCAATGCTTTAGAAAACCAGAATCCATTACTTCCTCTTTTTTCAATATGCACCTTTAGGTTTATTCACTTATTTCTTCTTTCACTCATTTCAGAAATAACTGTTAAGTATGTGCTGTATTGCTAAACATTGTGCTAAGTACAGAGTGTAACATGATTAAGACACTTTACTGTTGCCTCTCAATGTGGTACTTGAAACCTTTCCATTCCTAGTTTAAATGTGTCTTCCTTGATGAAGACTTCACAGAGCACCAGAGCCAGAAAGTCATCTCTTCCTCTTCTAAACTTGCACATCCAGTTACACGACAGCACTCACGGAATTTTCATGCCAAGCAAGAGCTTTTTCAGGACAGGGATTTTCCCTGATTTATCTCTGTAGTCACCCACAGCTCCTAGAGTGCCTTTCGCACAACAAGCATTCAGCAAACACTGCTGTCATGGACTTAAAACATGGAAAGTGAATGCTTCCAGCAAGGAGAAAAATGTCTCAGGATTTCACATGCATTGTCTTAAGCAATATTGCATTTTTTGGTAGTCAAGAAGTCCTTTAGGAAGTGTATAAGATGTATATTTTTAAAATGTTAAAACATCTTCATTTTTTATTTTAGAAATGCCTGAACACAGACTATGGAAGAAAAAAGATCTTCTAAGCAAAAAAAAAA
This sequence comes from Sapajus apella, assembly GCF_009761245.1. Classification (NCBI taxonomy): domain Eukaryota; kingdom Metazoa; phylum Chordata; class Mammalia; order Primates; family Cebidae; genus Sapajus; species Sapajus apella. The sequence goes on from NW_022436971.1 coordinate 20,206,893, forward strand.
AAAAAAAAAAGGATCCATGACATCATATAGGATGTAATCATTTGGTTTACAGGTTATAGATAGCTACAGGGAAGATTCATGACCTATACATGGAAGAAATATTCTGAATTATTATTTGAAGTAATACTAGAGAATAAAAATCTTCTCAATTTGAGTAATAATCTTTATATAACTTAAGTAAAATCAAGTAAGAAACCATGTCGATTCACATAAAGCTACCTTACATTATTGGTCTAAGTTAAATAAGCATGGTTAAAATCTTTATTACATTACCACTCATATTTGTGAATCTGAGTCTGCCTTCCAGTAGCTTTGCGACTTTTTCAGGTCATGGAGTCTCTCAGGATGTCTGCATAATTATGTGTTAGGTGTGTGATCAGAAGGAACTGGGTAAGATGTCAGACAGAGGGGCTGGCTGAGCCTTGTTATGTAATCCCTCTGCTCAAGCACTACCTCTACCTGAACGCTGCTCTGACTAATCTGCAAATTCAACCTTGCTGTCTCCATTTCTGGGTCGAATACTAAATCTGATCATATTTTTGGTGATCAATCCTATCCGTATATAGTACTTTTAATGCAATGAAATCTTATTTTGCTTTATTTAGGTATTCTTACATTTCGTATCAATGCCCATGCTGTAAAAAGTATAAATTATTTTAGAATTTATCATGTTATTACAATGCATATTTGTTTTGCTAGCAAACAGTTATCTCCCTCATGTCAGGGCTGCTGTATCCTCTGAGAAGTCAAAGCATAATGACCTTCCGAGTGAGAAGATCTTGAACTCAATGAGGCAGTATGCTTAGTTTTCATCCCATCACCACTGCTAATTAGCTACTTAGCCCTGTGCAAATCATCTGCACCTCCATCTCATCCATTCAAATGTGGATGACTCTGTCATCCCTAATTCACAGAGCCATGATGAGGACAGGTAGTAGACACAGGTGTATCACTGCATAAAACATAAGGCAACAGTCTTTCCTGCCAAAATCAAAAAGGGAGAAGCACTGGGTTCCCATGTGAAGTTATGTCAATTATAAATCATAATGATCTCTGTTGAAAGGATCAAATCACTGAAATCACTTCTTTTTTCTACATAATTACCATCAAATTGTTAGAATCAATTATTAAACAGACAATAAGCTATGACTCAAAACTTTTGCCGGGTGTGGTGATTCATGCCTGGAATTCCAGCATTTTGGGAGGCCAAGGCAGGTGGATCACTTGAGGTCAGGAGTTTGAGACCAGACCTGGTCAACATGGTGAAACTGTCTGTTCTAAAAATACAAAAATTAGCTGGGTGTGGTGGTGGTGTCTGTAATCCCAGCTACTAGAAAGCCTGAGGTGGTAGAATCACTTGAATCTAGGAGACAGAGGTTGAAGTGAGCTGAGATCATGCCACTGCACTCCAGCCTGGGCTACAGAGGGAGACTCTGTTTCAAAAACAAACAAACAAAAAAACTTTTCAATCATCAATATTACAAATTTCAATAAGCAAAGTAGTTTCTCTGTTTCTAACTTCAAGGATATCTTTATTGTTATTTATAAAATACAGTGAAAACAGAAATCTAGATGTGCTTATATCAATGTCACAATTTGATTAAGTTTTTAACATGGGGTACATTTTAATTTATTGCTACATAATTGAAAGAACCAGGGAGGATACAAAAGTTCCACAAAAATAAAAATAAATAAAAAAGAGGGGAAGAGGCTTCCAAAATCATCTCTGGTGCCCTAATTGCTCCATTTCAGTATTTTTAAAAACGTTTCCAGGGCTCCTGAAGAAAGTTTAATTTTTGTTGCTTTTTTTGTTATTTTTTTAATTGATGGCAAGTTTCAGGCTGTGGCTTCTTAGTGATTGGCTTTTACAGTTAACTCCAGAAATAGCAATATCAGCACCATTACACTCAAAGTGTGTTTCCTTTATCAAACACTAATCATTTCAATCACAGGAAATAAAAACTTGAGAGCTTTCAGGATGTTGTATGAAAGTCACACAGAAACATGACCTGGTCATTCTACCTCAGACAATCTATGTAGATACTTATTTTTTTTGTCTGTTTTGCACATCTGGTTTTACAAGGTTTAACATTAACTTTTTCAAAAGGAATAATTTAACTAAAAAATTTTTAATTTGATTTTTTCAGTCATCTATAATCACTTATAAATCAAAACATTTAATTTTGTCAATATCTAGACCAGGGTTTCAAAGATGTAGCATCAACTTTTGATAAACTTCGTAAGATTTTTATCACCTGTGAGAGAAAGAGTATAGAGGTGAGGAATATGGGGAGAAGCAGTATTTAGGCAAGTGGGCAGATGGAGCAGTGTGGAGGGTGAGGCTGGCATGATCACCAAGGCTAGCTGACTGCTTTGAACTCTTTCTCCTTTGTATTTGGTTTTTAAAAAATTTATTTCACATAGAAGAATTTAATCTGTTAGTAAATTAAAATCACATTAGTTTTGTCCAGGTAATTTTGAAAGTATGCAAATCAGGCTGTTTTGATCACTCTCCATGGGAAAGCACAATACTCAGTGTACTAAATAAGAATAAACCATAACAACCTCTTGGAAAAAGCAAATAAACAAAAATCAATACATCTGGCTATTTTAGCAGCTAATTCTTTCAAAAGGTTTATAGTTTGTTTGTTTGTTTGCTTGTTTTTTGAGACAGAGTTTCGCTCTTGTTACCCAGGCTGGAGTGCAATGGTGAGATCTCGCTTCACTGCAACTTCCACCTCCTGGGTTCAAGCAATTCTCCTGCCTCAGCCTCCCGAGTAGCTGGGATTGCTGGGATTACAGGCGCACCACCATGCCCAGCTAATTTTTGTATTTTTAGTAGAGACGGGGTTTTACCTTGTTGACCAGGATAGTCTTGATCTCTTGACCTTGTGATCCACTGGCCTCAGCCTCCCAAAGTGCTGGGATTATAGAAGTGAGCCACTGCGCCCAGCCTTTAGGTTTATAGTTTTTAATGTTGAGTTTTGTATATCAAATATTGTATTATTTAAGAAATACAAGAACACTGGGGTTAAACGTATGATTTTTCGTCTTTTTTCATTACCTAAGTCTGTTCTTGCTGAGCTTCTCAGTCTTTCATTTAATCTTAAAGTGAAGCTAGTAATTTTCCTAAGTCAAAAATAAAATATTAAACAGAGAAAATTTGTTCACAACTTCTAGCTAAATCAGAAACAGGTGTTCAAGGTCTTATAATGGTTCCCTAGACTGTAGATCATAAGCATATCATGCTGATAATAACAAGTAGTACATAATAATTTATGAGCTGTAGATTACACAGAGGGAATAAGAGAATAAGGTTACTATTTGCTAAATACCTGATCTGTGACAGCAGCAAAAACAATAATAATAAAAGTATATCAAATTTTACTAATCCCTTTCACCAGAGTGAAGTAGCCATTTTATCATATAATTCAAATAAGAACACTGAGGTTTAGGATGACTTCAAAATTACCTTAACATCTATCTTTTCACCAAATATTTGGGGAGGAGAGCTGATCTCATAGAACACTTTCTGTCTCTGTCACATTGAAGAAGATAAATATGTATTTTATAAAATGTATTAATTTGCATTACTTCTGTGCACAGGAGATAACTTCTTCTGTGCTTCCAAATATGTATGTTGTTCTTGCATCAGGGCAATCCACTAACATTTTGTACACTATGTTATTATTAGTCTAGTCCTTCAGAAAATGCCTTTAGTGAATTTCATTTCAGAAGATTGTTTTAATAAATTGCCAGATAGAATTCACTATTGCATTCTATGAAACAGTATTGTTGCGGAAAGAGTCCAACATATCCCTCTAAAGTACTTCTAGAAAGTTCAATGAGACAACTATTTTGAGAGAAATTCAGACTAGGAGAGTTGTGATTGACTGAAAACTGACGTGGAATAACCCAATAAGATGTTAGCTCAATAGTATCATATTAATATATCCGATAATTTGTTTGAAGGATATTTTTATGTACTGAATTTAAAAATAAATTAATTTAAGAGGGAATAATAGAAGTAATAAATCTTCTTTTAATTTAGCCCTAGAATTTACAATGTACTTCTAAATATGTTATCTCAATTTTTCCTCATAGCAACCTCAGGAGGCTGTCAGAAAAGTATAATTATGTACATTTTCCAAATTACATCTTCCAAATAAGGAAATAATTATGTACATTTCTATATGTACATAATTACACATATATATTAAAGGAAAGATTGGCAGTTTTCAATAACTACTTGCTGATGAGCCTGGAATTAAAGTTTGATTCCTATCTTTGAATCCAATGTTCTTTCATTATGTGAAACTACATTTCTTACAGTTTTCAGTCCATGACTCTTAAGACATCGATCTAACTTGAGCGATCTATCTTTAGTATTTGTTGTGGGAGGTGGCCTTTCTTAAGGGAGGGAGAAACGATGGCTTTATCACCATAGTGTATCATTTGCATATGAGCACATGCAGATCATCAAGGAAGGATGAGCATTGACACGGGATAGAGTCAGTCTGAAATGCTGGGTTTAATTTTTACTACCTAGTGACATTGGACGTTTTAAAATATAGAGCTATCAATAGAGTTATTGTAAGTCTTAAAAGTAAACTTATTCCTATTTGATTCGAAAAAGATAATAAATGATGATGACTGATAGCAATAGGTATAATCATTGTAATGGTTATTAAAAGCTAACATTTACAAGGAGACAGAGAAAACAATATAAGGAAGAGATTGATTCTGCCCTTGGTACTCACAGATATATCTATATAATCCAGGAAGATCATGAGGCTTCTTTTTGTTGAGTATTGTCTCCTGAAAGTCAATAAATATTAAAATTGTAAATGCACACTTTTGATTCTGCAATGCCATTCTTGGGAAACTCTCCTATAGATATTATTGGATAAAAGAATATCTGCATAATGATATTTGATACAGCAATATTTGTAGAGCCCTAACCTACAGCAACCTTACTGTCCGTCAGTGCAGAAATGCTTGAAGACCTGTTCATCTCCATTAATTTGTATGATGGAATTGTATACAGGTATTTGAAACCGATTATCTCTGTATTTGTGACCTTGAGGCAGAACCATGTAAACTGAGAATGCAAATTATAGAATAATGTGTATAGAATAGTACTGTTTCATAAGAAAAATGAGACAAGTCCATGTATCCATGTATATATGAATATATATGTTTGAAGGAAAATAGAGGAAGCTATTAAATTCTATGCAGAAGAATATAATATCAGCCTCCTTCGGGAAACAGGATTAGGGGTTTGGGTAGAATTTTCTTTTTACTTTCCTTTTTAATCTTTTCAATATGTCATTAGTTACAATGAACCCATGTATCAATTAGAAGGCTTTCAGTTGCAAGTAACAGGCTACCTAAATAGAAAGAGCTTAACCCTCACAACATTAGCTACAAAGAACTTTGTTCGGACATTTTCTGCATGTTGATTTTCATCATCAAGTTCTTTCCTCACAATTCTCAGGTTTTCAAAGTGACCACACTCTCCAGACGTCCCATCTGTGACGGCTAGTCACATGTGTCAACTTGAGTGGTCTAAGGAGTGCCCAAGTAGCAGGTAAAACATAATGTGTGGCTGTGTCTGTGAGAGTGCTTCAGGAAGAGGTTAGCACTGAGTCAGTGGACTGAATAAAATCACCCTCGCCAAAGCAGTTGGGCATCATCCAATCCGTTGAAGGGCCGAATTGAACAGGAAGGAAAGGAAGGGTGAATTTGCTCTCCCTGCTGGAGCTTCGATGTCCATGTTTTCCCACCTTTGGACGCTGGGGCATCTGGTGCTCTGGCCTTCAGATTCTAAGACTTAGAACTTCCCTCCCTATTTTCAGACCAAGAGGGAGCTACACCACCAGCTTTCATGGTTCTCTAAGTCACAGATGACAGACTGTGGGATTTCTTAGCTTCCATAATCATAAGAGCCAATTTCCATAAAAAATCTCCTCTTACAAATCTGTGTACCCTACTGGTCCTATTTCTTTGGAGAAACCTAATACACCATCCTATGTAATGATGTCGAAAGGCAGAGAGGGCGCTCACACTCCCTTTCTCTGCCTGTCTTTCTCATTCTGCCTCTCAAGGCTTTGACAAAAGCCAACCCCCCTCAGCAGTATTCCTTTTAGCTTTCAGACCACTTTGTCCAAGAAACGCTGAGAAAATGAGGATGGATTTTTGCAGAGTCTGCCGTGGGAAGCAGAACTTGGCAGTAGGGAAACGAGAGTGAGGGGAGGGGAAGAATGCAGGGGAGGCGACCAGGAGAGTCTTCCACAGCCCTTTACATTTTCACTTAAAACAAATATAGTGCTTTTGCAAACTAGAAAAAAAAATAGAACACATAAAAAATTTAAAAAAAAGAACAAAAATGGTTCCAATTTAAAAGTCTATGATGTGTGCATTTGTTTAAGACATTTCCCAGAATGTTCTGTGGGCATTCCCAGCAGAGGAGAGAATAGACAGAAATCTGCTCTGTTTTAGGATGAGTCCACGGGTGGGCCAGGACAGCCCTCAGAGGCACACAGACACTGAGCCGTAGAGGACTGGGTCAAAGCCAAGTGCATCCCTCAGAGCCGGCACCACTGCATGCGAGACAGCTGTTTTGGGTTTATCAAGTCTCCACTTTGGCTCACTGCCTCATTGGCACAGGTGGAACAGCAAGTCTCCTTGAGGGACACAGGCCCACCTCTGGGAGAGGAGAGATGTGCTTGTCCTGCAGGGGCCAGGAGAGGAAGCTGCAGCCCTCGGCGATCATTGTGATGGTCACTGCTGATGTGGAGGTGAGAGAGCTACCCACGCCTAAACTCACAGATTCCACATTCCATGAGGAGCCCACTGCTAACAACCTAGTGTGTCATGCCAGGGACACAGGCCCCCCCTCCCAGTAGGGTCTGCAGTACCAATTGCTTGGTTACTGAAGGAAAAATAAAGTGACAAATGGCTTTCTTTGTGAAGTAAGACTATCTGGTTCAGTGTTGGTTTCGTGGCTTAGGGTGACGCTTGGGAAGCAGTCCACAAAAAGTGCCCAGGTAGGGCGATGCTCGCCTGCCTTACCACCTCTTTAGCAATCACCTGGCAGCCCCTCCAGGTGAAGGCCCAGAAACTGCCTTAATGCAAACCTGTTTCCAAAGAAAGAGCACTAACTTGGAAGGAATCTAGCAGACTGGTTTTGTCCCCGCCATCTACCACTGACTGACTCTGTCCTGTCCATAAAGATCATTATTGCCACATAAAAAGCGATGTTGTGTTTGCTGTGCTTTGACCAGCTCGGCTCTGATGGGCACACCACCCTCCACACTGGTCACCCTGAAGATTGCATCTCCTCTGAGGTCCCTGCCCAGGCACCTGCCAGCCACTTAGGCCTTGGCAGTTCAGCAGTTACGTGGAAGAGAAAAGGAGGATGACCTTCTTGGTTTTTTGACATGCTTTGTAAGAGGACCTCCCAGCAGGTTAAACTGGGCCTCCTGATATGACACAAACTGGCAAAACAACCCTTGGAACTCATGCACCGGGCTCTGGTCTCCACATTTAGAGTAACTCTGCTAGAATGGGCTTCAGTAACAGCCCTGACTCTAGCCCCAGAAACAGCCCCTGCTTCAACCGATAGGCTCTACAGCTAAACCAGGCTCAGTTTAACTGGGTTTTTCACCTCTGTGCAGTGTTCTCGCCCAGAAGTCCAATAGCTGACTACCACAGTTGGGTTTCTGCATTCCATTAGACATGTCTGTTCTTTTTCACACCAGAAGACCTCTTAGTAAACACCAAGAAAATGCAAGTATATTTTTACAGGAAACACTATCCCTTAGAACAATGTGCCAGGTATAATAACTAAGTCAAATATTTGTCCTTACAGAAATCCTAGTGAAAATAAGATATGCCACATGGGTCTTTTATTGTCAACTTTATATTAGAACTGAAACTTTTTTATCCAATCAGATTCCATGCAAATCCTTGACGTTGAGTGGTACAGGGCAGGTAAGTTGTGGAACAGTCTGGAAAGACTTGATGCAGATGTGGATGAGGAAGGCTGGCCTCCACAGTGCTTAAAACCAAGAGGGATTTGTGGGCAACACCATAAGCTTTCTCCACAGTTCTGAGCTCTTATTTAGGTGAATGAGAGGTAATGTATGTGTTCTGGAGTTTGTAAATAAAACAACGATTGTGAGCACACTTGATTCTAATGAGCTGGAGGGGACCAAGGGAAAAGGGATGATAAGGCATCTTCCTGAAAGCAGAGCCCAGGCCCTCCCCGAGTATCACACCTACCAGACCTCCATCTTGGACTTCCCCACCTCCAGATCTGTAAGAAATATTTCATTCTTACTCAATTACTCAATTTCAGATATTCTAGTATAGCAACATAAGACAGGCTAAAAGTCTACTGAATTAACATTTGCAATTTAACAAAATACCCACATGATTGACATGAACATTTAATTGAGAAGCAGTGAGTTAATAAATTTTACCATGTGTATATAACAATACAGAAAAACACAAAAATATAAACAAAATTAAGATTGTGCAAAGGTATATAGCATTATTCAACTATTTACCTTAATCTTCCCTAATCTAGAAATATTAAAACAACATTTTTATAATCTTAAATTTTTTTTTTGAAGTTTACTATTGATTTTTATTGTTTTGAATAAAAACATAATATTCATTTAAATCAAGAGAATAAGCATATATATGTAAACAGTGATTGTACATATATATATTTTTTTCATATTTATACAAATGTATACTTGTAGAAGCAACTTTCCACAAATTGCTTAACAAAAGAAAATGAAACCAGTGTGTGTGTGTGTGTGCATATATATGTGTGTATATGTATATGTGTGTGTGTGTGTATATATATATGCTTAGGTTATAAAAGTCACATGAGAAATAAGAATTGCCAATCCATATTTAAAATGTGTTCAAAGTATCTTATATCAGAAAAACAATTGTTAAAATATTACATAATAGATGAAAAATTAAAAATATGACATTCAGTGCTGGGTATGGTCTGGAAAAGGGGGCACTCTTTGTATGCATGTGTGGTGTGACGTAGTAAACTGCTACTTCATTTTTTAGATTGAAACCTGCTAGAAGCTATTAAAAAGAAATCTTATCTTTGTCTCCGCATTCCCACAGACTAAAAAAACAAAAATGCTGACACGTCTGGCTCATTGCACTGATGTAACCTACAACACTGTTTCCACTGGCCCAAAACAACATGCCTATTTATTAGTGACAGTTATTCAGTAAATCATGGTGCAGCCATTACAGCACTATGAATTAGTTGTATTTCTATCAACAGAGCCAAGTTCTCGAGGCATAACAGCATTTGTGTTAGATGCACATGTGACTTACTATCTATTCCATGCTAACCTAAGTGCTTGCAAGTTAGTATGGTTTTGTTTATGCACACTTGATTAACAACATTTTATACTCTTACATATGTTAATTTTTATAAACTCAAGCTTTGAAAGTCTTGCAAACATAATTGCACAGGCTTTCTAGTGGGGTGAGAAGCCTGTGGAAGTTGGGGTCACTATGGGTCAATGCTCCTCTCTGAACAGGTGTTCTCATTGGCCAGGCAGGATACTAAGAACACCTGACCAGGTTTGTGATCTTGGGCAAGTGTTTACCATGTCTGTGCTTTGATTTGCTCTTATGTTTGACAACAATAATCCTGATGACAAAAAAGTAATAAACATAATATCTACCTCATAAAAGTACTGTGAGGATTAAATGAATTAATGCATATAAAATGCTGATAGAAGTGTCTTCTATTTCATACTCAATAAACACTACCTATTAGGATACACATATGTCTGATGATAATTTTTGCCCCCTCTACTTCCAAAATTCAATGAGACAGCATTCAAAGTGACTCATCAACTGTAAGATAATGTTAACTTATTATTATCATCCTAAAAATCTATGTATTCTGGCAAATTATATTCATTAGTTGATCTGATGTTCATTATTTCCTTTCTTTTATATTAAAAAAACTACGAAGTATTAGAAGAAATTTAAAATTCAAGTACTCAAGAAACTTGAGTATTTGAAACTTTTTCAGCCTATAATTGAAATGTATTTAATTTTCATCAACATCTGAACCAAAACACACTTCTTCCTCCTGTTGGGTTACTGGAAACTGCATTTTATTGAGTGACATCTATGGCTGCCTTCGTGACTCACTCAGGAGTCTAGCTCTTGGCTTGTGGCAAAACCGGCTCACCTAATCCCTGCAGATGTGCCCAGAGGTTTCCCCTCACCCAGGCCTGGCTTTAACGTCACTTGGCTGCCTGGGAGACTTTGGTGTCACAAAGCCACACCATTGTTGGGCTCCCTCTCTTTCTTGACATGCCACCATTAACTTTATTATTATTTTATTTTTCTTTAGTTTTTTTCTCTTTTGAAAGGAGATATAATCTCCAAACATTTAGTGTTATGAAGCAGGAGTTTTCCCCAAACAATGCTTTCTCATCTCCAGATATCTACTCCTAGCAGAATGCACAGCTTAAAACGAATTTGGGTGCCTATTTTACTCAATGAGCAGACAGAGCTCACAATGTTCTCAAGCTCAGGGACTATCTTAGGGAGTGACTCACAGACTTGGCTGCTTCCTCCAGCCTTGCCTTCCTTCCCGGGTCTGGCACCCCAGCCTTTTGGGCATGTCTTTCTATCAGAAGCCTAGCTATGCATACTGTTATGGCTTGAATTGTGCCTCACCAAAAAGATATATTCTAACTCCCAGTGGCTCAGAATGTGACCTTATTCAGACCTAGAGACATTGTAAATATAATTAGTTATAATGACATCATAATGGAGTAGGATCAGCCCTTGAACTACTGTGACCAGTGTCCAGGTTAGAAGAGAAGAGACACAGATATATAGAGAGATGCACAAAGAGGAAGGCCGTGTGAAGACAGAGACTGGGATTGGAATGACACTGCCAGGGGACAGGAAGCACACAGAGCCCCATTAACCTGAAGAGGTAGGAAGGTAGGAAGGCTCTTCCCCCAGGGGCCTTTGATGTTGGACTTCTGGCATCTAGAACTGGGAATGGTTAAACAGATGTTGTTTTAAACCACTCGGTTTGTGGAATTTTGTTCTGACAACCTTAGGACAGACATCATTACTTTTTCCCAGGGAAATCCTAAGTCCATAGGCAAAACGTTAAGTACCCACAAATGTGTAGGCGCAGGGCTACGTCCTAACCCTGGTTTCCAGCTCTAACAAGGTGCTACCACCACTGCCCTCTTTCTTCAAGCTTAGATTGGGAAGGAACCTGTTTCTCTATACACAGTTTGACAAGTGAGGCTACAAATCTTTAGACTATATTGTAGGGTGAGGTAAAGTTCCATACAAAAAAAAAAAAAAACAGGTAGAAATCAAGTTTTCTTTTTTAATTTTCCCGCAGTCCAGTTTTAGCAGTGTGGATTAATTTGTTTGAAGGAAATGTTGAAAATATTTAAAGACAAAAACATACCTACATGCAAATATGTTCCTCCATATTTAAAAGCCAATATTAATAATTTTTACATTGTAATTTTTACATGAGTTTGTGCCCCTGTGACACTAATAATAATTGATATATAAATTTGTATAGAAATTTATACAATTTCTATAACTTTCTTTCAATTTCTATACCTTTAGCGCCTTTCTGATTGATTACTCACCTCGGTGAATCACCGCTGCTGTGTCTGGAGGTCCTGCCAGGCACAGACGCTGGCAGGAAGGAAGAGATTAGATGCAGAGGCAGGAAGAGTAATTTGTTGGGTTTGTCCTGAAAAAGAAGAGAAGAGCAGGAATGAAAGAGGAAGGAGAGGCCCTCTGCATGTGGGCAAGGCTGAACAGAGAGAAATCAGTGCCAGAGATGAGGCCAGAAAGAGCCATACAGAATCAGAGTGCTGGACACACAGTTGTTTGATTTAAATGCTCTGATGTAACTTCCTGTTTTCTGCAGTTCCCTTCTGCAAATCTTAAGAAAGATCTACCATGCTTAGGAAGACTTTGGATGAAGGATTGGGTACTGGACTTACTGCCTGGGTGACAAAATAATGTGTACATCAACCCCTCCCCGACAGAGTTTACCTACATAACAACATCAGTTTAACCCTCCCCAGTTATGGAGGCCAGAAGCCCAACACCAACGGCCCCTGGGGGAAGATCCTTCTTACCTCTTTAGATTGGCGGGGATCTATCTGTGTGCTTCCTGTCCCCTGGCAGCGTCATTCCAATCCCAGTCTCTGTCTTCACACGGCCTTCCTCTTTATGCATCTCTCTGTATATCTGTGTCTCTTCTCTTCTTACCTGGACACTGGTCCCAGTGCTTTAAGGGCTCACCCTACTCTGTTATGACATCATCTTACCTAATTATATTTGCAATGGCTCTATGTCTAAATAAGGTCACACTCTGAGCCACTGGGGGTTAGTATCTGCACGTGTACCCCTGAACCTAAAATAAGTTTTTGTTTTTAAGAAAAAAGGTATTGAAGAAGAGATGAGATCACACATTTGCATGAACAAGGGAAACGGGACATCCTAGAGATACATGCTCTACCAGCAGCTGCTCTCTAGGGGAGTTTGCTGAGCTCTGGGGCAAGGGAAGCGATGAGGACTTCTTTAGTGCCTAGAATTTGAGGATAAGGCACATTTTCACAGTCCGAGGGGCAAGAGAGCTTCAATAACATGTTGAAAGAGGTTTGTAAACGTATCACTGATCTTAGATATATTTGGGGAGAATAATATTACTCTTATTGTGGTAATATATACATACTTTATTCCAATAAACTGTTTACCTAAAAATGATTAAAATTTACCATTTTAATTTCAATTTGATTAATTGATTAATAAAGTGATGGGACACTTTCTGGAATTAAAATTAATCATTTTTAGGTATGCAGTTTATTGGAATAAAGTACATTCACATTGTTATGCAATCATTGTCACTATCCATCACTAAACTTTTGTTTAGTTTTCCAGCTGAAACTTTGTACCCTTTAAAAAATAATTCCTACTCTCACCTCTTCCTACCTCCTGACAACCACCATTCGACTTTCTGCCTCTGTGAATCTGATAACTCTAGGTATCTCCAACAAGGGAAATGATAAGTTATTTGTCCTTTTCTGTCTAGCTAATTTTACTTAGCATAATGCTCAAGGTTTATATATGTTGTGGCATGTGTCAGAATTCCCTTCCTTTTTAAGGCTGTTTAATATTACAATGCATGTATATACCACGTTTTGCTTATTCATTTATACACTGATGGATATTTGAGTTGTTTCAATCTTTTGGTTATTATGAATAATGTTGCTAAAAACACTGACACAAATGTCTGTTTAAATACTTGCTTTCAATTATTTGCACTATTTACCCAGAGGTGAAATTGCTATGTTTAACTCTTTGAGAAACTTAGACATATTTTTTCAACTGTAATTATTCTTAGCTCTTAAATTTTCTAGAGGCTTTTGTTGAATATATGTTATCACACATTTTTAACAGATACCCATAGAATCATATTTGAGATTTGAAAAGCTTTTCTTTTTTTTTTTGAGAGTGAGTGCCCTGTTGCCCAAGCTGGGGTGCTCACTGTAACCTCCGCCTCCCAGTTCAAGAAATTTCCTGCCTCAGCCTCCCAAGTAGCTGGGATTATAAGCACCTGTCACCACACCCAGCTAAATTTTTTGTATTTTTAGTAGAGATGAAGTTTCACCATGCTGGCCAGGCTGGTCTCGAACTCCTAACCTCGTGATCCGCCTGCCTCGGCCTCCCAAACTGCTGGGACTACAGGTGTGAGCCACTGAGCCTGGCCAGAAGCTAGATTTATATTAACTTATAAAATATACAGTGATTTCTTTCTCTGAAAATGTAAACAGATAATAGACAAAAGACGAGACCATATTTAGCAGTTTTTATTTTCCCCTAAAATCTCTGGTGATCAATGCTGGTAGGGAGAAAAAAATATTGATGCTTTGTCTTTTTTTGCATTCATGTTAAAAGCTAAACATAGACAAAAATGTACATTGAGAGTTCTATTATTTAATATTGGAAACAAGATACTGACAAATGTAAATAGATTTATGTTTTCAAAATGTGTATAACATGAATAAATTGACGGGACATTTAATTTTCAACATGTTTTGAAGTTCTTCATAATGGTACTAAAAAGACTTATGACTGTGTAAAATTCATCACTCTACCTCCTTGAAAACACGATCCCCTGTTTAATTTTTCTTTTTTAACCCAATACGGAACTCTGAGAAATTTAAAAAAGTTCTGATCATAATAGTCACTTGATATTTCTATCCTCTTCAAAAAATTTTAAAGCATCCCGATGGCATAGCAAATGCCAATGTTTATTCACAGCGCATCACACAGGTAGCTTGTTAAAACTGTAGATTTCTGAGTCCATTCACTTATAGATATTCTGATTCAATGGCTCTGCTCTGGGACTCATTCATTTTAAACACAGCAGGTGATTTTGATACAAGTAGCCACCAAATTGAAATGGAAAACGTCTTCAGAAGTATAAGCATCCATATTTCTTTCATGATTTATTTTTAACTCCACTTGTCGGGAAGAAAATATCTCAGTAATTTATCACAACAGGGTATGTACATTCTCATGCTTGAGTTTTCACTGTCCACATTGATTCTAGTCTTGTAATATTTTCTACTAAAAACCAATCTCCTTTTCTGTCCACTGACTCCCACTCAGATTAGTTTCAGAACTCATGTTCTGAATTTTTTATTGCCAAAACTTCCTGCCTTGCTCTCATCCTGGCTGTGTCAAAACGTGGTAGGGGTGTCATGTCTTTCTTTTGCCTAGAGTTAGGTGACCATACATATGTAGCCAGAAGACTATTTTTAAAAATTTTCTGAATATGAAATTCTAAAGTGGATAAGATACTGGAAGATTCTGGCATATCAGGTCTGAACTGGGACTAACCCAGGCATATCAAGGCATAGAGTCACTCTACTTAGGACCAACATCTCAGTGCTGAATACATTTTTAAATGATGCAAAGGTTTTTTTTTCAGAAATATTCTTTTCTAGTAAGTAAGTTTAAGGTTAATTTAAAAATATTTAAACAGCATTGACAATCAAAATCATGAGGTTTTCTTTTGCATGTTTCCAGCAGATCTTGTTCATTTCCTGGCATACTTTTCTTCTAACATTTATTAAGCAGAAGTTACTTTTTAGTCTTCCAAACCCTTTCCATCCCCGCCTTTAGTATCTACTTTCTCTTGTCTTTGATCCTACATTGTACTGGAATGTCAATGGACCCACCCTTGTTTTCATTTTTCACTGAAATGCATGGATCACAGAGGAAAAAGGAAGTGAGAGAAGCCCTGGGCTACTCCAGGGGGGTTTGGTTCCTAGGCAGGAATCAAAAGGAATATGACTCCTCTTAGGAAGGGGTCCTTGGTGACAAAAAGAGCAAGGTGAAAACTGAACACCTTTCCCTCTCCGCAAACCACATGTACCACTTATGTAAAATCACTGTTTCCAAGGAGGCCAGCTGCAGCAAGGGCAGTCAGAGGCAGGCCAAGTACTTCTACATGTGGTTTCTGCAAGAGGGCGCATGGAGGTTTATCAGGACATTCATTAGGTCACATTGTTGGCTATAAGGAAGAATTTTTGTCAACTCTTTCATGCAAGTCACAACTCCAGAGGACTAGACTCAGAAGAGGAAGGGTTGAAGAATATATGTTTAAAGATTTTTTGTTTGGTTTTATTACTGGACTGAGAGGGTAGAAGAAAATGAGCAGATGATGGTCCAAAGGTTATTTGTGAACCCAAAGGATGGGAAGACTTACCCAAGATGGGATGTTTTCACACTGAAAAACCATAGAGTCTATGCAAGGAAGAAGGAGACTTGATACGTTGTAGTTACAGTTGGTGAATGAGATAAACTATCCTGATGGTACTCTATCAAGTTCAGATTGTCGAATTAATGGATGTCCCTCTGTGTGTATGTGCATGTACATATATGTTCTGTTTTGCTTAAATGCAAGTGGAAGTTAATTCAACACATGAAATCAGAAGTCAACACACTTCTCCTCTAAAGTTAGCAATTTTTAGGCTTTGGTGGTCATAGTAAGTGTCTGTCACATTTTCATTTCTTTTCTTTAACAAGGTTTTAAAAGTGGAAAAACAATTATTAGATTGAGGGTCACAATAAAGTGAGCTTCAGGTTGAATTTGGCAGTTGGGCAGCCTTTTTGTCACCCTTGTTCTAAACTCTGCAATTTTCTCACTTTAACATATTTATATATAAATACATATCAATATGATTCATCTTTACATAATTTTGTAGTATCTTGGTTTATAGATGTATAGGTTTCATTGACAAAATTATTTAACAAGTTATTCACTGATATATATGCATATATATATATATATATATATATATAT